>NW_004524583.1:15482075-15505657 GCF_000260255.1 Octodon degus
TTTCTTCCCCTTTCATAATGTCTATTGTAACTTTTGAATCTTATTTACTCTTTCAGTTTCTTACATTAGGGAGACAATGCAATGTTTACACACACAAGTATGATTTATTTCACTTATGAGTATGGTCTTCAGTTGCACCCATTTACCTATAAAAGCCTCAAATTTTTCTTTATAGCTGAGTAATACTCCATTATATAAAAATACTACATATCTTTTGTCCATTTCTTGATTGATGGGCATTAGGATTGTTTCCAAGATTTAGGTATCACAAATTGTGCTGTTATAAACAGAGGACATATATACTGCTATGATACAATTTTTTTAATTCTTCTGGGAAAAAACCCATAAAGGGAAGAGCTATGTGGGGTGGAACAGGATCTCTAGTTCTAGTTTTTTGAGGAATTTGCACCTTGATTTCCACCGTGGTTTTACCAGCCGACACTACCACCAACAGTGCACAAGGATCATTTTTTCCCCACAGCCCTGACAACACTGTTATTGGTTGATCTTTTGATGACAGATATTCTTTCTGGAGTGAGATGGAATTTCAGTTTAGTTTTAGCTTGCATTTCTTGAATGACCAATGATGTTGAACCTTTTTTTAAAATGTATGCATTATTTAATTAGTTGGTTTATTAAAAGCAGTGTTAATTTTTGTTGTTCATATAACAGCATAACTTTAGGCTGTGCTTAAATACTGTAAAAAGGAATGAAGTCCTTCTTTGCTTGTAACTACTATTTGCAAAAGGCTTACTGCCAACCAATTTTACAAAGTGTGAAACTTTGTTCTTTTGCCCTGCAATATGATAATTCTCTTTGGTATCATTTTAAAGAAAGCATTCATACTGCAAACATTTAACTATCACCCCGAAAAGTTTTTTTTTGACAAAACTGGATTCACACCAACATAGGCACAAGTAAAAAAGCAGGAGAAACAGGGAAAAAATGAGTAAAGGAAGTACAGGAAGGGAAGCAACTTCTTAGAAGGAGAAAAAAACCAAAAATAGTTCCTATAAAAATTTGAATTATTATTGTAAGGTATTACATTTTGTCACTTCATATTATCCAGAGTAGTTTTTAAATTAAGGGCCAATTAGAAAAATGTAAAAATGACTGTAAGTTCTTCTAAAAGCAAAGGAAATTCAGTACTTTTTTTTGCCTTGAAATCAGCATAACTAAATAAAAGTTTTAACAGTGAAAATAACATGTATACAGAAAAATTTGGGGGCTATTATATTAATGGTTGAGTTAAATAATTTTTTTTCTTTTTTTTTTTTTTGCGGAACCAGGGATTGAACTCAGGCTCTTGCGCTTGCCAGAGAAGCGCTTATTCTATGAGCCATCTCCCCAGCCCTAATAATTTTCTTTTTACAGATTTTCTCATGTAAAAATTATTTTTTAAATTTTTTTAATAGTTATTATGTATTTAGTATAGGATCTACAGGATCTCACAACACAGATCGGACTTCTAATGATTCTCCCATTTTCAGCCTCTGAAACACTGGGATTACAGGTGCTCGTCACCATGCTCCGTTTCAGTGGTCCTCTCAGAGTGCCCTGGGGGCGGGGCCAGCAAGCCAGGCCAGGGATGGAACCCCTAGCCCTTGTGTCTGCCTAAGCAGAAAAACTTATTTAATTATAACCTCCCACATTGTGATCAGTCTTTATCCTCATTTGTAATCTTGTAACTTAATTCTCTATCATCATTCACACATTACACAAATAACAAGTGTTTTCTTGTCTGCTGAAATTTGTCTCTCAGTACCCATTTTTAAAAGAAGGTAAATATACTTGTTATCCATCTATCAGTCAATACTATAGTGTTACCTATCAATATGGTAAATAATTTTTGGTTAATTAAAATAAGGTCATATTTATCATGATAATATGTTACATATCACATACACTTAAATGCATCAAAAATTTCTATTTTTTATAACTTCACTGGGAGAACTAAACATGAATACTATTATTTAGTGCCTAATTTAATAACAGAAGTATTGACATCATAAGATTTTATGTATGGTGACTTTCTTCTAAAAATACCTACAGACATTACTTAAATAGCTTACATTCTTATATTTCATAGAGATTACCGCTCTCTTTCTCCCCCCCACTTTTTTTTTTTTTTTTTACAGAACCAGAGATCAAACTCTGGACCTTGCGCATGCTAGGAAGGTGCTTATCCTGCTGAGCTGTCTCACCAGCCCTACTTCTCTTCTTGTAATTGAAGAAACAGATAAAGAAATTATTTGATTCAAAGCCATTGAGAAAATTAAAAAAAAATCCTTAAGGGGAATTGAGTCTATCAACTCCTGTTATCAATTTAATTGATTAATGTAATACATGCTTTAAGCTTAAAGGCATCACTACAGCCTATTCAGATGTTGGAAGGATCTTTGTGCTTTCCTTAAATGTAATGGAACACATAAATATCTCAGTGCCATCTCTCATATATGTTACCCTACAAATATTTCTGTTTTTACTAACAGACAAATCTAAAGTTACCCATATAGTAGAGGTTCATATCATGTGACCTCAAAGCAATTGTGAAAACTGAACACTTCTATCAGAAGCACTACAGAATTGAAGCTTAAGACAACAATATGCAATGTATCAATTATTGAAACTGTCCTATTGGTTTTGAAACTGTCTTATTGCTATTTGTTTCTCAATAAAATTAATTAAAAAAAAGAAACTGTAAAAAAAAAAGAATTGAAGCTTTATATTCACAGGTCTCTGAATGTATATAGTTACTGGAAGATGTCTTTAGAGAATGCCAACGTGCCTGCAATAATTTTGAAAAATTAATGAAGATTTATCAAGCTGCAGCAGTTATGCAGATAGCAGTTACCAGGAACATAGCCTTGGACATTACTATGAAATGTCTGAGCAGGTAGACTGAGAAATATGAGGAGCTAAAAGTATCTTATGAAGAATAAGAGATCTAATGACATCTCTTCGAGTATAGCTTCAACCTTAAGCTCTATGGAAAATAACAATGCAATTTTGTATTTAACCAAATATGAAAGTATATAAGCAACTGTCCATAATGACTTGTGGTAAGCAGTTCAACTGGTAAGCCAAATAAGTGTTTAGCAATTTTTAAATTTGTAGAAGTAAAAAGCAAAAAGTATTATAACTGTATGTTTAAAGAAGCTTGTGTCCCTCACCCCATGGAAATATGACTCAAGGTGGTATTAGCAGAGGAACAAAATGAAAAATGTTCTACTCAGCCAAAAATCAGTGCTCTGCTGCTCATACTAAACATTATTTATGAACTATAATAGGACAAAGTTAGATGGAGGGAAACTCTTTTTGTTTTAATTGCTCTTTAATGAGGGCTGGCCAGATAGCTCAGTGGACTAAAGTGCCTGCTTTGGCACAGTGCAGTGGCCGGGATTGCTTTTTATTCTTAATATCTGATAGGCATCCTCTGTAACTAAGCAGCACTATATTGATAAATAGATCTTTTAGGTTAATGAGCCTTTGTTAAACAGTATCAAAAAATAAAATAAATAGTATCAATTAATAATATCACCAGTCCCACCCCTGGGGCTCCCTGAGATAGTGATTGAGACTGGGTGTGGTCATACACCTGAAATCCCAGTGCTTGGGAGGCTGAAAACAGGAGAATCACTATGAGTCTGATCTATGTGGTGGACCCTGTAGATCCTGTATCAAATACATAAAAACAAAACAAAACAAAAAAAAAAACCTCTCTAATGGACTCTCAGTTTTCTCTTAGGAAATCTAATCTACAAATAAAGCTGGTCTAGTTTCTTCTAATATTCAAATATTTTCTCTTCTTACTTTGTTGGCTAGACTTTCTAAAACAAATAATAGTGATAATAACTTTTTTTTTCTGATTTCCAACTTCAATAAGAATTCATCAAGTACTTCAGTTTTATTATATTTATTGGTCATGTAGTAAATACTTTTATCACATTCAAAAATTTTCTTTAATTCTAATAATGCTATGCACTTTACCTCAAAGTATTTATTTTTTATATAATTCACAATGATATAAGTGGAAATAAAGTATGTTTAAAATTTACTGTCCATAAATTCTTAAACCTTTCTTGGCAAAAAGATGCACTGATATATCAGATTTGTGCATACTGTTTTTGTATTTCTACATACATCTTCTCATAAGAGTAGGCCTAATCTCCTTTTTATCTTTATTTCACATTGGTGTCATGATATTGTTACCTTTTAGAAGGAGCTGTGAAGCTTTTAATGCTGTGCTAAGGCATAGTTAAGACAGTAATTACTGTTCTTCACACTTTCGATTGAACTTACTAATAAGTAACACCCTACTCTTTAATCACTTGGTCTTTTTTTCTCTCTCTTTTCTTAATATTTTGCAATTGATGGTTAATAACTGACAGATCAAGTCACTTTTCCATTGAAATTTATTTTCATTTATTTCAAGATAAATAAGATTAATTGATAGCATACAGATCTCACACAAACATTTGAAGTTTATTTTGATCTAGAATTATGAACTGTTTAAATTTTTAGAGTTGAGATGAACCCTGTTGTACATAAATAGCAAAAAATCAAAACCATGTTATTACTTTTTAAAAATTTTTTATTCATTTTAATGAGAAAAAAAGATTACAGGATTATAGGAGTGTGTCCCCTTCATTTCCATGGTCAGCACTCCAGGGTGACAATGGCATGTGGCTAGGGAAGAACCCGGGTCTCTCTTGCACTTGCAGGGCTGGCGCTTAGAATGCTGAGCTATTTATCTCCCTAGCGCCACATTCTCAATTTTTAACCTTAGTAAAGAACAGTTAGTTGCCTTATGTTTCAATATTTACAAACATTTGTGTCTTATACTACATTCAATTTTATTTTAATTAATTGATACTGTTTATTTTATTTTTATTTTTTGATACTGTTAAACAGAGGTTCATTAACCTAAAGGATCTATTTATCAATACAGTGTTGCTTAGTTACAGAGGATGCCTATCAGAAATTAAGAATAAAAAGCAATATTATACAAGGTTATATTGTGGATATTAGAATACACATAATGAAAAATGAAAGAAAATATCAAGTGTAATTATATTAAGCAAATGGAAACTTAAGGTTTGGAGTAATATTTCCAGTAATATCTGCAAATAAAATAAATCTTAAAATGTTACATTTCCATAACTACGTAATATGAATGAACTTCTATCTTACTCCATATATAAAAATTAATTTGAAATGGACTTAGAACTTTAAAGATAAAAACCATAAAACTTCTAAATAGTTTGATTCCCTGAAATGTGAAATACAGAACTACCATATGATTCAGGCTTTATATGCCTAGGTATATTACCAAGAGAACTGAAAACGAATCTATTAGATTCTTATATTTCAATAGTTTGAATAGATTAAATTTAAATAGATTCTTCAGGGCCAATCAGATAGCTCAGCAGACTAAAGCACTTGCTTAGGTAGAGCACCGTGGCCAGGGTTTGATCCCTGGGGCATGCTGAGACAGCCACTGAGACTGTGCATGGTGGCACACACCTGTAATCTTAGTGCTTGGGAACCTGAGAACAGGAGAATCACTAGGAGTCCAATCTATGCAGTGAGACCCTGTAGACCCTATACTAAATACATTAAAAAATAGATTTTTCTATGTCAAATATTGTAGCACTACCACCAAATATAGAAAAACTAGAAACAATGTATCAACAGACGAATCGGTAGATGGGTGGTATATCCATAAAATTGTGGTATATTCATATATTATTCTGCTATAAAAATGATCCTCTAATGTGTGCTATATTGTGAATAAGCCAAGAGGGAATTATATCAAGTAAAATAAGTCAGATACAAAAGGATAAATACAAGATTCCCTTTATATGAAATATGAGGATAGACTAGAAGGTGCCAAAGATTAGAAGATGGAGAAATGGGAAGCTACTGCTTAGTAATTAAAGAGTTTAAAGAAAAACAAAGAGCTAGTGTTATTAACCTAGACCAGCGATTACAAACCTTTTAGACCTTTCAATGATACCAACAGCCTGCTGTGGCACACATGCCATGGGTTTGCATTCACTGACCTGGACTTTCAGATTCTCTGAAAAAATTTTTGTTAATTTATTTTCAAATAAGATGGGTTAGGAAGAAAGTTCAGTGGCCTAAGTGCCTGGCTGGCAAGTGCAAGGACTGGGTTCAATCCTTGGCATCACATGCCTGGCTCCTGAGCCATGTCTGCCATTGAAACCGGGCGTGGTGGCGAACACCTGTAATCCCAGTGCTGGGGTGGCTGAGACAGGAGGCTCACTAAGAGTTAGAGCTGTCTAGTGAGGCATTGTACCAAATAAATAAATAAAAGTTAAAAAAAATAAGGTATCTTTTTCACAAGCTTAAATAGGAAAGACAAATTTGGGAGTTATTTTAAACTCACTTTTTTTTTTTTTGTTTTTGGAGGAACCGAGGATTGAGCTCAGGGCCTTATGCTTGCCAGGCAATTGCTTATTCTACTGAGCTATCTCCCTGGCCCCTTAAATTCATTTTTAATTACTAATTCTATTATTTTTCTTTAACATATTTTGCATGTTCATTAAAAAGAAAACTTTGAAGTTTGACTCAAGAAACTAATCTCTGAAGGACTGGTGACATAGCTCATTTGATTAAGCACCTGCTTAAGCAAGTACGGGGGCTGAGGTTTGATCCAGAGTACCACAGGAGTGTTAGCCCCGCCCCAGGGTGTGCCCCGCCCCAGGGTGAGATGAAGACTGGGTGTGGTGCAAGCCTGTAATCCCAGCTTTGGGTAGGTTGAAAACAGGAGGATCACTACAAGTTCGAGCTGTATAATGACACCCATACAAAATACATAAATTAGTTAAGAAAAAAAAAAACAAAACAAAACAAACTAACTTCTAAGAACCTCTGTACTCAATTAGTCCCAAAGTGCTGGTGCTGGCAATTCTATCTAGAGAATTCCATGTTCCTTTCCACTCTAATCTGCACGGCCCTTATTTAGGCTCTCAGTATCTTTTATCCTGACTATTTCAACGAATTCTTATTTGGTGGTATGGGCAAGTTTATTCCTACTCAACTCATGCTATATTCTGCTGTGGAAGTGGTTTTTCTAAAAACAGAAGTTTCTTAAATTTTTCTTTTGTTTAACATCTTTAAAAAAAATCGCATTTCCAAAGGTCTTTTATAATACACAGATATCTTCCATCATTTGACCTCACTAAACTTCCAGGCTCTTGCCACATCTCTCAAAATGGATTCTGCTGCCAAAGTGGCTGCACTTTAAATTTGTGTATGGTTTTACAGTAGAATAGATTAACAAACATTGGTAAATGTACACATTAAATAACTGTTAGATAATCAGAATAAACAAACCACTACATGAAATGAAATGCATCATTTTTATAATGTTGGACAAAAGTATACAACAAAAACTATGCCTTTTTATGTTAAATTTAATAAAAAATCAATAATGCACAGTGTTAAAGGTCAGAAAAGCAGTTACTCCTGAAGATGAGTAAGTATTTAAAATTTTAGAAAATGATTGCTAATAGTAGCTATGTATACTTCATATTCTAATTGTAAATTATTTCCCAAGATTTTTTAATAGTTCACAAATGAACCATTGCTTTTTAAATTATTGAAGTTCAATAAATTTCTGACTGCAAAATACTTACAGGAAATATTCCACAAGGAAAAGAGAGCTACAAAATACACTAAAATGTCAGCAACAGGGAGAGGGAACTTCACAAAGGGAGAAATTAACTTACTAAAAACCCTGCAGCTATATTTATGTCAACATCATGCCATAGACTCAGGATGTGTTTAGTTTGATCTTTGCTGTAAGAGTGGCATAAAATAATTGAGTACTATTATATTAATATTTTGAGAAATAAACTGAATTGGTTTATATTTATTGCCAAAACAATGTAACTAAAATAGAAAGCTGACTGGCAAAATCATTTATTGACAAATAATTCTAAGAGCTCCTACTTAGGATTAGAGTCAGTCTTTCAGAAATTAAAAAAAAGAACCAAAAAAGACAGTTTTAAAAAAGAAAACTGAACAAATATTAGAAGAATGTTTCATTTAATTATTAACTTGTAACCTGCTAATGAAAGAATACAAATTTGTTAGCTACAAATTAAAAAGATTAAAAACTGTAATGGACATGCAACACTATAGACCAACAGTACAAATACATACATTTGTACATCTATTTTAAGAACACAATCTGCCAATATGTACTTTGTGAGGTCACAATTTTGAGTCACTGTATTTTAAAGAAGTATTTTTAACATGATCATTAGAGATGCATATAATAGCTTTATGAAGAGTTTTGTGACAGAAAATAAGGAACTAAATGTTTTCACAAAAAATTAATTTAGAGTTTACTAAAATCTACAGTAACTCACATCACTTTTTTGTATGACAGCAATTAGATGAGAAAAAGTTAATATGTGTACAGGAGAAAGTTTAAGAACAAAAGCTCTAGAGCTCTATTTAATTCTGGTTCTATTACCTTCTGCTAGTTTTGCAATCTAAGTCAAAACATATATTCTTTTAATCTTTCTAAAGCTGTTCCCCTTTTCTGTAAAATGGTATCTTTTTGTTGGTTGTTCCATCAGATATTACACAGAATGCTAACCATAAAGCTTGCCATATAGTAAGTGTACATGTAGCGATATTACTAAGAAATTCAGATTCAAGATATGAAGCTATACTTCTGATGTGTTTTTATTATGCTTGCTAATCAATTAATCCTAGGAAATAACAGGGTTGGAATAAATGGTGACTTTTTTTACTTGAATGGACTTTTTAATATTTTCAAATCACTTTTTGATGAAAACATATATTAGACAAGGTGTTATTATATTAAAAAGGAGTTGTTTGAAAAAATCTATTATTAAAAGATAATGATAAAATTTTTTATCTCCTTTTTCTAAATCAACATACATATTTTGGTGATAATCAAATTTTTATACCTATCTCATACTGAAAAGTCACCATTTTATGCTTTCATAGAACACATATGAAAAGTGCCTTACTTCTAAAATTCTGACACTAACTGGGAAATATTGAAATTTAAAGATAGATATTGTTAATGCAACAGAAGCTCCCTACAGGTGGTCTTCTGTTTTATCTCATCCTTTGTAAACTTCACAAGAAGCAGGGTACCTGAAAAGCCTTTTTTATTTACCAGTTTCACAAAATGTGTCTTAATTTTTATCAGAAGGCAGTAGAAGCTGAAAAATTAATTGAACAAAATATATTTCTTTTACAATCATTGCTTAAGACCTCTATAACAGGACTGTGACCTTGACTTCAAAGTACACATGTACCACTGTACCATGGAAGTAAACAAACCAAAGAAAATTTGATTACTGAACATCTGAGCAGGAATCAAAAGTAAGGAATTAACCTAAGCAGTTTTTATGATGCTGACAAGAATAGAAAATACTCTCATTTTTTTTCATATATACTAAATATTACAAGAAATCTAAGAAGCATTCTAAAACAAAACTTTGATGTTGGTTTGTATTTTATAGACATTCGAATATCTAACTAGTGATTTTTTTCATTAATTTTTAATGTTCATGAAATTAAACAACATTTGTATCAGTTTCTTGAAATGAAGTAGTTTACTTTCACTCAGTGATCCCTTTACCAACCTAAACTTTTCATGCCATAGCTTTTCTCAGCAACACTAAAATATTTGAAAAAAGGAGGGAAAATAACAGGTAAGAGATCAGGGGACTATAGAGACTGGTTATTAGTGCTCCTACATGTTGTTATATGAATGGAAACTAAAGAGAAAGTACTTTCACAAAATATTAATGGAAGAAAGCTACGTTGTCTTTATAAAATACTAGACTCAGCATGTTTGACTATTTCTAGAGAGAAAGAAAAAGAGAAAAATTAGTTATTTGCTAGAAAGGAGCTTCTAAAAAAGAGTTGTCTGGTGGCAAGGAAATTTAGATTTTTTCTTATTAAACATGAAAACCATTTATGCCTAATAAGGATGAATTAGATATATATTACATTTTGATTTACTTCAGTACAAAGGAAACACATTATATTACTGTATGTTCAGTTTAATTTTCTCTGAAATTAAACATGGAAGTTCAGAGATTTTAAGAAAAAGTATACTTATTAATAAAGTAAGTTTAAAAATATTACATATATTTTCAATTATTTTATATCTTTAATATATCTCCATAATATTTTTTTGCTTCAAAGTGTTTTTAAATAATACAAGTGAGGAGAAATCTTTTTAAGCTAGTCATTATTGTTAAAAAATGTGGTGAAGCTTCTATTTTAGTGATTTCCTCTTGACATGAAAACTTTGATCTCCTCAAAGCTGTGTTGCTGAAACAAACAACTTTAGTAGGACAATCACAAAAAACACCCACAAAAAACAACAACAACAAAAATATCCTAAGTGTAACTTTAAAGAAATCTGTGTGAGGCAATAAAAAATAGGAATGAAAGCTAACTGCTCTCAAGTTCGAGCACACATCAATATAATAAGGATAAACAAATTCCAAGTTCAGATGGTTAATTTATTTTTTATTTTTTTATTTTTTTTTCAGATGGTTAATTTATTAGGCACACAATAAAAGCTAATAAATCTGTCTAAGCCATTTGACAATAGGAATTCAGTAAATTTTAATTGGTAGTGAGAATGAAGTGAATTCCTAAACACTGTCCATTTTGACTAGTATCTGAGCTATATCTCAGGGTGAAAAATCCTTCATTCTGTTTGTGATTAGATGCACAAACAACCTCTTAGACTCTAGTTATCGATTACTACATTCTTTACTCTTCCACTACATAACTAGTTATGTCTGGTTCTAGGTGATGCTACTATTTGTTACCAATGAAATCTCTAATCTGTCACTGAACTGAACTTTAAAATTAAGAGGCTTCCATTGGTACTTAAAATTACTGCCAGTACCAATCAGCTGTGATGAAGTTTGAATACAGAAGAGACTATTTTCCTCAATGATGCTTAGTACAGGTGAAAGGATTTTCTTCTATGCAGCCACTCTGATTTTGAAAATTTCTGTGGTGGGTGACACTAGAAATGAATGATTCTGTTAAATGTCTTTTTTTCTTCTCCTGGAATGCAGGCTCCTTGACAGCAAACCTAATAACTTTGTGTCACAAACTCCTAGCATATTACATGGTATAGAACAGCATTTCTTAACAAGTTTGAAGAAAATGATTAAAAATAGTGAGTTAATTTTCCTCTTTTACTTACAGAATGATAGTTTATACACACATTTGGGAGAATTGAGAAATAATGACTCAAATAATTTTCTGTTTTTCATAGGTAAGATAAAACTTTAGTTGAAAAAGGATACAGTATGAAAAAATTCATCCCCAAATCCATGAATTTATGAACAAAAACAGTCATTCAATGTACTGAAAGTCTTTCCTGCATTCATTATTTTTTTTAAAACTGTTTTAATTTCTTGAGATCTATAGCACTATAGTACTATAGTACACAGTTCAATAAACTCACATTATAACACACATATTCTCACTCTCTCTCTTCCTATCTATCTATCTATCTATCTATCTATCTATCTATCTATCTCTCATATTGACAACTTAATCAGAATCTCTTGGAATTATGCCTAGCCATTGTTTTAGAAGCCTGTACAGGTAAGAGGTTAAGTATTCAGCATACAGGATTGCTAAATTAAAAAGAATTCCTATTTCCATTGCTGGTTCCTCTACATATGACTGGATTTCCTCAGGTCATTTATCAGTGAAACTCTGTCTTTCAAATAACTACTTCTTGCCCCATTTAAAAGTTCACATAATTCTACTTCAAAGACATGCCATTATTCTGTTCTCCTAAGTTGGTATAAAAAGTCTTCAAAATCATTTGTTTTGTCTCTAAAACATCCAAGATGCTTTATTTAACTTCATCTTTTTTTTTCAGTCTTAGAATACAGGGTCTTGTAAAGTCTTAGACTTTTGTAGTCTTTCTAAAAGTTTAAAATTTATTCAGTTTCTAATAAAATATCCTGAACTTATCTATTATTCATGTTAATTATGTAGCTTCACTGATCTTTTCAGTGTTAGTCTGCTCCCAAAGAGATGAAAGAAAAAAACTATCAAATCTACTTTTGGTTATATAATGAAAAGAACTTAAACAAAACAAAACTTTGCACACCAATGTTCTTACTAGCATTATTGATAATAGTTAGAAGAGAGAAACAACCCAAATGTCTGTCAATAGAATGAGTTGGCAAATTGGCATAAAGGTACAGTGAAATATTGGTATTAAAAAGTAAAATTTTGATACATATATAGAACATGGATGAACCTTGAAAACCATATGCTAATTAAAATAGGGCAGACACTGAAGGAAAAACTTTTATGTTTACATTTATGTGAAGTACCTAGAATAAGCAAATTCACAGTCAGAAAATAAATAAGAGTTTATCAGGGTCTGGAGAGTGAATTAATGAGGAGTTTTAAAAAATGTGTAAGTAGTTGCTATCTGGGATAAAGAAAAACATCAGAAAATAGAGACAAAATGTAAAAAATATAGTAATAGAATGGTACCAGTGAATAAATAATACATTGAATTTTACTTCAAAGTTTTAAAATAGTGACTATGTTGTGTACTCTTTACCGTAAAAAAGATTAAAAAGCTGCTAAATGATTTCCTTGACATTCCTAAAAAGTGAGTTTTTTCTTCATAGTGACCCTTACTTTTATCTTTATTATTAAAATAAATATTTTTAATGAAATATTGCTTTAAGTTTAACTGTTTATTTCTCCAAGATAGCCTAGCCTGCACTCTATTTGGATGATTTACAAGCTAGTAAATAAAATTCTAAAAAAGTCTTGTCCATATTTTTGCTCATATTTCTTGAACGTATAACTTTGTTTTTAGATTTTTTCTTTCTCTTTTGTTTTTCATAAAAATAAAACAAAGTTTAATGTGGATACTCTGCACTTTTCACATTTCAAGCACAATGATACTGTGAATATATACACAACACTTCAAATCTGTACATACACATGTGCATGCATACATATACCCTACTTTATATCTACTTGCAGCCTTTTGTAAATTCTACAAAATTTTTCCTTTTCTTCTTGGGTTTCATTTTTCATTGAAAAATAAGTGTGTAAGAACAGAAATTTTATTGTGCAGACAATTCTACAGTGCAGGGTATATTTAGATGCCAACTATTCTGTAAGTCATGGGGAAATAATAATTTCAAGAGTCTACTCACATGTAAGAAACAATAATTTAAAAAGAGAAAGATAAATAAATCAGAAAGATCTTAGAGGAACTGATATTACATAAACTATGGGGAAGCTGAGAAATGATGTTCTCAAAGGAAAAAATGGAGCATAGCTGATAGCTAGTTTATACTACAAATAAGCATAATATAATTAAATTTATTATTTTTAGAGCTCATACATTTAAAGTTTTAAAAAAAATTTGGAATTATTGAAAAGAATAAAACCAATAGGGATAATTTGTCCTTATGGAACTCTGGAAAATTTAGGGAAAATAAGAAATAAGTATAGTATATATATAATTATTGAAAGATTCCATACAGAAGGGTAAGTGTATAAAATATATGATGCAAAAAGATAGCTAAAGCAAGAATGAAGAATGACTTAGGAGGGCTGGTGAGATGGCTCAGTGGTCTAAAGCACCTACTTAGAACAAGCTAAGCTAAACAAAGCACAGGGACCACGGTTCAATCCCCCAGCACCACATGCCAGCCAGCCCCGTCCCCTGGCGGGCTGAGCAGGCCACACACACACAATAAATAAATAAATAAATAAATAAATAAATAAATATTAAAAAAAAAAGAATGACTTAGGAAAACAAAAAACCTAAATAAAGAGAAGAATGTGGAGTTGCAGAAAAAGTAGAAACTAGATGACAGTGAGCCTAAAATTTAGGAATAAACTGGAGTGGGCTGTTAAATAGAAAAACATTTTCCTATTTCTAAGATATATTTGGACAATATACAGCAAAAAATTTTCTTGGAAGTAATATTTGACCAGGGTTACATGACAACAGAATAACAGCAGTAGTTTATTAGATGCTGTGAATTATAAAGGCCAATACAAGCCAATCAGCAAGTTGCAAGTTCATAGGAGGTGAATGCAATGTCTCAAATAAATTAATGAGGCAGCCACGGGAAGCAAATAGGTAGAGAAAGCTATAGTCAAGCAAATTCAGTCAGCAATCCATATCAGCAGTACAAGGCAAGTGGAGATAGGAGGGAGGAGTGTTAAAGAATCTGTAGCTACTTAGAAAGCCACAAGCATAGATTGATTGGACAGAGCAAGTTAAAACAGGCAGCTAGCAAAGCATCTAAGAGGCCACAACACCGTGGAATGGTAGAAAAGCAGATAGACAATGCTGGGCAGTCTAACATGCTAAGATAGTGGACAGAAATGGCAGTACTACGCTATTTGCTGATGGACAGATCACCAGTAAATAAAGAATGCAAATCATTTAGCAGATGAGTGAAGTGAGGCAAAAAGTAGGTACAAAAATCTAAAGGCAATCAAGCAGGAAGATGGAACAGTAAAGAAGCAATGACAGATCATCAGAAGCAGCTGGATAGGGGAGAGAGAAGCTGTCAGCAGGGTAACAAAACACCATTCAGGAAAAGATGAGATTGAGAGTGAAACGATTCCTGAATTGGGTATCTTCCATCTAGGAAACAGTAATCCATAAACTACATATGAGAATCCACAAGAGAACACCACAAACATGGAAATAGTAGATGGATCTGATTTCTATTGCCAAGGGATACAGAATGACCCCTAAAACATAGGTACATAACAATCCACAAAGAAATTAAACAGATGGGAAAAATGAGTCCAAGCAATTTTATGATGATAAAAGAAACCGAAACACTAAAAATTATTAGTCTCAAAATGATTGGCTGGGATTGAAGTCTTCGCTTACCCCTTTCTGGAGCCCACAAAATGGGAATGTTGGGAATTTCTGCAGCAGAAAAACAGAAGAGAAAAGGGATTTCTGATTCCCAGTTTAAGGAAAGCAGGTCAAATTTAGGGCTGTATAAACTGGTTCAAGTAAATAAGAACCAGCCTGAACCTTCTCTTTTCCTCAGAATCAAAGCATTTCTGAGGTCTGAAAAAGGTTTAGGAAGCCCTCACCCCATCATTACCCACAACCTCCCCTGTTACACTTACCTCCAGTGCAAACAGTTTCCAGCAAGGAGGTAGTTGGAAAAATGCATTCCCATGTTTACATCATGGCAAAATTTGAGGACGATCAACTAATAGTACTTTCTGTGCAGTTCAGGTTTCTGATTCAGTGGGATTTCTTTCACTCTTTGTGGGTGAGCAGAGGGGAGAAATACTAGAAACTACCTACCTCTTTGAAAGTGGATAAGAAAAATATTAAGGGCAGTAATTCCAATAAATACATAGCAATATCAGTAAATAATTTGGTGATTCCATTAGCTACAATGAATTTTAACTTTATATGTTGATGACTTTAAAAAATTAACTTTCTAGTCCAGACATTTTCTCTGAATTCCAGATGCATATAACTAACTATAATTCAATATCTATTACTTGACTTAGTTCTTTTTCTTTACACCATCTGTTAGATCTACTTTCAAAATATACAAATACTCTATTTCTTTCAGTCTACATTACTAATTTTTTCCATCTGGATTATTTCCATAGCCTCCTGTATTGGTTTCCCTGTCAAAATATAAGCCTGTGCACCATTAAACTAACAATGATATTAAGGTTTTATATCACGATTTCTTCTCTTTCTTACTTCATTTTTTTGCTTAAATGTTACCCTTTAATAAATTGTCTCATTTTCAAATTAATTTAAAATGAGACGATTTAAATTTAATGCTAATTCCTGCTTTGATTGTGTATCTTCCTTCTCTGGTTCATCTTTACCATCTATAATACTATGTATTTTACTTGTTCTCTTATATTTGTGTTCCCTCATTAACATGTAAATTCCAAAAGGTAGGGACTTTGGACTTGTTTGCTCATTGCTATATCTCAATATCTTTCAGTCTAAGAAGCATTAATTTTTATGGGACTTCTTTCATGATTATCAATTTTCATAACATCCTTTTGAAAGCTCAAAGATTTTTGATTAAGAGAAAAGATTCTAGTAGATGCTAGTGTATAATACGATAAATGTAAAATAGGGATTGATAAACTATAGACCATGGGCCAAGTCTTCACTACTGCTGTTTTTTTGTATGGTCTGTAATTGAGAACTATATTTACCTTTTAAAATGATTCAAAGAAATAAAAAGAATAGCATTTCATCACATATGAAAATTATATGAAGTATAATTTTAGTGTCCACAATATAGTTTTACTGTATCAAAGCCAGGCTTATTCACTTACATCATCTATGGTTGCTTGTTTGCTACAGGGTTGGTAGAGTTGAGTACACAGACCATATGAACCATAAAACCTAATATATCTGGCTCTTTAAAAATAAACTTGCTATGTTATGTCTGTATTTATATTTATAAGCAGGCTTCATAACTAAAGTTTAAGTTAAAATAGACTACAGCTAATTGCTAATGCTGTTACAACTGTTGTCTTTGTTGTACCTCTAAGGGAACATGAGAATTTGTGCTTATCATTATGTAAAAGTATACTCTCATTCCTCCAAATATTTCTTCCTGATAGTGATACCCACTCATGTATCTATCCCACAGGAATTCCCATTTTAAGAGACAGGGTTCAGTACTGGTAAATCTTGAAAATGGAAAAACAGAGGAGGAAATTTAAAAGAAAATAAATATAGCCTATAAATAAAACTCCTATCAAAGAGTCATAAAGTTACATATATTTCTATATACTCTGTTTTACACTAGAAACTTTGCATGAATATGAATCTTTTTTAAACCTTAGGTTAATACTAGTATGACACTATAATACAGCTGTTTCTACAATATAGTTGCATGAATGTGAATCTCTTTTTGAGCCTCATCAATGAAGTTAATACTAATACAATATAATACAGCTTCATATACAATGCAATCCTGTGGCACTGCAACCAAGAAGCACATTACAACTTTTATTACATTTAGACAATATTCAAAATTAAATCACTTTCATATTAACTACCAATGTTTTGCACAAATGTATTTTAAAGATTCTTAAGACTTTTCAAAAATCACATCTTATTAAAAATTGACCTAGTTTTCCTTTCATAAAATCTCATTCTGAGCAGCAATGCATGCAAGGATATTATATTATTTGTGGCAGCCAAACTTCTAGAAAGAGGTAGTGAAGCTAAGGGAAAAACAATTAACCTCAATACCCTCATCACTGCAATGAGATCTTTATTCTTCATAGGGAGACATACTTTACTTTTTATATCAATTAGTCTTTCCAGCATGATTAACTGCTTTTTGTTTTTTACTTTCAACAGATCATCTTCAAACTTAATATTAAAGAGGTCTGTTTGTTTCTTTTTAAGTATCTTTTAAAGAAACTTGGATGTTATCTCAAAATTCTCATCTGTGTATGACTATGTGAAATGGTTACTTCTTCCAATGGACATTTTTTTAATCTATCCAATAGTAGCCATTCTGTTTTGAACTTCCAGCATAAAAAGGTAATACTGGTAAAATTGTTAGAATTATTCCAAATTACTTATTTTGTCACCCAAGTCCTCTTTTTGACTCCACATCAGTTTCCTTTAGTGACCAGTAATAACATGAACTTGTAAATATTCTACCTTTCATATATATTATTCTGAAAAGTTCACAGTACTTGACAGAAATACATTTGTTGTCACATGTTTTCTGTAAAAAGCAACAATATATCCAATTTTTAGGTTAATGTAATATACACATACTTGATTTCAGTCAGTAATAAAAAAAGAATTAACTGGAAATCTTTACTCCTGGGAGTATACAAAGTATAAAGGTATTTATGTATCAAATACATCTCAAGACAGATCTGCTTCTAACATTCATATCTGGAAGACCAAAATATTCTGACATACTAGCCTCTGTTCATCTTGACAGTGGGCTTGTGAGATTCACTGAAAATGTGATCTCAGGTATTTATCCTTCTGACAACTTCAAGATAACAACACTTTGCCTATCTTCTCTAACGTTCCCTTTCACTTCTCTCTATTGTCTATTTTTGGTCCTGTTCTGTTTGATATTTTTTTCTATAGAAAAAAAATTTCAGTATTTATTCAATCTTTATCCACTAATTTTTAAGCTAATGTTCTTTTAAAATTATACTGCCTATCTTAACAAAAGCAAGCTGGTATGGTGGCATGTGCTCCCAGTTTGTTACTTGGGAGAATGAGGCACAGGAGTGCTTCAATCAGAGACTTTAAGGTCAAGCTGAGCAACACAGGGAAACTGCTTATCAAAATAAAACAAGCAAATATTTGTGCAGCAAATATTGTTTTTAGAGCCCACAGTAGTTTATGTGTTGGTGGTTTAGACCTTGGTGTAGAGATATGGTTAATAATGTGAGCTTTTAGGAAATTGGGTATAGTGGAAGGTCCTTAAGTGGTTTAGCTGCCCTCTGGAAGGATTAAAGCAGCTCTGTTGTGACTCCTGAGTTCTCCTAAAAGTGAGCTGTTCTAAATCTAAAGGCTGATAATGGACTCATTTTCTGTTTCTTCTCAGTCTTAAACTCCCACCCAGATAATCAGTAATCCCTTGACAGAGTCTGAGCCAATGAAGCCACCTAATCTTGAATTCCAGTCTTCAAAACTGTGGCCAAAATAAAGCTTATCTCTTTATAAGATACCCAGTTTCAGGTATTTTATTAGAATAAAAAAAGAAACTAATACAAGATCTTACCAGGTGAGTGCTCCTACTGTTTTGTCTTTAAACATAAAAAAAAAAAAAGAAATGTAGTAATTATAGGTCATAACTACTAAGAAGTGAATCTGAGATTTGAACTATATATGTTTTATAAATGTTTACACTGTCTTCCCAACTAGAATTCCAATCAGAGAGAGAACATACTTTGTATCTAGAAATATTTGAAAGTTCATAAAAGGTATGATCTCTTTTCCCCACAGGGCACCATAAAAGCTGAAAGCATATATTGGTACAGAGCAGGCATGAAATAAAGACATATTTTCTACTGATACCATTATATGTATATATAAAGTTTTCCTTTTTAATATATAAGTGAACTAAAGGGTATAGGTCTTATGAAAGTATGAGGCAGGTAGAAAAAAATTAATGCAAAAATAACAATAAACAGACTTACGGGGAAGATACAGCATTTCTCTTTAAATTCTGTAACTTAAAAGAAGAACTAACCTTCTTTTGTGTATCACTAAGGGCAGAGAAATGGCCAATGGATAGAACTTGCAAAGTGTCAGTTTCAGTTTAATGTTTGGACTTTGCAGGTTAGTAAAACTGTCTGAGCAATGAACTCTGAGATGGAAGCAGTTACTAAGATATTCAAGCAAAGATTGGTATGAGTAACAAGGACAAAAAGATTTGGCAAGGCTTTGAACATTATAGGCTTTCTTTTCCCCAAATTATGAAATAGTGTGCCCTTTCTAGTACTATGAAATTTATAATTTTATATAAAATGTTAAGTTAACTGAAGATATGGCACTAACAAGTCTATGATAAAATATTTCTTGATTATCTTGATTCTGAGAGAAGTACTGATTAAAAATATTTCCAAAAAATAAAATGAGAATTTGGTGATCCTCAGCAGTTTAAGTTTCTACATTACTCTCCCTCACCCCCCATGCTGAGCTTAGTACACAGTACTCTGTGCATGCTAAGCTTGTCCTCTACCCCTCCATTTAAAAACCAGCACATAAAAGCAATCTTCAACATGAAAAAAGTTAGTCTTGCTGGGAATATGTTTATATCCATTTGAAAAATTGTTGTCTTAGAAAGAGTATTTTAAACAGTCTTGATGCATGTCTGATAATGGCTGATAATTCTTCAGTTTTGTTTTCAAAGAATTTCTGAATAATAACAATTTTTCTCATCTTGATACATGGTACAATCCCAGCTGTACTTAAAAAGGAATAAAATAACAAAGATCTTGTTTATTCATCCTTGTACCTAAAGGTGAATCCTCTGGTATAGCCGGGAAGATTGTAAGTTTATATTTTTGTATATCTTGCACATGCATTTTCCTGCTTTTTTCTCTCTCCTAACTTAAACCCTAGTCCTCTCATTCAATTTTAGGGTTTTTTTTTAAAAATGTATTTAGTATAGGGTCTCCAAGGGTCTCACTACACAGATCAGACTTGTAGTGATGCTCCTGTTTTTCAGTCTTCCAAGTGCTGGGATTACAGATGTGCACCCCCATGGCTGGTCTCAACTGCTGCATGCCCTGGCGGGCGGGGCTGGCACAACATGCCAGGGGATTGGAACCCCCAGCCTCCTGCATCTGCCTATGCAGATGTTTTAATTCACTGAGCTATCTGGCTGGACTTCAATTTTAGTTTAAATTATACTCTCATCATAACTTCACTGATACTCAGCTGCCTTTCATCATAACTTCACTGATATTCACTATAATTTCAGTTAGTAGAGCTGGTATTTGAATTCAGATCTGCTTGACCAGATAGTGTAAGCTTTTCTTCTACACCACAATTCATTCTAAAATGTTTGGACAAAGTTATGACATATCTCCTATGTACAGAATTACTTCATAAAAATTATAAGAGCTCTTTGAAATGACATAAAATATAATATTTCCACTTAAAGAAATATTTAGGCCTAACTTGGGCAAACAATTTCAGTACTGTGTTGTCTCATTTTCTCATGTGACCATTTTAGGACCACATGTACTTTGCATGCCCGACTTGCTTCATAAATATTGGTTAAATTGAAAATAATCACTGATGTTCTTAGTTAACTGAAAAACTGTAAGTACACTTATACACTGAAACAGCACTGGTTTTCAATGAGTAATGCCAAAATAACTATTAATTCCAGATATAAAAAGGGATATTACTTTTGAAAATTACTTAAATTCTATATAATCTATTCAAAAATACATAGTCTCCATCAATATGTACAATTTTGTTTTATGTAACTGTTAAAAAAGAAATTTAAAGAGGAATACTATTTTAAAAATCTATCCTTTTACAAATCTGAACTTTTAAAAGTCAAATTCTAAAATTTAAAACAAAAAGGAATTAAGAGAGCTACACAAAAATAAATAGGTTTACTCATGAAAAATGTTTATTATGAACTTTATCCAAAAATTGAGAGGTAGACCATCAGGAGTGAAGCAAGTTCTTATTTCTTTACCCCAAAGCTTAAAGCAGCAGCATGGAAATACTGTCTGATATCTTTACTTTACAAATATATCCATCAGATATTTTTAAAAAAATTTTTATTTATTTTTTCCATCAGGTATTTTTATAGTCACAATAATTAGTATTTGAGGTTACCCTGTCTCCTTAGAATTTATAGTTATTATTATTAATATGAGGCAAAAGATAAAAGTGAACACTTATTTAATACCTACAAAGATGACAACCATTATATTATTTTTTTTACATTATTATAATTTAATACCTTAGGTAATTTTTTTTTTTTTTTTTTTTTTGCGGAACCGGGGATTGAACTCAGGCCCTTGTGCTTGCTAGGGAAGCACTTATTCCACTGAGCCATCTCCCCGGCCCCAGCTTAGGTAATTATTGGCAAGTCTATTACTCAATCTTTCTCAGTATTTCCATCTTTAAAGCAGATATTTATAACACTAGTATCTGCCTCATAGGACTGTTTTGAAAACTAGCTTAAAATTTGCTTAAAACAGCTTCTGAAATATATAAAAAATAGTTTTTACTTTGGCTATTATTCCTTCAATTATTAGAAATAACAGTCTTGAGAGATAGACATTAATGAATTTAGCAAATGAGAAAATTGTTTGAACAGATTAACCTGCCTTAAATTTCATAGTTAGTAGAGCTGGTATTTGAATTCAGATCTGCTTGACCGGATAGTGTAAGCTTTTCTTCTATACCATAATTCATTCTAAAATGTTTGGACAAAGCTATGACATATCTCCTATGCACAGAATTACTTTATAAAAATTATAAGAGCTCTTTGAAATGACATAAAATATAACTATAAAATGTGATAATAGATAGAAGTGTATTTTATTCAATTTAATATGAAACATATCAGGTATATGAGTTTCTAATATTCAGCTATGTATGCAATTTTTAAAAAATTTTATTTATTTATTTATTTTTTAGTGCCAGGTCTACAGAGTCCACAGGGTCTCACTACATAGATCGGACTGGTGGTGATCCTACTGTTTTTCAGCCTCCCAAAGTACTGGGATTATAGACCTGTGCCACCACACCATCTCAATCATCATCTCAGTGTGCCCCCAGGCGCAGGGCCAGCATAGCAAGGTAGGAATCAAACCCTTGCCTCTGTGCTCTGCCTACACAGGCGCTTTAAGCAATTTTCTAATGTTGAATTATCCTATTTATAATGAACAAGGGTTAGTATACGCAAAATAATGGTAATTATAATTGTTTTGTTTTACTATGCATAATAAGTATTTTATTTCACCCAAAAGAATCCTAGAACTAGGGGCCAGGGAGACAGCTCAGTAGAATAAGCGCTTGTCTGGTAAGTGCAAGTACCTGTGCTCAATCCCTGGTTCTGCCAAAAAAAAAAAGCCCAAAAAACCAAAAACCAAAAACCAACCAAACAAACAAAAAAACAAAACTATAAAAGAATCATAGAACTATGAAGGCATATTAAGTCTATTCTAGTATAAATATTCTAGAGTATTACTATATAATATGTAGCACTGTGCTAGTGAAATGATGTTTTCTAGAGACTACTGATACACAGGTGAAAAATAACTGCAATGTTTAAATGTCTTAGTAAGGAAATTTTCTTTCAGAAACAAATTATTAAACATAGTATTTTGCTGTTCATTTGTTATAATGTAGCAAAGTTCTCCTGATGTTTAAAAAGTCTGATGTTAACTTCTAGGTGACACTGTTAAATGTAAGCTTTCATCAATTTCCACAGGAATAAATTATGTTGTCTTCTGAGTACTTACATAGTATTCCCATTTTTTAAGCATTAGAAAAAGAAAAATGATTAGTGACTGCAGAAAATAATGCCTGCTTATACTATACACCTTTTGTAGATGAGAATATATTCTCATGAAAAAAAAATCCTAATTACTTAAGTGGAAAATATTTTTAGAAGAGCTTAGTGATCTGTTGCAAAGAAATCTAAAGTAGGCTATAAATAGAACATGTCTTAAAGAATTTATAGCGTTTTTCTTGGAAATTCATGTTTCCTTTGTACCAAGTTCTGTATATTCTCCCCATCAGTACTGATCATTTTGACAGATACTTCCTCACTTTTATAATGAGCTAGATATAAGAATCATTTATCAATACATAACTCATAATTCTGGCATAGCCTAACACTCTAAAAGTACTAAAAGCAATTTTTGACTTACAAATTTCAAAAATCTTATTGTTTTCTCATTTACTATTAAATGTTACGAAGTACTTTTTAATAATTATTGCTTTTATGCTTATTAATCTTTCAATGGTACAGATTTATATATTTATA
>NW_004524583.1:15505757-15512566 GCF_000260255.1 Octodon degus
TTTTTATGTAATAATACTTTTTGAATTACAAATAATAATTGAACATGAGATCATTAATATAGCAGTTCTTATGCGGTACAGAATTTCATAGTGACCTGGATTTTAGCAGTGCCAATAAATTAGCCAATCTTTATCAGATCAGAGAAACAAAATATATTCCTAAAATTAAAGATTTTCATAATAAAATAAACACCTAAGAAGTAGAAGAGTATAGATTATTATATTAGTATATGTAAATTTTGATAGCATCTTATACAGGAAAGAAAGCTAATGGGCATGCCACCATCAGATGGCTGAACCATCTTCTATGATATGCAATCTAAAACTAGAAATAAATTCATTAGGCAAATAAATTCTGAGTTATTTCTTTGACAATTGTAAACAAAATAAACTTTATTAAATTTGTTACTTAATTTTCCTCTCTACTAAATCTCAACAGAAATCTAAACTGATCAAATTACAATTTATAATTTTTGATCAATCTAAGTTACTTAAATTGCAATTAAAATTTTTGTAATTCCTATCCACAGATTGAAAATTATATATATATATATATATATATATATATATATATATTGAGACTCAAACTCATGACCTCTCAGTTGCCGGGTAGGTAGGTGGCAGATGCTGTGCCACTGAGCTATATTCTTGGCTCCACTGATAATAATTTTAAGTTGCTTTATTTGATTCACTTTATCATCTTCCCCCAGTTATACATATTCCACAAATAAGTGGTTTTTGTTTGTAGATAAAATCAATTATTAATAATTATTGACTGTTAAACATTATAAATGTAAAGGATAAGCTTTAGATAAATTTAATTTGTCCAATTAATAACTGCATGCTCTATTAAGAACTTCTAGTCCTATGAAAAATGTTGCAATTCTAAGCAGTACAGAGTAAGTATGTCTCAAAGCAGTTTCCTCTCCTGTAGGTACAACTGTTGAAGACAAAGAAAAATACTATATAGTTCAGGTCGATGACTATATTTCTTAACTCCTATCTGACATGCCAATGTTATACTCAAATATTCTAAGAATCACAAATAACTAAGTGTAAAAGGAAATGGGAACTGAGTAAAATCATTTTCCATGGCCCTTATTGCTTAATTTTATTTATTTTTTAAAGGTTTAACATTTATATAAATTTTTACCATAGATATTCATATCATATATATGTATGCCTGTATGTAAAACATGAATGATAAACCCATTAAAGGAAAAGTTATCAAATAAATTGCCTCTTTTAAAAATAAGTATAAAAGTTTATGTTTAATATGAATTTATTTCAAAAAATCAGAATATTATTTTACCCAGGGAGTTACTACAGCTATACAAGAGTATCTATGACATGTTACAAGAGCATCTCTACCATTTTCAAGTAACTGAGAAACTTTTACAGAAAAAAAACCTGCTGAATTTCTGTTATAATAAAACATACAAGGCCGTAGACACAGATTTTTGCCAAAGAACAGTACCCCCCAATAAAACCTAGCAGAATAAATTTCAAGATCTTTGATTTATATGGACAATGAAAAGATAAAATATAAAGCTTAATTAAAATTAAGAAAATAATTAAATAAGATTATGAAGAGTATATAGAAACTTTAAAAGTAGTGATTGCATTTGTCCATTTGGTAGTTATATAGCAACAAGTAAAAAAAATCCTTATGTAAGTTAATTCTAAATTGCCAATTAATTCTAAGCTAAAGGCCAGCCAGATAGCTCAGTGGACTAAAGTGCCTGCTTAGGCAAAGCCCAGAGGCTGGGGCTCGATACCCAGCATGCCTTGCTGGCCCCATTCCCAGGGCACACTGAGATGGTGATTGAGACTGGGCATGGTGGCATGCACCTGTAATCCCAGTGCTTGGGAGGCTGAAAACAGGAGAATCACTATGAGTCCGATCTACATAGTGAGACCCTGTACACCCTGCACCAAATACATGAAAAAAAAAAAAAAAAAAAAAACTAAACTACATTGTTTATTGTTCATAGCTATCTTGGTAAATAGATACTTTTATTTCCCTTTTTTTAAGGAAACTAAGACATAGAGTGGTTAATTGATACCAACATATATGTGGTTTGTGTCGCTGGTGCCTGACATAGAATTCCTTAAATCCTTGGAATTTCATGAGTGATGGGAGTAACTTTTACCATCCATGTGAAATACCTTAAAACTAATGGGACCCCTAGATAGCCTCATGACAGTGCAAACCACCTTTGACCAAGTGTTGTCAGGGTTGAAACTTCAGTCCCACTCACTGAAGGCATAAGCCTTCACTTACAGACTGGGCTCCATAGGAAAGTCCTGAACAGTAAGATTCACAGAGCTCACTAATGGGTACACATATGCTGATATTGCATCTGAAAAGGGCAAAGAATCTACCCACAAATCTTCCTGCCCATATTTTGCCCTTCACTTGGCTTTCACCTGGCTGTTCCTTTGGTGCATCCTGATAATAAACTGGTAAAAAGATTAAAGTATGTCCTAGGGTTTTGTGACCAATTCTAGCATAATTATCAAATTTGATGGCACCTGGTTGTGGGAAACCTACTGACTTTGTAGCATAATAGAACAGAAATGTGAGTAAACCATAGACCCAGTACTTTGACTGGCTTCTGAAGTGAAGATAGTCTTTACACCTGTAGAATCTGATCTAACTCTAGGTAGGCAGTGTCAGAATTGAGCTGAAATGTACTGAAGGGCACTTGGTGTCTGGGGAAGTTGGAGAAATGATAGCTATAAGAAAAATTTCCACACATTTCTTATAATGAATGTGAACAAAAGTGGCTTATGATCACTTTGTTAACAGGTAGCAGAGCTAGAATTCAAATATTTAAATTTTTAGCTTAGCATTTTGGAGTTAACTCGAAGTACACAGGATATAAGGTATTTTATAATGTGAATTATTTCCATATGATTAAAAATAATACTGTTATTTATGAATGAAATCTATGGTAACTTTTTTCACCTTTGTTGATATAAGAGTGACTATGAAAACACCAAACCATCATACAGAAAATAGGGTTAAATAAACTGAAGATCACTGACTTAATGTAACACCCAAACTAAAAAATCCACACCTTTACATCTAGAGCTAGTTTGTTTACAAATAAAACAAGACAAAACAAATACAACAAAACACAAATATACCTCTGCAGAAGATGTCTTCTTTCTCAATTTTGTGAGTTATTTTACAGTATGAAAAATATAAATATTGCCAAAGGACCATCTCCTATTAGGATCCATTGATAACTATATAAATTAAGTAGGATGACCTTGTTTATATGGTTAAACTTAATCATCTCCTACTACAACTCTTCTGATTGCTTTAACAGTAGATCTATCTTATTTATAATCCTAATGATAATTTAAAATATATATTTACAAAGCATAATAAATATTTTATCCTTGTTTTAGAAAACTGCATTTTAGTATACTAGAGCAGTGGTTCTCAAAGTCTAGAAGTACAGCTCTAATCGCCACCATCTGTACCGCCTGGGTGGGTGAGAAGTACGATTCAGGGATCTCTTGCCAATGAGCTGAGATAGAAACTGTAGTGGGGCTTAGCAATCTGTGTTCTAACAAGCCCTCTGGTTTGTTCTGATGCAAGCTAAAATTTCAAAACTACTGTGCTAACAAAAGGACAGTAATTATTTAATGAATGCAGAGAAAAGTACCTTACTGTTAACAAGGTTGTTGAAATAGTGTACTGAATTGAAAGTAGGACACAGTTAATACTAAGCTGAAATTAAGCCAAGAATTGCTCTTTTTGAAAGGTAAAGTAAATGACATAACAAGAAGTAATACAAGTTGACAAGTGATTTCAAAATGACATGTGAAGTTTACAGCTTCCTTTAAAAAAAGTGCCTTTTTCTCCTGTATTAGTGAATACTACTTACTTTTATTTCCCTCATTTTTCTTATTGTACAAAGGTTGAAGGTGCTTCATGTGGCATGAAGTCTAGATAATTTTGGTTTTTTTGTTTATTAAATCCCACAATTAAATATAGTTCATATTGAAAATTATAGAAAACAATACTTATTTCATTACTAGTATAATAAAACTGTTCTAAATATTCTATTGCAGTTATCCTACTATACTGTGAGGCAAATGATAACGGCAACTCAAGTAAAGGAAGATAGATCAAATTTTGAATTGCAGTGAAAAACACATCAAAACAGATCTCACGATAGCAGTCAGTACCTCCCATGGTAATGTGCCTGAAGTTCAACTGATACTGAAGATAACCAAGCAAATGAAGGATTAACTTCTAAAACAGCAGACTGTTCTTTGTATTTTATCACTTCTAGTTTAGTTCCAAATTAAAAATGAAGTCTTTTTATAGTAATTCTTTCATAGCCAAACTTTTATATTCTTACAATCACAAGTCACTAGTTTTGCCTTGCAAATTCATAAAATTATAAAATAGTAAAAAAGATTGTTAATGCTATTAAACATTTTGTTAATTGAATATAAAAAAGGCATGTACTATCTCACCTCTGGAGTGACATCTCTTGGTGCAAACCCTGTTCCTCCAGTTGTTAATATCAAATTAAGCTCCTTTTCATCACACCAATCTATGAGAGTTTCCTGAAAGAAAATAACAGTATTGTCATAGGCAAAAGGACTTGCTCACTCAGAACATCCAAGTCCTCGTATGAGGAAACACAGATTCTTTTCACTAATAAGCAAGAAAAATCTGAAAGACAATTCCTGGAAAAATTTCTTAATTAAAAAGCACTCAGTTTAGAATATTCATTTTGCTAAATATGCAAAGTGAAATGTACACAACAAATTGTTGAAGGGAAATGAAACACTGAAATATCATAAAGAGTAACTAGCAATTGTTATTATGGTTTCTATGGCACAATTTAAGTTCTTTTCACCCATATAAAACATATTCAAGTTTAAAAAGTTGACCACAGCTAGACAGACAGCTCAGTGGCATAAATGCCTGCCTGGCAAGCACAAGATACTGAGTTTAATTCTTGGTATCAAAAATGAATGAATGAATAAATAAACAGATAAATAAATAGTTGACCACTATGTGATAATTATGATTTTATTATTTAATAATTATATCAATCCTACCAGCTAAATATTGCTATTTTAATTTTACCTGTAAAGAAACAGAATCTAACAGACTCAGAGGGATTAAAAACTTTCTTATAGGCTTACAAACTAGAAGGAAGAAAGAATTCAAACCAGGCCCACTGAACCTGTAATTTACATTCTTCTACACCGTGACTGTTATTAACTTAATATTTTATGTTCAATTTGAAGTTAAGGAAGCCTTACATTTTCACTGATAATTTGTATGGGCTTCTTAAAAAATAAGAAACGGGAGTAATTTCTTAACATTTGTTTGTTTTTGACATTGTATTTTAAAGATTAGGATTACAGATGATAAATTGTGGAGCGAATAGGGACTCTACCAGATTTACCTATTTGTTTCATAGATGAAACAACTGAATTACAAAGTACTTAAGTAATTTTCTCTAGATTAGAAAGCTAGTTTGTATAAGAGTAGAACTAGGATTTCTATCTGCTTTTTCTATCTACTGCCAATTAAATGAATCTATCCTGTATGTTAACTACTTATTAAAAGTGTTAACAGTTATAAACTAAATGCAAAGTTGACCCTCATCTCAAGGTTAATAGTAAAGTAATGGTGCTCAAACAAGGCTGCAAAACGGAATCATCTATGGAGCTTAAAGATATTTGGGCTAGGACTTGCAGCACACAGTTACAATTCCAGCGCTCAGGAGGCTGAGGAAGGGAATGCAAACTTTTAGCTTAGCCTGATGAGACTCTGTCTGAAAAAATAAAAAGAGGGTGATGCAGCGTAGTGCAAAGATCCTGGGTTAAATTCCCAGTGGAAGAAAAAAAGAAAAAAACTTGGGTCCCATTTCTGGAGTACAGCTTGTGTAAACTTTTAAAATTGTTTATGCTGGAGATTGAACCCATATGTTAAGCTTAGTCTACACTAAGATAGAGCCATAGCCACAGTGCACTGGAACTCTAAAAATAATGTAAATTTAAAATGCAACCAAACCGAGAAAGTACTAAAGAGATGATCAGTATACTAATTTGAAGATAAATTCACACGTAAGTCCACTTGATATGTTCATAAAGCTGTCAGACAGCTTAAAATTAGTTTTGTCATGCAACATTACTCAAGTTTCTCTATCCCAGGATGAATAACTGTTAATACCATATAGATCTCTTTCACCTAAATGATATTTGATATTATGAGCTCAAATAGGATTTAATTATTTGGGAAGTAATATTTTATTGTACAAAACAGCTGTGATGCAGAGCAATTTTTATTACAACAAAAACGTTAGTCTTTTAGGTTTTTAAGACAAACTAGTATAATTATATTATTCTATTATTTAGTTAATCTCCAAAACATAGGGACTCTTCTTCAACCACTGAAATAGACAGAATACCAATACTCCAGGTTCCTAATAATTAACAAGAAAATATTTCAAGGAATAATTTTTTTGTCACTTCACTAGATATCAACAACACAAAAGTTAAAAACAGTACATAAATCTTCATTCAAGTAGCACAACTCTGAGTGCACAGCATTCTGGAACTTTGTTATTACAAGCATGATTTCAACACTAAAGCAATATTATTATGTAGAAGCACATTTGGAATAATGAATCTCAGGACCCATCCAAGATCTGAACCAGAATCAACATTTTTAGAATGATTCCTCAAGGTGATATATGTCCACAGTAAGTGGGGAAAAACATGTACTTTCTATTCATGTACCAATCTAGGTTGTCTACCATGTT
>NW_004524583.1:15519235-15527814 GCF_000260255.1 Octodon degus
TTCAACTTTTGTCTCTTTATTTCTCCTCTTAAAAATCCTATGAGGTAAGGCCAGGGAGGTAGCTCAGCAGCATAAGCATCTGCCTGGCAAATGCAATTCTCTGATACCACACACACACACACACACACACACACACACACACACACAATCTAATAGACAACTCATGTATAAATCTGCCTAGTTGTTCCCAAAATACTTTTTTAGAATAGTTCAAGTCAAAATTCACATTTTGGGGCTGGGGAGATAACTTAGCGGAATAAGTGCTTGCCTGGCAAGTGCAAGTTCCTGAGTTCAATCCCTGGTATCACCAAATAAAGAAAAAAATCTTATGATGCATATGTGGTCACACATCTTAGGTTTGATAGGAAGGACTTTAGAGTCTGTTATTTTTTTTTTTTTGCCCTCAGATGGAATACATATTCCACGTTCACTGTTGCTGGTTCTTTTGCCTGTTTTTCAACCTCTTCAGTGAATTTTCCTTTTTTTTTTTAGTGTAGAAGTAACTTATTTTACATTATATTCAATAGCCATATAGTAATTCCTAGAATAGTAACAAATCACGGTTTTTTTGTGACAATTTTGTGATAAAATAGAGCACACTAAGAAAAATCTTCTGTTTGATGTTCAGAGAAGTCATATAAAGGTAATTTTTCATTTCTTCAAATTCCTAAAAGCTGATCCTCTGAGATGCTTCCACATGATGCCTGTCAGTTGTTGCTTCATTTATAACTGATCTCTACAGAACCAAGGTCCTTACTATCTACTAGCTGGATCCTGAAAAGCTTTTGCAGCAGAGCCATGGTTGAAGTTTTTTATGAAGTCAGGAAGTTTTTTATGAAGTCAGGAAGTTTTGATTTTAATATTGGTCACATGTATCTCAATTTGTCAGATTTTTAAGATTACTGTTTATATTTCTAAATCACTTTATTTTAACAAGATGGCTTACATAATAGGAAGTGCTAGAGGTAGGATAAGTGGTTTTTAAAAATATAAATGGTAATGTCTGTGCCTGATGAGGCCTCCCTGGCCAGGTGGTTGTTGCTGTCAGCTGCACTCTCATTCTGTTGTCTCCCCAATTAGTTTTCTCAATCAAAAGAATCGAAGGATTGATGGACTCCACAGGTGAACCTATCAGGCAGTTCCTAGGTCCTGAGGGCCCATGTTCTTAAAGGACCCAAAAGTCCAGGCCAAGCTGTCAGGACATCCCAGTGAAGCTCAGGACCTACATCAGAACCAAAGTGGAGAGTGGGGCCAGAGAAACCAGCAGCAGCCACATGTGGATGGGGCTGATATTAAAGAGTGAAACCAACACACAGTGAAAAGCTAGGAGAAGGAAGAAAAGCACCTCCCAACAAGAAGTGACTGATTCAGACTGTCTGAGACTACATGCATCTCCACTGGTCACACTGTAGTTACATGATCCATAACCCCTTTTTCCTGAGTTCATCTGTCTCTGGTTTGCAAAAGCAGCAGTCTTAAGAGAGTATTGATTAAATAAAAGTAAGAAACTGGGACAGAGACAACAGAATGAGAGTGCAGCTGACAGCAACAACCACCTGGCCAGGGAGGCCTCATCAGGCACAGACATTACCATTTATATTTTTAAAAACCACTTATCCTACCTCTAGCACTTCCTATTATGTAAGCCATTTTGTTAAAATAAAGTGATTTAGAAATATAAACAGTAATCTTAAAAATCTGACAAATTGAGATACATGTGACCAATATTAAAATCAAAACTTCCTGACTTCATAAAAAACTTCATAAAAATCACATTATAATATCAATGTCCACGTTCTTCTCTATATTGGGTTTGTTGTCAGAGGAAAGGCGGGACAGGAATGCAAATAACAAAATAAGTCCAGCTCTGCTCCATTCTATTCTGTTCAGTTTCTATAATAAATAGAATTTTTTCACCAGTTTTCTTTGTTGCCAACCTCCTGGATGTTCCAGCCATCAGGTTGGGGAAACTTTTCTGGGAGGCACTGCTTTTATTGCCACCGGAGTAGCTTGGTTTGAGCTATATTTTGACAAAATCTGGAGACCATCTTCTGGAATAGCAGTTACTTCTGGAGGTGTGGGTGTTCTGAGAAGATTTTCATAAGAAGAAATTGTAGGAGAGGAAGAATATGCAAAATTCTGCAAGCATTGGTCTGTATTTAAAACTAATGAAGTACAATCTTTAACTTCAAAATCATCTGATGAACTGTGTGTTTCTGATAATGGATAATCTGTGGATACTAAAGCTGTGTTGTTCTTTGTAAAAGAAACTTTCAAACCAGGAGTGCAGAAAGTAGGTGCCAAAGGGGATTCTGTATAACGCATATCACTTTTTTCAAGCTGCTGGATTATGGGGTCAGGTGTGGCAAAGCAGTTATCACTGGATATAGCTTCCATTTCTACAGCCACCTCACTTTCTATAATCTTATTTTTAAGCCCCATTGTGTAATGTTTAGACACAGTATATTCCAAGATACCAAAGTGTTCTAATTTAGGAGTTACACACTCAAAATCATCCATCTTTAGAGCACATTTTGGAGTTTTTGGTATTTTAACCACTGACTGGTTGGTGGACTGTCAATTATGGGTTCTCCCTTGCTTACAGCTTGCAGGGGGTTTGGTACAACCTGAGGTATCATATACCGCTCCAGTCCAAAATCTGCAAGCTGTGGACTCTGCAGAGGCTCCTCAGAAATAGAACTGCCTGGTACAGGTAGGTCAGATGGGTTGTCCTTCATACCAGACTTTGGAATGTTGTTGCAGCTAGCCATCTCTTGGGTAGAGCCAGAGATTTCCTGTTCAGAAACTGTTTCCTTGACACATGGATTGGATCCATACATCTGGAAAAACTCTCTTATTTTTATGATATCTGCTTTATTTTTTTTCATCAGTACTTTTGTTGCTTTAATAAAACCAATGCTTTCTTGACTTTCCAATCTTGCTTTATCAAGAAGAATATTAATATCATCCTTCAGAGCCTGGACTTCTGAATGAAGGTCATGTAAAATCCCCACTGGATAATCTTCAAAGTTGCTGTCCTCTCCAACCTGTATTCGCTGTAGCAGGACCATCTCCCAGTCTAACATGTCGGCCAGGATCCACAGCTTCCCAAAGAAGGCCTGGATCAGGTCCATGGCTGAAGGCTACTGAGACGGGGAAATCACTGGCACTTCTAGGCAACCCACTACTTGTTTTCTTCAGTGAATTTTCTATTTCACTTATTTTTGATTTTTAGTTTAAAGGTTTGTGTTAGGTTTATTTTTACAATTTTTATTTCTTTACTGATATCCTCATTTTGGTCAGACAGCTTTTCTCTGATTTATTTAGTTACTTATCTGTTTTCCTGTTTCTCTTTCAGTATCTAAAGATAGTTGTTTTATAGACTTTAACTCCAATGTAGGGCCTTCCTTAGGAATTATCTCAATTAGTTTTGTTCCTTTGAATGGACTATACTTTCCTGCTCTTCTGCATGCCTTGTGATTTTTGTTTTGGTGTTGTTATTGAAAAACACACTTATATTATGAGGTAACTCTGGATACCAGGTTTTACCCCTTCCCCAGGGATATCATTATTTTGATTGTCAAGAATTGTTTTTCCACATTGTTTTTGTAAATACATCTCTTTGTCACGTGCAGTCTCAGAAATCCTTGGGCCTTTGTTTTGAGAGAGAAGTCTGTGAAGATCAGGAGCATAAAAAGGACACCAACACGTTGCGGAATGGTCTCTAACTGGGACATTCTCCCAATACTTAGGTTTTCCTAAGCCAAAAGTGAAATATCATCTTTTTAGATCATTTCTTTTGAAGAGCATATCTAGAATAATTACACTAAAAGTATCAAAATAAAACCAAAAAACATGAACTGTCTTAGAAAATTTGTTCTTTTGCATTTTATTATATATGTTAATATGATCATGTTCATCCTGATCTTTCTTCTAACTTCTTACTCTTTTCCTTAATAATAAAGCTCAATCCTTCTAACAATAGACTATAAACAGAAATGTAAAGGTTTTATTCAAGCTCTTTCATCCCACACTTGTAGATCATTATGCATGAACAAAAGAGTTTTAAGCTGTAATTAGTATATGTATCAAGGGTGAGGCAGTGGGGTGTGAATATATATATATAATTTTATTGAGAAACAAATAGCAATGAGACAGTTTCAATAATGAATACATTGTACATTGTTATCTTCTTAGCAGTTATCCATAGGACAAGATGCACACAGGATATCCTGTCCCATCACTATTAGTACTAATAAAATTGCAGTACCTATCAAACTACCACCAACATATCTCATAGAGCTAGAGAAATCATTCCTAAAATTTATTTGGAACCAGAAAAGACCTAGAATAGCAAAGGCAATCCTGGGCAACAAAGACAAGGCAGGAGGCATTACAGTCCCTGACTTGAAATTATACTACAAAGCTACTATGATAAAATCAGAATGGTACTGGCTTTAAAATAGACCTGAGGATCAATGGAATAGATCAGAAGATGCAGAAGCCTCTACGAACAAACTCAACCATCTGATCTTCGAAAAAGGGGCCACACACGCTTACTCGAAGAAAGATAGCCTGTTTAACAGATGGTGCTAGAAAAACTGGCTCTCAACATGCCAAAAACGAAAACTTGACCCAGGTCTATCACCATGCAGTAAGCTAAAGTCAAAATGGATTAAAGATCTAAACATTAAAACAGAGACACAAAATCTCCTGGAAGACAAAGTAGGAGGAACTCTTGAAGACACAGGGGTAGGCAAAGAGTTCATGAACAAAATCAAATCGCACAGGTAATAGTTGAAAGAATTAACCACTGGGACTTCCCCTTATGGAGAAATATTTGCAGGTGAAAAGAAATTACCAACAAAGTGAAAAGACAACCAACAGATTTTGATAAAATTTTGACTACTTAGCACTCAGACAAAGATTTGCTCTCTAGAATTTAGAAAGAACTAAAAAAACATTAGGGCAGCCTAATTTAATGATCCAATCCAGAAATGGGCATCCAAGATGAACACATATTTCTCAGAAGACGAAATTAAAGAAGCAAATAAATATATGAAAAAATGGTCCACATCACTAGCCATCCTTGAAAAGCAAATCAAAAGAACACTGAGATACAATCTCACCCCACAAAGAATGGCTATCATAATGATATCAACCAACAATAAATGTTGGAAGGGCTGTGGGGAAAAGGGGAGCCTTCTCCACTGCTGGTGGGAATGTAGACTGGTACAACCATTATGGATATCAGTGTGCAGACCCCTTAAAATCTTAGGACTGAAAATTCCATTCAAGCCAGCTTTCATTCCCTACTGGGAATTTTCTCAGAGAAACTGAAAACATCATATCATAGTGATGTATGTGTACTTATGTTTATAGCAGCACAATTTGTGATAGACCAATCTTGGAAACAACAAAGATGTTTGTCACCTGAAGAATGGATGAAAAAGATGTGTTATTTTTATACTATGGAGTATTACTGAGCTATAGAGAATGATAAGTTTGAACCATTTATATTTAACTGGATGCCACTTGAAGGTATACTCATAAGCGAAATAAACCAGACTGGCATGTGTAAATATTGTATAGTCTCCCTAGTTAAGAACTCAAAAGAAGAAACACAAATAGAAAGGTATAACACAATTAAAAGGAAAGTGGGAACTTGAGGATTGAACAACGAGGAGAGATCAAGGAGAAATGCTGGGAAAAATGATAAGGGCAAAGGCATGCATTTATATGCACAAGATGTTTAAGGCAATGACCCTGAGAAACATGAGCAGTTTTTTGAAACTAGCAGTTAATTGGTAGTATTCTCACACTGATTAATTATATATGCTGATACCTGTGAACTAAGCAGGTATACCTGTGCACTGAAGAATGCAATGTGCAATAGAAGGGCCACACTTGGAATGCCTGTCTTTCTGGTCTGCTAAATACATACTGCTTGCCATGACATAACAATTATTGCCATACTGTCTCTCAAGTAAGTGTTTGTTTTTTTATAAAAAGGGTTATAAATGAAAAAAAAAGAGACAAGAAAAAAAAGTCACAGGACTATCCTGCTACAATGTTGTATATGGTTAGATTTCTAAAATTCTGTGTAAAAATACGTAATTGTTCTTCTTTTTGGTGGAACCAGGGATTGAACTCAGGTCCTTGCACTTGCCAGAGAAGTGCTTATTCTACTGAGCTATCTCCCCAGCCCCCTATGTAACTGTTAAATCATATTTTTAAAATAGTGTTTCTCTTTATATTTTTTTCTCCATATTCTGAAGAGACTTAAAGTTTAACATATCAATGATAGATGGAAAATATCTGTTCCATGTCATGCCTAAGATGTTTGATACTCAGACAGATAGTGAGGTTAAACCCAACTGCATATGTTGCAGGGTAATATTAAGCTTCTCTTCTGGAGGGTTAAAACCTAAGTTTGCAGATCAAAAATTAGAGAAATAGAAGGGATGAAAGGACAGCCCTAGCCTTTCAAGGTCAGTGAAGACTCAGGACATAGGAGAACCTACACTGTAAGATCATGTAACTCAGTTGTGTCCCAATTTTTCTGATCAAGGAGATTATGGGGCACACAGATCAATGTGATTGATGATGTAGAGTGTGCCTAAGGAGAGTCACATGGAGATAAAATACTCTCTCAGGCTTTCACAGAGAACAATCTGGTCAAGCAATGGGCATGACTGATCCACATGGCTGACACTGACAAAGGATGTGCAAACTGCGGTACACGGTAACAGGATAAATCCTGAAGCGACTTGACTGACTTCATCATATAGAAAAGATCTATTTCTTGTTATATAAGTTTTGCTTTATCTTGGTCTTAACCATCCAGCAGAAAAGTATAAAAATGAGGTATATAAAGTAAAGCCATATTAATATGCTGAGCTGTGAAAGGCTCAAGTCATAAACTTCTGACATTGTCAGTCCTACAGATAATCCACTATTATTATGAACTACTGGACTATGTTGTATTTGTTTGCTAAATTCACATACCTACAATATTTAAATGGCAACTGAATACCCATCTCTAACAAAACTAAACAAAAAAAGGGGATACAAAGGAAGAACAATTTTGTATCTGTATATACAAAATAGGATAGATATATAGCTACTTTCTCTTAAATCAATGAGAAGAAAGATTTGTACTAATAGCATTTGGACAGGATATTGTGTCTCCATCTTGTACTATGAATAACTACAAGAAGATAGTAATACACATTGTATTAATTATCAAAACTGTCCTATTAATGTTTTTTAAACTGTCTCATTGATATGTTTCTCAATAAAATTAATAAGAAAAAAGATATTGTAGGCAGTAATGTTTCTGGATATGATTTGAAAAGCACAGCAAAAACAAATCAATAGATGAATAGATAAAATACGGTATATATGTACAATAGAATATTATGAAACCATAAAGAGGAATGAAGTCATGCGTGCTGCAGTGAAATGCATGTAAATAGTGGACATATGTTAAATGAAAACTAAAAATAGAACGGCAAGTGCCATATGTTCTCCTTCATATGTGGAGGACAACCCAAATCAATGAACAAAATTAAAAAAGCCAAACTTCAGTCTGAATACTGAATAGTGATTAACAGAGGTTGGCTATTTAGGGAGATAAGTTTGGATTAGAGGAATGCTGGATATGTCAGTATATGTTACATGCATTTACTGAAATGGTATACTAAACTCCATTAGTATGTACAAGTAATACTTAGTAATTTAAAAAATCTACTGTAATTCTGGTTCCATAAGAGGAAATAAAAAAGAAATACTTGTTTCTACGTGAAAATATACAAATATTACCAAATTATTAAGGAAGCAAAGACAATTTATGAAACCATATTATTCATTACTGACTTTTGTATGTACCAAATTTGGTGTAAGAATATTTTTTTTATACTGAAGTTATATAATAAGCATGAAACAAGCATTTCTGTCAGTTAACATTCTCAAATACTGATGATACACTTCTGAAAAAATTTCATATGTGATGTATCTTTTCCTTGCACATTTAAATTGGAGCTGAATATAGTTAGGCAAGTAAGTGGATATAGGTAACATTTATCATGTTAATTTATTTAATTCTATTGAATAAATTCTTATCATATATCTGACATTCAGTTCAGATATGAAATGTTTCAGTTCTATATGAAATGTTTGAACATTTTCATATAAGTACTAATTTTTATATATGTACTAATTTTATATATGTACTAAATAGAGAATAAATCATTGATCTACACATAACAAAAAATGGCAGAAAGACAGACAGATTTATATTATCTTTTCAAATACAGCCAGAAACTTTTCTGTTTACCAGATCAGAATGTTCTGATTTTGAGAAGAAAATTACCCACTTCACTTTATAAAGTGGTATGCTCAGTTTTACTTTGAAAATGTGAGGGGGCTAGAAGATAAAAAGTATAGTAGAGAGAAAAACCTGCAGCTATTTGATGTTTTTTATACTTGAAAGTATTGCAATTTTACCATCAAACGCTCTAGGAGTATCCTATTCCAAGAAAAGTGGGCTCCCAAATAAGGGAATAGTACCAGAAAAA
>NW_004524583.1:15527914-15531232 GCF_000260255.1 Octodon degus
CTGAGCCTGACTGCTTTGTTGAAGGAGCCACTTAAAGAACTGAGCTAAGGGGCAGTCCCCCAGTTATTTATCTTAGTAGCTTGTCTTAATGTAGTAATTTAGCTTGGTTATGAAGAAATTCATCTTATGATATTTGTTTATGTAAATTTAAGATCTCTTTTATACTGAGATTTTTAAATAGCTGCTTCTACCAGGAATGATGCCATTGAAATTTTTGCAATGCAATGATTTTATGAAAAACTATTTTGCATATCTGTTTACAGGGAGGAGGGGTTGAAGAGAGGGAAAAAAAGAAGAAAGTTATATCATGTACAGGTACAAATTCTCTATGATGAAAGTGATCATTATATATATCTAAAATGTACCAATAAAAACTGATTGAAGAAGAAAAGTGGAAGATTTTTTTTTTTTTTTTTTTTTGGCAGAACCAGGGATTGAACTCAGACCCTTTATTCCACTGAGCCATCTCCCTGGCCCAGAAGATGTTTTCTATGTTGCCTTTTTTCCATATTAATACCTATTCACTGACCAGGACTGTGTTTTTTAAAGTGCTACTTTATGTACTGTACAAATGTTACCATTAGTCAATTATTGCAAATATATTATATGATCTTTAAGGAAAATTACAAAGAAATGACAATATTTTAATGCATTAGTCTAGAAAGCTTACTAAATGAGGAGCCTCAACAGCAGTTTTAGTCCTATGTTGTCCACTGTCTATCATGTTGAACCAGTTACTTCACCTTTTGGATTCTCTGTTTCTTTATATACAATACCAGGTCATTTGTTACATATTTTTCAGCACAAGTCATATGCGATGGTTAAAAACAAATCAGAGCCTAACTTAAAAAAAACAAACACAAAAACAAACCTGAGGCTGAATACATTGTCTATTGATTAATTTTCTCTTTTATGGAAACTGATGCTGTGAAAATTTACTGCCTTGAGTTTCTAGGTTAGTACAATAGAACAAAAATATATTGCAGAATTCTTCTTTTTCTCAACAACTAATAAAATGAACAAAAAGCAAAAACACTTCCATCAGCAATAACCAAATAAATTTTTTAAAGAAGATCTAGCCTCATGTCATAAATCTCAAAAGCTAGATGATCAAGGGCAGAGGTAAAAGATGTTTTAAGAAGCCTAGTGCAACATAGTGTGTGGTTCCTTGTGCTGCTCTGGATTCCAAATAAATCAACAAGGCAGATTACTAAAATCCTACAAATTTGAAGCTTAAAAAGATTCCTTTTTTTTTTTTTTTTTTGCTTAGAATAAGCTGCCTTCTCAGCCTTTTGGCTAAGATCAAGTAGAGAAGGAGCTGCTAAGAGAAACAAATGCCACAAGGAGCTGACTGTGATCAAGACAGTTCATAAACAAGGTACACTGAATTAGGGAACTAACCTGAAACCTGATGACACTACCTGCATAATCATGAGTCAAACTCTTTAAAACTCTAGCACTGGACAATTAATAAAATTTCAAAGGAGAAGAGCACAGTATTCCAACAAATTGCTTCTGGTTTCTTGTTTTCCCTGTTTTTCTACGCAAGATGTTACATAATATAGGCTTTTTATCATTCTTCCTACATCTCTGTAATAGCTTTGAAATGAAGCTTGAGCATCAGGACTGAATATCATTCCATTAGTTTCTTTTTTCTTGCGGAACCAGGGATTGAACTCAGGCCCTTGTGCTTGCCAGGGAAGCGCTTATTCCACTGAGTCATCTCCCTGACCCCCATTAGTTTCTCTCTAATAATCATATAGAAACTTGAAGGTAGGGAGAGGGAAGTAGAAAAGAAATAGAATCATGACAATATCATATTTCAAAACGGAATGTAACCAACTTAAAAAGTTAAAAATATGACTGAAACCTCACATCTTTCCTCATTTTTTTAAGCTATAGATGGAACTTTACCATATAATATCTTACAATAAAAAGTAGTTACTTGAAATATAAATATGCTCTTATTTGTTTTATCAAGGTTGTTCCAAGATTTAATGAAACTGTAAAGATTTTGGAATAAATATTCAAAATCATACAAAAGGAAATAAAGCATACTGTCTTAAATTGCGTATAACAGGAACCCTTATGATAGTACCTTGCAGAAGGAAAGCATTTTGAGGCTTTGTCAAGGCAGGTGTGTATTTATTATCTAGGAGATAGGAACAGCTAAGACATGAAAGATAATGAAACAGCTTCTCATCAAAATTCCTCTTAGAATTCTAGGATTAATTTGCTCTGTATTAAAACAAAATAGAAATAAAATCTCACAAAACTGAGAGTAATTTAATATTAGGTATTCAATACAAGTTAATAAAAACTAAGCTTCTAAGACAGGAGAAAAAACACATATTGCGTTAGGCTATCAAATTTGATCTACAAAGTTGTTAAACATGAGCAACAACATTTTATGTAACACATAGTGCTAAAGTCTTCAGGTCTGACTGATTAACTGTATGTCAGTTATATTACTTTCACTTTATCATTAAGGTAAAAATACAAGTTGCTTTGGTTTCTAAATTTAGATAGTCACATTGTAGACACTGTTAACTATGAACTATTCAGTAGACTGCATGACTTAGCCAAATTTTCTTATTTCAAGGGAGAATGGCAAGAATTTTCATTTTATAGAAAAGTCATGCAAAATAAAAGAAATTTATATAATCAGTCTGGTCATGATCAGTTTACCATCAGGAAGTTTAGTAAACATTTTCAGAATGTTGTGAGCAATGCAGTCCATAAAAATAGCAAAACATAGTGTTATTTCAGTTAAACTTTTGAAATAATATTTAATATGTGTGGATTTATTTAGTATATTAGACACTAAAGAAGTTATGATATATCACATATATAAATATATATTACTATATGTTAAAGAAATTATAAGAGAAAAAGGGATGATAAAACCTTCCTGTTGCTCTTTAGCAATTACTGAAAATCAATGGAAAAGTCTCTTCCTATAGGCAAATACAACCTAGAAGGTGAATTTTTTCAATAATTCATTTAAAGTCACTATAGTTTTATTAAATTTTGTATATGCTGTCTGCCTTTTATTTGTAAGGGGTGTATTTTACATAGTTTATGAAGCACTTACAAGTAATATTAGAATAGACAGTTGGAATGCCAAAAAGGCAAACATAAAAGTTTAAAAACATGTGTTTTGATTTTTTCCATTACTACTGGCACTGTCTCCATTCATTATCTCCACTTCATATGTGTTACCAATATATTCTGTTCTTTATAGACATAAATTTATTCAATTAGTAATTAGCAGTTGGGAGTAGTAATACATTCTAGCTTCTTTTTTTTTTAAAGTTA
>NW_004524583.1:15541491-15543914 GCF_000260255.1 Octodon degus
AAACCAGAAATAGGTATGTTCACACCTGTATTCCTGAAAGACTCCTAACATTCATTGTTTTCCTTAAAATTTTTTTTTTTCTTTTTTATTCCTTAGTTCAGAGACCGGGGCTTTCATGAAGTCATCTAAGCTAAACAAACAAAAAAAAAAACCAAACCAACCTGATTTAATCTTTATTTCTGTCACTCCTCCAGTCTATTAGGATCATATTACCTGGTGATCATTTGTCATTTACTGTGCACTTACTATGTGAAGTATGTTCGGTACAAACCTTTAATCCTCATAATGACAACAGTGGAATTTTTTACTCATTGAAGGTAAATTTCATTACTTGTGCTTTTAGGAAACTTATGCTTAAGATGCATACATTATCCTAATCCTTTTAAGGAGCATAGCTTAATTTTATCACAATAATGCACCTCCCATGTTTTCCATGCCTATTACCACTGATAAATATATTCCCTATGTTATTATACAACCAAAGGGGTCTGTCTTTATGTCTCCTTCCGATCCACTTTTTTTTTTTTTTTGTCAGATCATCTTTTTATTGACATTATTTTCTTATGCTCCTTAGCTAGGTGCACACTCCACAACACCACTGTTGATGTCATGAGGGGGCTGGCTGTCCACTTTGCAGCCCACAGACTGGGCGGTCCCCAGAATCTCCTTATTGGTTCTGGAAAGTTCTCTGGCTAAAGACTGGTGATGCATCTGTTGGGCAACATGGACAATCTCATCAAAACTGGTATTTCTGTTGTGTTTAATGTTTTTCTGATGTCTTGGCCCCCAAGATCGGTCCCTTGGGTCTGTCTTCAAAAAATGACATCACCAAGGCAACTGGTGACTGGATAAGTCTGTGGATTATAGTGAAACTGACCATTCAGATCAGACAGGCTCAGATTGAGGTTGCGCCTTCTGCCTTTGCCCAAAGCATCAAAACCCGCAAGGAACCGCCAAGAGATAGAAAGAAGCAATCCCTTTTTCTTTTTCTTTTTTGGTACTGGCAACTGAACTCAGGATCAGATTTTGGCCAGGGAGGCACTTATGCCACTAAGTTATATCCCCAGCCCCTCAATCCACTGTGATAAGAACAAGCTGAAAATGTTTTTCCTTTCCTTCAAACTCTAGAAACTTCTCTTGTCACTGAGACACATACATCCTCTGTAATGTGATTCCAGCCTAAATTTCCTGCCTTATCTCCCGTGATTATTCTTTTTTCTTTCTTTCTTTTTTTTTTTTTTTTTTTTAATATATTTGGTACAGGGTCTACCTGGTCTACAGGGTCTCACCACATAGATCACACTCTGTGATTCTCCTTTTTTCAGACCCCCAAGCACTGGGATTACAGGTGTGCGCCACCATACCCCAGTCTCAATCACCCCCTCAGTGCACCCTGGGGGTGGGGCTGGCATGGCACACTGTGGATCGAAGCCCGGGTGCTGCGCTCTGCCTAATCAGGCACTTTAGTCCACTGAGTTATCTGGCTGGCCCCAATTATTCTTGATAAAAACCTTGTCTTTACCCAAACTGTACTTCTAAAAACCATTGTTTATTCATTTTTAGTGGTTTGCCTTATTTCTTTTTCTTTAGGAGTTTCCCCCATTATTATTACCTGTGCAGAATTCTTTGGTCATAGATCCAACATCTCTTCTGTATTCTAAAAATTTTACATGCAATGTACTTTGTAAAGAAATATGATTTCTTCTTATACTACACTTTAAACTCCTACAGGATCATTCATTCAATCATATTTACTCATGAAATGTAACTGAAAGACTGATAGGCAACTTATTCAAATTAGGAACCTCTATTCAGCAAAGAAACTCTTAAGAGAGGTAAAAAACAAAGGAAAGCAATAGAATGGGACAAAAAAGGAACAATATATGTTTCAATGGATTAACATCCAGTGTATGTAACGCATATCTTTAAATAAATACAGGAGTTAATAAAATCTTTGAAGAGCGAAAGAGATTTAAACAGGTACTTCACAAAAGAGGAGATCCAAATGGCCAAGAAGGACATGCAAAGATGCTTGTTAACATTAGTTATCAGGGAAAAAAATTAAAACAATATTCAGGTGTCACTATTTGCTTTCAAAACTGACTATAATAAAGACTGACAATACTGTTAGAAAGTAAAGCAAAGTGGAACTGTAAAATATTGAAGGGAAAATGAACTAGAATATCTAAGGAAAAATGGAGGAATCTAGCATTTAAAATTCATTTGCATATTCTCTGTCTCAGCTTTTCTAGGCCATATCTATCTGAACCACTGAGTGGACTTCTAATGGGAATGTGTATATACATGTACCAAAAATATGTACAAGGCTGTTTATTGCAAACTTATTCCCAACAGCCTCTATCTAGAAATAATCCAAATATATTTAAACAAAAGAGAAGATTAAATGGTGCATGCTTTTTGAA
>NW_004524583.1:15544778-15545357 GCF_000260255.1 Octodon degus
TTCTCTCCATGTGACTCTCCTTAGGCACACTCTACATCATTGATCACTTTCCTCTTTGGCCCCTTAATCTCCTTGCTCAGAAAATTTGCGATACTGCTGAGTTATGTGACGTGACAGTACAAGTTCTCATATGTCCTGAGTCTTAATAGACCTTAGAAGACTAGGGCCAAAATGTTGGCCTTCCTTGCAGCCCTCCTTTTCATCTAATTTTGGCCTGCAAACTTAGGTTGTTAATCATCCAGAAGACAAGCTTATTGTTATCACCATACAATGTAGGCTGTTAAGCCTAACCTCACTATCTGTCTGTATATCAAACATCTTAGGCATAATATGAAACAGGTATTTTTCATCAAGTATTCATATGTTGAACTTTAAGTCCCTACAGAATATGATAAAAACGTTTAACAATTAGAATATATTTTAAAAATAGGCATAAAAATTATATACTACTTATGTTTACACATAAGTCCAAAAAACTCACCATATACAACCTTGAAGCAGGACAGTCCCACAATATTCCTTTTCCTGTCTTTTGCTTTCATTCACCACCCCATTCTTTTTGAACACCCATCTACCCGA
>NW_004524583.1:15566368-15566872 GCF_000260255.1 Octodon degus
ACCTATGGACCAGTATGTGGTCTATTTTAGAAAATGACCCATGTGCAGCTGAGAAAAATGTGTATTCAGGTGTGTTTGGGTGGAACACTCTGTATTTGTCCACCAAGTCCATTTGTTGCAAGCTCTGGTTCAGTTCTACTTCTTTGCTAATTTTTTGTCTCGTTGACCTATATTTTGGAGGTAAGTGGGTGTTAAGGTCTGATGTTAAAATTTTGGCATTAGTTATTAGATTTTTCATGTCCATTAAGATTTCCTTTATATAGTGTTGTGCTCCCGTGTTTGGTGCAAACATATTTATCAGTGTTACCTCTTCCTCTTGAATTTTTCCCCTAACCAGTATATAGTGGCCTTTATTTCACTTGATCCTTGTTGGTTTGAAGTTGAGACTGTCTGAGAATAGGACTGCTACACCTGCTTTTTTGTGAGGGGCTGGGGCATGTAGTATTGTGTTATCCTCTGACTTTCAGCTTATGAATGTCTTTATGAGTTAAATGTGTTTCTTGT
>NW_004524583.1:15572460-15576048 GCF_000260255.1 Octodon degus
CTTTGCTATTCTAGGTCTTTTTTGGTTCCAGATAAATTTTAGGAACAGTTTCTCTGGGTCTGGGAGGTATGTTGGTGGTAGTCTCATAGGGATTGCATTAAATCCATACAACAACTTTGGGAGTATGGTCATCTTCACGATGGTAGTTCTTGCTATCCAGGAGCAGAGAATATCTTTCCATTTTCTGAAATCCTCTACAATCTGTTTTTTCAAAGTACTATAATTTTCCGTGAAAAGATCTTTGATTTGTTTAGTTAGATGAATTCCAAGGTATTTCTTTTTTCATGGGGCTATTGTAAAAGGTATTGTTTCCCTAATTTCCCTCTCAGTGTGTTTGTTATCTGTGTAGAGGAATGCTATTGATTTTTTGGTACTGACTTTGTATCCTGCTATGCTACTGAATTTGTCTATCAACTCTAATAGTTTCTTAGTGGAGTTTTTTGGGTCTTTCAAATAAAGTATCATGTCATCTGCAAATAATGATAGTTTCACTTCTTCTTTACCTATTCTTACTCCTTTTATTTCTCCCTCTTGTCTAATGGCTCTAGCTAATGATTCCAGAACTATATTGAAGAGGAGAGGTGATAGAGGACATCCTTGTCTTGTACCTTGAGAGTAAAGGATTTCAGTTTTTCCCCATTGAGAATTATATTAGTGTTGGGTTGTCATAGATGGCTTTTAACAGATTGAAGTAGAGGCCTTCTATTGCAAGTTTCTGTAGGACTTTGAACATGTATGAGTGTTGGACTTTGTCAAAAGCCTTTTCTGCATCAATTGAAATGATCACGTGGTTTTTAATTTTCTCTCTGTTGATATAGTGTATTACATTTATAGATTTTCGAATATTGAACCATCCTTGCATCCCTGGGATGAATCCTACCTGGTTATGGTATATGATCTTCTTGATGATTTGCTGCATTCTATTTGCTACGATTTTAATGAGGATTTTTGCATCTATGTTCATGAGGGAGATTGGCCTGCAGTTCTCTTTGTTAGTTGTGTCTTTCTCTGGTTTTGTTATCAGCATAATATTTGCCTCGAGGAATGATTTTGGGAGAACTCTTTCCTTTTCAATTTCACTGAAGAGTTTGAGGAGTGTAGGGATTATATCTTCTATGAAGTTCTTGTAGAATTCCGCTGTGAAACCATCAGGACCTGGACTTTTGTCGGCAGGCTCTTTATTACATTCCGTATTGCAATGGCTGATATTGAGTTATTGAGAGTTGTTATATCTTCTTGATTCAGTTTTGGTAATTTGTACCTTTCTAGGAATTTGTCCATTTCATCTGTAGCTCTATTCTGTGAGCGTAAAGATTCTCAAATTAGCTATTGATAATCTTCTGAATTTCCACTGGGTCTGTAGTAGTTACACCCTTTTCATTCTTTATTGCTTGTATTTGAATTTTTTCTTTTCTCTTTTTGATGAGGTTTGCCAGGGGCTTATCAATTTTATTTAATCTTTCAAAGAACCAGCTTTTTGCTTTGTTAGTTCTTTGAACTGTTTTCTTCATCTCAATTAAATTAATTTCTGCTCTAATCTTTATGATTTCTTCCCATCTTTGGGCTCTGGGTTTGGTTTGCTCTTCCTTTTCTAGTTGTTGAAGGTGCAGCATTAGTGTATTTATTAGTTTCCATTCTGTTTTCCTAATGTGTGAGTTCACAGCTATGAAATTCCCTCTGAGAACTGCTTTCAAGGATGAATTTTCATTGAATTACAGATAATGTTGAATTTCTTGTTTAATTTCATCGGCAATACATTGTTTGCTGAGTAGGCTGTTGTTTAATTTCCATATATTTAGTGGGTTTTTCTGGTTTCTTTTGTCATTTATTTCCAGTTTCATTGCATTGTGGTCAGATAATATGCATGGGATAATTTCTGTTTTCTTGCAAATACTTTAGTATGACCTATGTACTAGTATGTGATCTGTTTTAGAAAATGACCCATGCGCAGCTGAGAAAAATGTGTATTCTGCTGTGGTTGGGTGGAACCCTCTGTGTATGTCTACCAAGTTCATTTGTTCCAAGCTCTGGTTCAGTTGTGCTACTTTTTTGCTAATTTTTTGTCTGGTTGATCTATCTTTTTGGCATAAGGGGCTGTTAAGGTCTCCTGTTAAGATTGTTGTATTGGATATTAGATTTTTCATGTCTATTAAAGTTTGTCTTATATAGCTGTCTGCTCCTGTGTTTGGTGCATTTATATTTATGATTGCTATTTCTTCCTCTTGAATTTTTCCTCTAACTAGTATATAGTGGCCTTTGTTATTTCCTTTGATCATTCTTGGTTTGAAGTTGAGACTGTCTGAGATCAAGATTGCCACCCCTGCTTTTTTCTGAAGTGCTGGGGTATGTAGTATTGTTTTCCATCCTTTGACTTTCACCCTGTGAGTTGCTTTATGAGTTAAATGTGTTTCTTGTATACAACATATTGTTGGGTTTTGTTTCCTAATCCAGTGTGCCAATCTATTTCTCTTAATTGGTGAATTGAGTCCATTTATATTGATAGTTATTATTGAGATGTGTTGACTTACGATTGACATGTTATTTGAATGCTGTTTTGTAACTGGGGTTCTCCTGTGTTTTAATTGTTTGTCCCATTTAGTGGGTTTCTTTTGTTCTCATTGGTGGATTTCTGATCATTTTGGTTCCTCTCTAGAACATCTTTGAGTAGTCTGTGTAGGGTTGGTTTTGCCATCATGAAATTCTTTAGTTGTTCTTTGTCATGAAATTATTTCACTTCTCCATCAAACTTGAAAGAGAATTTTGCAGGGTATAGTAGTCTGGGTTGGAATTTGTTTTCGTAGAGGACTTGAAGTACTCTGTTCCTTGCTCTTCTTGCCTTCATGGTTTGTGCAGAGAAGTCGGCCGTAATTCTGATGTGTTTTCCTTTGAATGTGATCTGCTTCTTTTCTCTAGCGGCTTTCAGTATGATATTCTTGTGTTGTATTTCTGGGATCTTGACTATTATATGTCTTGGTGTGTTTTTAATTGGGTTGAAGTTGTTTGGAGTTCTGTATGCTTCGGTTATGTGAGTATCAGATTGTTTCCTCATATTTGGGAAGTTTCCTGCTATTACTTCTGCCCATATTCTTTTTATATCATTTGTATTGACTCCTTTATTCTCATTGATGCCTATTTGTCTCACATTGTTAATCTTTGCATTGTCTTGTATGTGATGAATTATTTTTTCCTGCATCCTAGTTGTTTTTAAGAGATCCTTTCTTACCTTTTCATTAGCTGCACCAGTGTCTTCAAGATCTGAAACTCTCTTCACTTTTGCTCAAACGTTTTTTAGGCTTGTAATTGATATATTAAGGTCCTCTACATCTCTTTGACTGTGCTTTATGCGATCTATTTCTTTTTTCTGTATTGCTCATTCAAGAAATCCATCATTTTTTTAATCTCCTGTATTTTTTTTTTATCAATGTCTTCCTTAGAAGCAGTTATTAATTCTTTTCCTGCACAGTTTTTTCAGATTGGGTTTCCTCTTTTTTTTTTTTTTTTTCAGAACCGGGGATTGAACTCAGGCCCTTGCGCTTGCCAGGGAAGTGCTTATTCCACTGAGTCATCTCCCCAGCCCCATGGGTTTCC
>NW_004524583.1:15576148-15583117 GCF_000260255.1 Octodon degus
TCCTAATCCACTGTGCCAGTCTATTTCTCTTAATTGGTGAATTGAGTCCATTTACATTGATGGTTAGAACTGAGATGTTTTGACTTACGATTGACATGTTATTTACCTGATGCCATTTACTGCTTTTTTTCCTGTGTTTAACTGTTGTCTTATTTATTTGGCTGCTTCTGATCTCATTCGTGGAGTTGTGATCATTTTGGTCCCTCTCTAGAACATTCTTCAGTAGCCGGTGTAGGGGTGGCTTTGTCATCATGAAATTCTTTAGGTGTTCTTTGTCATGAAAGTATTTCACTTCTTCATCAAACTGCAGGGTATAGTAGTCTGGCTGGAATTTGTTTTCATAGAGGACTTGAAGTATTCTGCTCCATGCTCTTCTTGCCTTCATGGTTTGTGAAGTGAAGTTGGCCACAATTCTGATGGGTTTTCCTTTGAATGTGATCTGCCTCTTTTCTCTAGCAGATTTCAGTATATTATTCTTGTCCTGCTTCCTGGGATCTCGACTATTACATGTCTCAGTGTGTTTTTCATTGGGTTGAGGTTACTTGGCGTTCTGTATGCTTCGGTTACCTGAATGTCAGATTGTTTCCTCATATTTGGGAAGTTTTCTGCTATTACTTCTGCCCATATTTTTTAATGTCATTTTTATTGATTCATTCTTTGTCATTGATGCCTATTAAGTCTCACATTGTTCATCTTTCCATCATCTTGCAGGTGATGGGTTATTCTTTTCTGCATCCTCATTGTTTTTAGGAGATCCTTTCTTACTTTTTCACTAGCTGCACCAGCATCTTCAAGATCTGAAACTCTGTCTTCACTTTTACTTAAACGGTTTTGCAAGCTTGTGATTGAGATTTTAATTTCCTCTATATCTTTTGACTCTGCTTCATGTGATCTATTTCTTTCCTGTATTGCTCATTCAAGGAATCCATCATTTTTCTAATCTCCTGTTTCTTTTTTTTTTTAATCAATGTCTTCATTAGAAGCAGTTATAAATTTTTTTACTGCAGTGTTTTGTTTTGTTTTTTTTTTTTTTTTCAGATTGGGTTTCTTCGCTATGTTTCTGTAGTTGCTTCTTTACTTCAGATGCTATGAGTTCTGAGAATTGTTTTTTAATTTAGAAAAGAATTGCACTCTGAGTTCCTCTATGAATTTCTGATGTTGCGTATTTACTATTGACACTATTAATTCATGCATTTCAGCTGAGGTAGTGTCCTCTACACTTGTTCTGAGTGGGCATTGGGTTTCCACCATATACTTCTGCATTTGATTCTTTAGTGCAGATGTTATTAATTCAGGGATTTCTTTTTTTATTTCCAATCTGAATTCCTCTATACCTTTCTGCATCTGTTTCTTTATTTCAGAAGCCGTTGATTTATTGCTTTCAGCTGTGCGATTCCCAATTTATTCTGTGTTAGTGCCCTCTGCACTTGTTACAAGTGGGCATGCGTTCTGAGGTTGCATTTTGTTCCTTCTCATTATTGTGTGTAGCACTGTCTTCTGACCTTTGTTGTAGATCTTCGTTGCAATTATAACCTTAGCATGTACTGAAGTTCAGGTTCAGATCTACAAAGTTTGGATTTATCCAGCTGCGCCTGGCTTGGGTCTGCCTTCTGTGCTCAGCTCCTTCCTGCTGCTGCCCTTCCTGTTGTGCCCCTTTGGCAAGATTTTCTGCTCCTGGACTAGCTGGGTGGTTCTATCCTCTACACTCTCTGCAGGGATTGTAGCTGCAGAGTTTCTCCCCAGGTCTGTATGCCAGGCCTGAGCTGAGCCTGGAGGGGACAAAGTGGAGTAGGGGGGAGAGGCAGCTCTCCCACACACTCACTGGGCCTGGGCTAGGACTGGATCTCAGGTTTCCTGGAACGCAGAAGAAATTCCTACCCTGTGTGTGTGGTCTGTGGGGGTACTGCGGATTGATGGGGGTCATCCCATGGGGGTGGAAGAAGGTTTCACCCACGCTGTGCCCGTGCTGGAACCAGTAGTAGGTTCCGCTGGTGCAGGGTAGCCGGAAGCTCTCCCACACACTCACCGGGCCTGGGCTAGGACTGGGCCTGGGGGTTTCCAGAATGCGGCATAAATTCCTATTCAGAGGGGGGGGTGGGGGAGGTGATTCGGAGTGTTGGGGGTCATCCCAATGGGGTGGAAGAGGGTCTCAACCATGGTGGACCTGGGCTGGGACCTGTAGTAGGTCCCGCCAGAGCAGGGTAGCGGGAAGCTCTCCTATACACTCACCGGGCCTGGGCTAGGACTGGGTCTGGGGGTTCGGTAATGGAGTTATGAGAGGTACATAGATAGGAATGATACTAATCCATCAAGCTTTATACTTAATAATTTGTGTACTTCTCTACGTGAACATGCACAACATATATAACATGTTATAATACAAGTTTATTTTAGGAAATCGATTTTTAAATTCAGTTTTGTTTATTTAAGAATATATTTTACCTTCATTTTCAAAAATAGTTTTATGAATATAAGACTCATGATTGACAATTTTTTTCTTTCAATATTTGCAGAACTACTTCATTTATTGATGACAACTTGTGTTCATTTTACTGGAGTTCACTTGTATATAAGAAATGATTTTTCTCTTCCATTCTCAAAATTCAAAAAAGAATATCCTGGTACAAGTTTACTTCATAGACTGATCAAATGAAATTCAAGCACGAATAGTTCTTCAGTCCACACTTTCAGTTTGTTATGTCCTGGGAGGACTCTTTTTAGTGATGGTTTTTCCAAGATTTGATAAACCAGCTAGTTTAATTTCTTATAGTGATCAGCTTCCTCTTGAGTATAAACCTACCATCAAAGTCTCCTCTATTTTAAAGATTTCTTTAGCTTGAAATTCTTTACATTTTCTACATTTTCTTTCAAGTAAGGTGAGTTCCTTCCAAAATTTTGGGAGCACTGTTCTTAGGGACAATCTATGTCTGAACAAAAATATGTAAAGCACTGTTCTAAATGCTATGCAATGATGATAGCCCATGGTTGAACTGTCCTGCTATGTTCTGCCCTATGAGAAAGATACAATAAAAATAAGTGATTGGGACTGCAGTATTACAATAGTACTGCCCAGAACTAGAGTGTCTTTGCTGTTGTTACAGAGAGCTAAATCATGTAGAAACTATGAACAAGCAAGTGAAAAAGACTGGATATAATGGCACTGTGAGGAAGGCACAGACCCATCTGCTGATAGCCAGACCTCAAGACAAAAGATAAAGAAATGCACTCATACACTTTCCCTAAGTATAAACAACAATGATACTCCAAATAGGTGTTGATCACTTTGGAGAAGCCAGGAAGAGCCACTAATCCACCTCTTCCAGGAAAAGCCACTGTTCTCTTTCAGGAACCCTTGCTACATGACTTGCTTTCGGATTTGATGCCCACGTAATTATGCTTGTAATCTTACTGGTTGACTATAATTTTGTCCTATCTCATGTCCACCTTATAATTTCCCATTTTCCCCCACCTTGGACCCAACTAACCTGTTGGTTTTGCTCTATAAAAATCCCTTGAAAAGACAAGGTCTTTGGCAACCCACTCAGGATTCCTTCGGTCTCTCTCTGTCATAGAGGCTTTCTTTCCCCAGTAAGTACACTGTGCTCCTAACCTGTGCTGTTCCTAGAATTCAATGATTTTCAAGAAGTTGTAGAATTCACTGATTTTGATTTTAGAAAATATGATCTCATGCTAGGTGAAGGAAGAACTAACCTATCAGACAAACGGATCAAGAATTTAGCCCTATAAGTCACAGTTAATCACATGATAAATACTGTGGATCTGAACTGAGGGCCAGGAGAGACAGAGCCTATCCTGGAAGTCCTATCTGCCCAGAGTAAATCTTTCATCAGGATGAATTAGGGTGGGAGAAGGACTAAGTTACTAAATTCTGTTTTTATCTAATAATTACTAGTTTTAGTTGAATATATGTTTCCTCACTTGTGGAAGGGCATTACAACAATATCCAGATATTTTAAATGGTTGTTTCATTATCATTTTCATCAATTATGCTTGTTTCACTAGCAAACAGGCTCACAAAGTTCTGCATGCACTATTTATAAAAGTGAGTTTTCTAACTATCCAGTTTTGAAATTATCTTATACTTCTGTTATGTTAATATGAAAATATATAAACCAAAAAGGGAAAAATAAATGGAAAATTCTTAGGTAGATAAAATTATAGAGAAAATATTCTATTTATAGAGGAAAATAAAATAGATTAGATACAATTCTAAAAGAAATTAAAAACATCTATATGAGCAAAACTAAATGATTTTATGTCACAGCTTAATTATATTTCTGAATATAAGCACTCATTTTGTGTAGATATATTTGCATCTCAAGTTAAAGGTAAACTTATTAAATGGTTATGCAACTTTTAGCTTGAATAGTTTAAAAATGTATTACAGATTTTCAGGAAGTAATAAAAAATAATCCAGAGAAGCCATATCTTCATCTTGCAATCAATTTTTACCAATAGTAACACAATGGTATAATTATAATACAGCAACACAACCAAAAACCAGACAATTTATCACCCTTGTCTAGATTACACCAACTGCATGTGCATTTTTCTTTTTTTCTATTCTCTTTTATTATCTATGTAGCTTTGTGTGTCACCATTACAGTACAGATATATTAAACTCCATCATAAACATTCATGTTACTATTTTATATACATAGAAACTTTTCATCCTATTTCTCTTTCCTAACTGTTTGATTCTACTACTCTCTGTTATGTATAAAATTCTGACATTTGAAGAATAGTATAGCAATATAATATTAGTTATTTAGGAAACAAGAAAAACAAGAAAAACAAAATGAGCAAAATAAATTCAAAGCATAAAGAAGAAAGGAAATAATTTAGGGGAGAAATTTAGGTTACTTATGAAAATTTCTTTAATACAAATATTTAGTATTGTACACTGTCCTCTCAGCCCTGTTTTAGTGGCCTTCCCTATTTTGAGATGTCCTCTTTGATCTAAGGATTATTTGTAAGCTCATCTTTTAATTTTCATGTGTTAGAGATCGTTTTTAATCTTTGTGTTAGTTCTCCTTTTTCCATTATCATGTGAAGACATGTATAATTTTCATTTAAAAACATTTGTTATAGCTTATACTATTGCTCAGGATATAGCCTATTTTGGCTTTTTTGATAAATGTTTCAAGTGCACTGTTTAATTTTAGATGGTGTTTCTATATATATGTCATTTTTGGTACAAGTACTTTTTTTTTTTTTTTCTTTTTTTATTTATTTTTATTGAGAAATAAATATGAATGAGATAGTTTCACAGCTGATTAATAGGACAGTTTTGATGATCAATACACTGTACATTGTTATCTTCCTAGTGGTTATCCATAGTACAAGAAACAGAGAGGATATTCTACCAAACACTGTTAGTACACCTCTTTCTTCTCATTAAGCAAAAGTAGCTGTTAATTTATCCTATTTTGTATATATAAATACAAAATGATCTTTCCTTTGTATCTTTTTTAGTTTGTTCTTCAGAGGTGAATATTCTATTGGCATCTAAATACTATAGGTGTTTGAATTCAACTAAACAATCTAACACTGTTTAGCAGACTATAATATTAGAGGGTTATCCTCAGAAGTTATTGATTTGAGCCTTTTACAGCTCATTGTGTTAATATGGATTTACTTTATATACCTCTTTTTTATACTTTTCTGCTGGATGGTTAAGGCCAAGATATAGCAAGACCTATATATCAAGAAATGTAACTTTTGTATCTGATAAGGCCAGCCAAGCACTCTCAGGATTTATCCTGTAGCTCTGTACCGCCCTTTGTACATCCTTTCGTCAGTGTCTGACATGAGAAGTCATGGTCATTGCTTGACCAATTTGCTCTCTGTGAAAGCTTGAGGAAATGTTTTTCTTCTCTATGTGACTCTCCTCAGGCTCACTTTACATCACTGAACACATTCCTCTGTGGCTCCATCATCTTCTTGATCAGAAAATCTGGAGCACAACTGAGTTACATGTTGCTACAGTACAGGTTCTCCTATGTCCTGTGTCTTCACTGACCTTGAAAGGCTAGGGCCAAAATGTTGGTTGACCTTGCAGCCCTTCCTTTTCTCCAATTTTGAACTGTTAACTTAGGTGGTTAACCCTCCAGAAGAAAAGCTAACTATTGACCTGCAATATATGCAGTTCGGTTTACCCTATCTGTCCAAATATCAAACATTTTGGTATATCATGGAACAAGTATTTTCCATCAGATATTGATATGTTGAACGTTAAGTCCTTACAGAATATGAAGGAAAAATAATTATATAAAAGTAGAAATAAGCATTTACATATTTTTACAAAGAAATTTAGAAACCTAACCATATACAGAATTGTAAGTCTTTATACTAGGGAGACAATACAATATTTACAGTTTTGGTTTATTTCACTAATACTGGTTTATTTCACTAATACTGGTTTATTTCACTAATAAGTATATCTTCAAGGGGCATCCACTTAAATATGAACGATTCAAGTTTATCATTCTTTATAGCTGAGTAGTACTCCATTATATAAAAGTACCACATCTTTTTCAACCATTCCACATGTGACGGGCATCTTGGTTGCTTCCAAGATCTGGCTATCACAAATTGTACTGCTATAAACACAGGTACGCATATGTCACTATGATATGACGCTTTCAGTTCCTCTGGGAAAATTCCCAGTAGGGGAATAGCAGGCTTGAATTGGATTTCCAGCCCTAGTTTTCTTTTCTTTTCTTAAATAAAAGTGAGATTTCTAATTTTATTAATTCTTTAAATATAAATAATATGGTGTTTCTTTGGGTTATCTTTTTATTTTCTTTGAATTTTTTTATTGGTACAATTTATATATACATAGTGATAGCATTCATCATAGGGGAATTGTGCCTTGCTTCAAACAATAGTTTCAAGCTTTTTTTAAAAAAAAGATTTAAAATTTCTGAATTTCATTCAACTTATAAT
>NW_004524583.1:15590617-15600241 GCF_000260255.1 Octodon degus
TGTTTCTGTATTTGATTCTTTTGTTCAGGTGCTATGAATTTAGAGATTTCTTTTTTCATTTCAGATAGTAATTCTGCTTTGAGTTCCTTTAAACCTTTCTGCAGTTGCTTATTTACTTCTGATGCTATTAATTCATGTATTTCAGCTAAGCTAGTGTCCACTGCATTTGTTCTGGTTGTGCATTGTGTTTCCTCCATATGTTTCTGCATTTGATTCTTAAGTTCAGCTGCTATAAATTCAGTTTTCTTTTTTTTATTCCAGAAATTAATTCTGCTCTGAGTTCCTCTATATCTTTCTGATGTTGTTTATTTACTTGTGACGCCATTGATTCATTTATTTCAGCTGAGCTAGTGTCCTTTGCTCTTGTTATGGGTGGGCTTGAGGCCTGAGATTGCATTTTGCTTACTTGTCTTTACCATTTTGTTTAGCACTGACCTCTGGCCTTTGGTGTAGAGCTTCGGTGCAATTATGTCCTTATCACTTAATGAAATTTGGGTACTGATATACCAAGTTCTAGTTCATGCAGTTCTGTCTGGCTTGGGTTTGGCTACTGTGCTCAGCTCGTTACTGTTGTTATCCTTGGAGGTGGGCCTGCTGTACCCCTCTGGTAAGATGATCTGTTCCTGGATTAGCTGTGTGGTTTTGACCCTAGTCTCACTGCAGAGACTCTAGCTGCAGGGTTTTACCTCAAGCCTGCATGGTAGGTCTGGGATGGGTCTGGAGGGGTATGAGTAGTGGGGGTGAGAGAACACAGAAGCTCTCCCACACACTCACCAGTGTTGTGTTTTGGTGGGTCTGCAAGACTCCCAAGAGCGGGACAGAAGTTCCTACTCAGATGGCAGGCTGTACTGGGTATGGCCAGGCGGAGGAGGTCCGGAGAACACGGACAAAGGCCTCTTATGTGGCAGGCCTGGGCTTGGAGAGGCGGGCGGGCGCAGTACAGAGCAGAAGCTCTCCCCTACACTCGCAGGGCCTGGGGTTGGTCGGATATGGAGGGCCCAAGGTGTGGCGGAATTTCTCACTCAGAGGGCAGGCTGCTCTGGGTCTGGTGGGCTGCACTGGGTCTGGCTGGTTGGGGGAGGTCCGGAGAACATGGGCAAAGGCCTCTTAGGAAGCGGACCTGGGCTTGGAGCAGCCGGTACAAGTACTTTTAAAGAATACTGTCTCTTTTTGTGGACTGATCCTTTCGCGTAATGTAATGTTTTTAGTGAGTCTAGTGATAAATTTTTCCTGATTTCTGCATGGACTGATATAGCCACTCCTACCTACCTTTTTCAAAATTAATATTTGGAAGGTATATCTTTTTAATCCTTTTATTTTCAAACTAAGTCATTGTTTTAGACAACTGTTTCTTGAGAATATTGTATTAGTTCACTTAGAAAGCCCTCACGATGTCAAATTTATATTGGGAGTATTTTGAATACTTATATTTAAGGTAATTGTTGATATATTACAGCTTAAACCAGTCATCTGCAGAGTCATTTTCCATTTATACCCTTTGTGCTTTATTCCTTTATAATTATTCTAGCCTTACTGTGGATCACTTAAACACTTATTAATGTGGCAGTGAGTTCTCTAGGTTTCCTTATTATCTCCCATATACTGTTTTCTGGACTTGGTGCTGGAACCACTAAGAGACATAAACAAACAAAAGGTCCACCAGAAGCCTTGTCTGTCCAGCTAAAAGAGCAAGGTAGGAGTTACTATAGGGTCACTTTTTCTCAACGCTGCTGAAACTAAATACCAAAAACAGAGACTTATTTGCCCCACATTTTTTTTTTTTTTTGGTAAGTAGTACATTGTTTTAATTCCAGCTCCTTGGGAGGCTAAGACAGGAAGATTGCAAGTTTGAGGCTAGCTTGGATAACTAAGTGAGATCTGTCCGTTGGGTGGTCCCAGAAAAATCTCTTCCCACAGCTCACAGGCTTTCAGAAAGTTCCCCTTGGCAAACATCTGCACTGCAGACATGCAACTTTTCCCTCAGTGTTAGTGGTTGGGTTTTTCAGATCCCCACCATGGTCTTCACAGCCATCTCAAAAAGTGCTTCCGGGGCTGGTGAGATGGCTCAGTGGTCTAAAGCACCTACTTAGAACAAGCTAAGCTAAGCAAAAGCACAGTGACCGCGGTTCAATCCCCAGCACCACATGCCAGCCAGCCCCGCCCCATGGTGGGCTGAGTTGGCCACACACACACACACACACAAAAAAAAAAAAAATAAATAAATATAAAAATAAAAAAAAAAGTGCTTCGGGGGTACTGCAGCTGAGTGGTAGAGCACTTGCATAGCAAGTATAAGCCCAAGCCCCAGAATCACACACAACAAAAGGTACTGAAGACCTTAGCAAGGATGGCAAGAAAATTCTAAATCACATGGAAATTTGCATTTCCTCTTTCTATAAAACTGTGAGTTCAGGGCAGGGATGCTCTGGCTGAATATCACCTTCTTAACAGCCCAGACAAGCAGGTCCCAGTCCCCTGACTAGGCCAGCAGGCTTGCTCTAAAGCAGGAGAGGCCACCCCGGGCCCCTCTCTAACTCACTACATGAGCTGGATGGCAGCTGCCTCGCAGATGAGCCCCTCAGTCAGGGGTGAGTTGGGCTTCAAGGCATTGCACTCCATTAGAAGACTCTGGGCCACGTTCCTGTGGGCACTGGAGGTGCAGTTCAAGGCTGCATAGACCAGCAGCTGGTTGAAGACATCTCTCTGCGTGGTGCTGCCCCAAATCTGCATAATGCAGTAGCAGATGGGCAGGAGCAGCTCCAGTGCACAGTCTGCGTTCCAGTCCTTGAACTCTACCATGGCCTAGCACAGGGGCAGCCCCATATCGTGAACCAGCAGGTGCTGTACTATTTGGCTGTCCTGTGTGCCCAGCGAGGCCATCAGGAAGTGGGCATCATTGAACAGCAGGATGTGGTCCTGGCTGTGAGGCCACACCACGGGCAGGACATCCTGCCAGTGCTGGCTCAAGGACACCCCTTCTGTCTGGAGGTGGAAGAGCAAGGAGCAGTTGTCCACCAGGTCCAGCACAGAATCTCTGTCCCACAGGTAAGACAGGATGTGGTTATCATAGATGGTCAACGCTGCCTCATATTCACTCTTCTCAATCAAGTACAGAGCCCAGTGCCAGTAATTATGTCAAGCAAGCATGTTGGAGTCCTTCCACTGGTTCTCAAACTGCTGCATGAAGTCTATGCTGGCCTTGACTTCTGCCCTCATCTTGTGCACGTGTGCCATGGTGTGCACAGACCATGTGTCTGTGGGCTTGATGGAGAGTGCCTCTTTGGGAAGCTTTTTGGCCTGATCATAGAAGCTTGCTTCCATGAATCCAAAAGAATAGAGGCCTTTCACATAGCTGCTAAGGGGAATATTGCGTGTCCAAAAGGGTTAAACTCAAGCAACAGAATTTCACATCTGTTCCAGGTAGGCCAGGTAAAAGTAGCTGCCATGGGCAAACTTCAGAGCCAATGTATCTCTTGGGTGGTCCCAGAAAATCTCTTCCCACAGCTCACAGGCTTTCAGGAAGTTCCCCTTGGCAAACATCTCCACTGCAGACATGCAACTTTTCCCTTAGTGTCAGCAGTTGGGTTTTTGAAATCTTAACCATGGTCTTCATAGCCAGATCCAGCTCTTTGTCCAGCCTCACAGTGCTTCCAGTGCCAATGAGCATGAGGCCATTAGAGATGATGTGGCCCATGGCGAATGTCGGATCTGCTGCTTTGAGCTTTGCCAGGCAGCCCTCAATGCCACTAAGGCTTTTTTCATTGCCCCATTTTACATACTAGGTCACAGTGGCATCCCATAGCTTGCAGACTTCCTTGCTTGTGGTGGAGAGTGGGAGCTTGGCATCCTTCTAAGCCTGGCAGTTGCGAAGCATTGTGGATGCGGCTGTGGTCTGTGAAATCAGGTTCAGTGCTGGAGGCTCAGAGCAGTCAACCTCTCACCTCTGTGGCTTCCTGGAAACTGCCCACAATTTTAAAGGAGCCAAGGAAATCTGATTTTCAACCTCAGTCCCTCCTATCACACAGAAGCAGATGTCAGTGTTATGTTATCCCTCACTTGTTTTAGTTACTTTCTCTCTGTTAAGACAAAATACCCAGGGCCAGGGAGATGGCTCAGTAGAATAAGCGCTTCCCTGGCAAGCGCAAGGGCCTGAGTTCAATCACCAGTTCTGCAAAAACAAAAACAAACAAACAAAAAAAAAAAAAAAAACCAACACTCACACATTGAAGGAGGAAACATTTATTTCAGCTCATGGTTTGTACAGGTTTCAGTCTATAATCTGTTGGCTCCCAGGTATCATGGTATGGCAGAGAAAAAGTCCATGGCAAGCAAGAGAGCAAGCAGCAAAGAATAGCTTTTTCCCTTTTACTCCGTCCATGCTACAAGCCTTTTCAATGGGTGCCACCCATACCTACTGAGGGGCTTCTCATTACCCACAGCCAGAACATGACAAACTAATTAGTGGACTAATCTAGTACCATACACACTTAATTCCAGTATCACACCCTTAATCCATATTCACACATTCTAGATACAGCTACCTCTGAAAAGTGCCCCCTATGAGGACATGAGGCTGTGTAAGGGACATCTAGATGCAAGCCATAACAACTGATTATATTAGTAGGGCTGAGCATGGAGCTACTTTTTCATCTTTCACCATGTGAAGTGTCACTCTAATACTACACAGAATATTGTAGATGGGCAAAACAAAAGAGATTATATCTGATTTTAGGTGAGAATGCTAATGATGCCAAGAAATGTGGATGAAATAGTCCCTCCCACCCGTTTGTGAAAGCAAGATCAACTGTCCATTTTTATGCCTCAGGGATCAAAGTTTCTGAGCTATTTTAGATATAGTAGCAGTAATTTATAGGAAAATCATGTGATGTAACACCTCAAAACCATATTTTTAAAGGAATCTCTTGAGAGACAATTTATAGCTATAGAGGTTTTAAAAATAATAATAAAACCAGTTGATACATCTCCATTAATAGGCAGCATTTGTGCAAATTAACTAATAAAATAGCATATGTATTAATCCTCAGGTTTCAGGTTAGGCCTTCTCTGTGTCACATCTTTAGTCCACTCTTATTACCTCATATAACTTTGACATGTGATTCTATTCAATAGCATAGCCTCTACTAACTTTATGAGTTTAAATCTCAAAAATCAATCAGTAGACTGTACCTCTCTTCTGAATTCCAGGCCAATTTATACAGTTTCTTAGTGGATATGAGACCTCAAATTCAGTAGGTCTAAAACTTACTCTTTGTGCTTTCAGAAGTATTCCCTTTCTAATATGTTCTTTTAAATTAACAACAACAAATGCATTCAATCTTTCAAGCCAGAAACCTGAGTCAACTTTTTCTTCTTCCCCTAAACATCTACTAAATGATCAAATAATTAGCCAATATTCCTAAATTATATTTTTTAGTCCATTTTTCTTCAGCCTCACTGCTACAGCTTCAATTCAATTATTAATAATTGTGTACTCCAAATTCCACAATTCAGTTTCCTTTTTCTTGTTCATAACATTTTCATCTTTGCAAAACATTATTATGTAACTCACAGAAAAACTATAAAAAGTACCAAACAAATTAGGTGTGTTACTTTCCTAAAGCCACATAAGGATACACTACTGATTCAAGGATAAAATCCAAATTTGTCAACATGGCACAAAGACCCATGTCCAACTCTGTATCTCACTAGTGCTTACTTTATACCTTATGATCTGGTGCCATATTATCTCCTATACATTCTTTCACAAGTACTTGTGCTTCTGCACAGAACTCTCATTTGCAGTTTCCATTTTGGAAGAACTTTGCTGATTTTCTTTTTCAAACGACCAAGTTCTCTTTTATGTATTTTTCCAGAATACTTTACTTACTTATATTATTATTGTATATTTTATTCATTTATATTTTTTGTTCCTTGCCTTCTTTTATTAGTATATGATTCTGATATGTATTAACTATATTCATTTTGAGGAATTATAAGTTACCTGTTCACTCTGTTTATTATTTTCTTATTGTTCAAATCCCTTTTAATTTGATATAGTCCTATTTGTTAGTTCTTAATTTTATTTCCTGTGTTTATGGAGTTCTGCTGAGGAAGTCCTCGCCTATGTCTGTCTTCAGTTTTTTCCCCCCCATTTTGTCTACTGGAAGCTACAGGGTTACTGTTTTTATATGTTTTTCATCCATTTTTCTTTTATTTGAGTGCAAGGTGAAAGATATGGTTCTAGATTCATTCTTCTGCTCACAGTTTTCCCAGCACCATTTGCTAAAAAGTTAACTCTTTCCTATCTATGTGTTAGCCCCTTTGTCCAAGATCAAATGGCTAAAAGTATATGAGGTTTTTTCTGTGTCTTCTATTTCATTGCTTATATGTCATTTTTTGTGCCAGTAACATGCTATTTCTTTTGTTATTAAGTTTTAAAAAATCTTTTATTTATTTATGTGGTATAGGGTCTCACTATGCAATTGGATTCATAGTGATCCTCCTGTCTCAGCCTCCCTAGGGCTTACAGGATTACAAGTGTGTGCCACCACACCCAGCTTCAGGGGTGGCATGGCATGTGGATTGAACCTGGCTCCTTGAGCTTGCTGGGCAGGCTCTTAGACCCCTGAGCTATCTCTCCAGCCCCAGTGGCATGTTATTTCTATTTCCATAGATTTGAAGAACAACTTGAAATCCAGGATTGTAATATTTTCTACTTTGCATTTTGCTAAGGCTTACTTTGGCTATTCTGGTCTCCTTCAGTTCCTTTCAAATTTTAGATTATTTCTTTCCCTTATTCTACGAAGAATATTGTTGAAAGGAATTGAAGTACATTTATTTGTCAATTTTGGCAATATGCCAGCTTGACAATAGCAACTCTGCCTCTCAATGAACAGAAAATTTTTTTCTATCTGATGTTCTCTTTAATCACTTTCTTCAAAGTACCACAATTTTTATTATAGAGATCTTAAACCTCCTTGATTAGGGTGATTCTTATTTATTTTTTGAAGTTACTGTGAGGGGTTAATTTCCTGATTCATTTGCTGAGTTTACTGTTAGTGTATAGGAACATTATTACAATATTTTTTTTTTTGCAATATTCGTTGGTTTTGCATCCTGCTACGTAACTGAATTTATTAGCACTGTAAGTGTTCTGGTAGAGCTTTTTTGGTCTTCTGTGTAGAGGATTATACTATATGTAAATACAGATAGTTTGGCTTCTTCCTTTTCTTTCATAATCTCATTTCTTCCTCTTGTCTGATTGCTTTGGCTAAAATTTTGAGTACTACAACAAAGAGAAGTGTTGAGATAGGACATTCATGTCACTGATTTTAGTGCAATTATTTTCGGTTTTTCGCCTTTAGCATGTTTCTTGTGTGTTTGCCATAAACGGCTTTCCGGAGGTTAAGTACTTCTATACCTATTTTTGTCAGAATTTTTATGACTACATTAAGACTATCATATTATAGGACATAGTAACTTTAGAGTGGATTTCAACTTTATATTCTTTATATAAATGTTTCATATTTTATATATTTATTGAGTGCTTAAAGTTTCTAGAGTTCAAGATTTTTTACTTACCATAAAATCTATTTTAAGAAGTAACAAACATGCTTTAGACCTTAAAACATGTACTTAATTATATTTACAGAGTAACTACTGAATATCAAACAATCACTTGCTAGTTTATCTTTCTTTCCATTTTCAAATCTGAAAAATGAGGGATATAAGGGCTGGCTGAGATAGCTTAGCGGACTAAAGTGCCTGCTTAGGCAGACACAGGGATTGGGGTTCAATTCCCAGCGTGCTGTGCCAGCCTCGCCCCTGGGGCATGCTGAGATGGTGACTGAGACTGGGTGTGGTAGCACATACCTGTAATCCCAGTGCTTGGAAGGCTGAAAACAGGAGGATTACTACCAGTCCAATCTGTTTCGTGAGACCTTTTAGGCCCTATACTAAATACATTAAAAAAAAAAAAAAAAAAGAGGGATATAGCATAGACATAAGGTTCCTTTCCTTTGGTCCTTTATAATTACAGTTCATCAAGTTAGAATGAATCTCTTGAAACTGTTTTTGGGTGCTAGAATAAAACAATCTTATAAATTGCAGAAGTTGACCATATATTAGAATAGCTGACATAATGAAATAGCATATCACATAATAATGATCAATGGGCTAAATAATGTAAAAGTAGTATACATCATTAATGTTTTAATTACAATGAATAATAAAAGTCTAGAGGGCCCCATGATATACCTCTGTGGATTAAGCATCTGCTTAGGCAAGCACAGGTACCAGGTTCTATCCCTAGCACCATTGGCCATGGCGGCCACGACCCCAGGTGCACGGAGCCAGCCACGGAGACCAGGCATGGTGATATGCGCCTGTAATCCTAGTGCTGGGGAGGCTGAAAACAGGAGGATCACCATGAGCCCGAACTGTGTAGTGTGACACTGCACCAACTACATTAAAATTTAAAATAAATACATAATTACATATACTAGCTTCTTGGTTTTTATATATAAACATAAATAACATAAACAGTGTTGCTCATTTCTCTCTGCAGTTATCCAACTGTTAAATTTCACTTACAAAAAAACTCAGTTCCGAATATATGGCAAATTGCTTCAAGGCGAGAGCAACATGTTGTAATGGATGATAAACATTCCACAGGACTTAGTAAAAAGTTATGAGACAGAAGAACATAGTAATACTCTATTTTTTGAAAGATAAGATCAACTATTTGTTTTCATACATACTTAACTTAAATTATCATTTATATTTTAAAAAGAAATCAGGAAATATTTAGGAAAGACTGACTATCCGCTATTGGTGAAGACTTGTAGGGAAAACAAATTGCAGCAAGATACAAAGATAATACATTATACAGACAAATGTATATACAGAATGCTTTTTTTCTGTAGATTTTTAATGATCTCAGGGAAGTGTTCCTTTTTGAATTTCTTAATAATTTTCTCAGAAATTTACTGCAAATGGTAGATGAAATGCGATAAAGATTCTCCATTACATATATTTTTAAATCAAGTAGAGTAAATGGCCATTTAATGGGAGCATAACCAAAGATTGAATGATATGAGGAAAAGCAGTTCTTTTGCCACATCCCCATCAAGATACCGATCCTGGTAGAGGTGAAAAGTGCCATACTGTACCTTGATTTCTTCTATTTCATCTGGTACTATCTTGTATGCTGATATAGTCCCACCCAACCTGAAATCAGGAGAAAAAATATTTTTAAAACCAGTAACAATGTATTTAAAAAATGGAAGTTCTATATTATTTCCACAAGAAAGCCATCAACAACTTGTTAAGGCCCACCCCAAAAGCCATGAAGGAATTGTTTTGTAAGTTTATGAGTGTAAAAGAGCTAAAAATTAGTACACACACAAAAAAAATTAGACTGATTTTTATATACAACTAATTTTTAAAAAACTTTTTTAGTGCCCGACAGTATTTAAAAAAGGGAGAAAGGAATTGGGAGATTACAAATAATTTAAATCCTTAAGGTCTGTTTTTTGCTTTGTGATATTCATGTTATGCAAGTGATTAAGATTTATACAGGGCTGGAGAGATGGCTCAGTGGTCTAAGCACCTACTTAGAACAAG
>NW_004524583.1:15600341-15651243 GCF_000260255.1 Octodon degus
GCCCCCTGGTGGGCTGAGCTGGCCACACACACCACACACACTCATTCTCTCTCTGTCTCTCTCTTTGTCTCTCTCTCTCTCTCTCTCAAATAAATAAAAAAAAAATAAAAAAAAAGATTTATACAATATGGGTATATTATCTAATTCTTGTAACTGTCTATTAAAAAAATGGGACAACTGAGACAAAGAGACATCTAGTAATTATTAAATAATTAAAGGAACTAGTAAGTAGATAAAATAATTGATATTAGTACCTATTAAGTATAAAATACACATAAAATTTTAATACTTATATAAACAAAGCAATTTGAAAACACTTATCTTAAAATAATACTCTGGATATTGTAATTATTAAAGTGAATAATTTTATCTGCTTTTTACTTTTTAAATGTGCCTACTGGAGGCAGGACATTTGTTGTACCTATCCTATCCCTAGCAAGTGCTGTAAGCTGTGAAACTCCAAAATTATGTATCTGCCTTCACTCTACTTCATTACTTACAATTTACTTGAGTTTGTAATTACCTCAATATGAAGAGGGTACTACTATATATAGGTCAACCAGGATTTCTCAATATGTGTCAGTATCCTAAACTCTCATAAATTTGGATTAATAAAAACATCCTGATTCTTTCTTTCCTTCCCTCCTTCTTTCCCTTCCTCTTCTTTTCCTTTCCTTCCCTCCCTCCCTCCCTTCCTTTTCTTTCCTTCCTTCCTTCCTTTCTTCCTTCCTTCCTTCCTTCCTTCCTTCCATTATTGAGGTACTGGGGATAGAACTCAGGACCTTACATCTGCCAGGCAGGCACTTATCCCATTGAGCTATCTCCCTGGCCCCCTGGTTTAAACTTTAGTTACTCTTCTTCTACTATCTTCCCCAAAGAGTTATAAGATATAATCTTACAGCAATACATGCATACTGATACTTATAATGGCATACTTCATAATAGCTAAATCTTAGAAGCACCCTATATATCCATCAACAGATGAAAAGATAAACAAAGCATCACATTTATACACAATGGAGTACTACTCTGCCATAAGGTATAAATTTTTGTCATTTGTAGAAAAATGAATACCTTGAGATCATGTTAAGTGAAATAAAACAGACATAGCTTAAATATCACTTGGTGTTTCTTAGATGAGCAACCCAAAATACAGAGAACAAAATACAAGACACAGAAGGAATTAGGGAGATCATTTAACAGGAAAGTGACCATGAGATGAAGGGAACAGGGAAGGAGAGGAGGGGAAAGGGATGAAAAGGGAATTGAGATGTGTTATGTGTTATGTAAATGAAACAACTCCCTGCAAAAATTGTAATCATTATGTACTGCAAACCTGTACCAATAAAAGTATGAACTGAGAAATCAACTAAATTTTAATTGAACAATTCTAATATTTATTATCATTCATTGTTGCTAATGAAACTACTGTTCAGATCTTGATTTGAGAATTGTCTTTTAAAGTACCATGACTGAATGTTGTAAATACTAGGGAATTTTTAGATTAGTTTAACTCTGTGTAAGGCATATCACGGATGTACTAAGACCATATTAAGATAAATAGCAAGACAAAAAAGCAAAGCAAGTAGAACAATACTAAAAGAGCATAACTACAAGTCATTAAAATAAAAATCCACATCTTCTTGTAACAGGATTAAAATTAAAACTAAAAAGTTTTCATTTGATGTTATTAAACTGACTCAATTAACAGTTCAGATTGTTGGGATATTAATGAAAACCAGGCGTGAACTACATTAGTGAGATCTGTGATAAAATTACTGAAGGATACAGAAGTGCAGAAAAGTACAGAAAGGTTTAGAAACTTTAAAATTGTTCCAAAATAAGTTTTAAAACACCTTTCATTATAAGATAGGCTGCTTATAATTAAAGCATCCTACAAGAATAGTTATCCAAATGTTTGTTTTTGGTTGTTTGAAATAGATCTCACTAATTCAGGCTGACCTTGAATACTTTATGTAGTCCAGGCTGGCCCTGAACTTGCAGGGATCCTTTTGTCTTTATTTCTCAAGTGTTGGGATAAAGACTTGTACCACTATACCTGACCAATGACAATGGTTTGAATGTTAAAAAGATGAAGAAATGCATGTGGTTTGACATATTTTAATTTGTACTTAATGGCTATATGATATATGCATATGTATATGAATAGTATGCTAATTAATAGTAGAGCTACTAAGTATGATCAAGTGATTTAAAATAGAGGCAAACTGGAGGGCTTTTATATATGAGAAAAGAGGTAAAAACAAAAATATTGAGAAAAATCCAGTAAACAGAAACAGTCTTTTAAAAAGCTAAGGAAATAACTGAGTTGCAAGTGTTTTGTTTTTTTTTTTAATGGCAATTTTCAAGATTAAACTTACTTTAGCCCAGCTTTATTTTCTATTTCTGACTAAAATGAAAATGACTGTAACTTTACCAAGTATTTGCTCTGACCTTTGAAATGATTTCTGAAAGTGACATTTCTATTTTCATAGCACTGTTAAATATAGATATCAAATATCTATGAATATACTATATCATCAATATTCCATAGGTAACAACACTCAGGCCTAGTTCTTAAAGTGGCTTATATTATACTACACTACACTACACTAAACTACAATACACTGTTCTTTCCAGTATATGTACACTTCTATCTTAGAACAATGGATATACTCTGAGGTGGAATTCTCTTATACTGTAGTTAATGTATAAAAGTATTACACGCTGGCAGTGACAGTGGTAATGATATTACAGTAGTATTATAGACAGTTTAATCAGATAAAATTAATAGCCATGGAAGGGATCAGACCCTTGAGAGTGTCAGTCCAGAAAATTGGACACATCAAGATTGTGGCTGTAGGATAACCTGAAGACAGACAAGCCTAAAGATGGAGACACAATAGCCAAGCCTGAAAGTCTCTCTAGAGATAAAGAGCAGGTTGAGAAAATATTATCCTTATCACCACCTAGTCTAGTGAGCCCAGACAGGCATCAGGTGCATATGTAGCCGACCAGAAAGTCTGGGAACATCCTTTTCCAGGAATGCCTTTGTTCTTTCTATGATGAGTAGTTACAGATAAGCTAAAGTTAACAATGCTCAACATATACCTTTGTTACCTGCCTTGATTCCTTATTGGGTCAATATTAGCTAAGTAAAATACTCATGATCCTACAGATTGACTATTGTTTAACACATGTTGTGATTTTGTTGTATAACTTACCCTAGAAAAAGAGCCACCCACACGGGACTCCTGAAAACACAGGAGCTAAGTTTCATCTTTTTATTTTGAATAAAACTCTCCTCCTTTGATTTGGAATTTCATTCACTGATGTCGTAAGACCATGAATTCAGAACATCTAACATGGAGCAGGTAGGATACAATAGTAGTATTAATTTCAGTATTCCCATGCCTGGGCCCAGAAGTGTTTCAGATCTCAATTTTTAAATTTGGGACTATCTACATGTACATAATGAAATACTTTTGGAATAGGACCCAGTTTTAAACCAGTATTTATTTTGGTTTGAGATAGATTTTATTCATATAGCCTGGAAGCAATTTTATAAAATATTTTCCTGTACCTGCATTTGGACTGTGACCAGTTGTCATATGAGAGCAGGTGTTTAATTTTTTTTTTTTTTAATTTGTGTTGTGCATTGGTGCTCAAAGTTTCAGATCTTGAAATATCTCAGGTTTTCAACTTTCAGACTAAATAAGTTTAATCTGTATATAATATATAATATGTGCCAAACATTATATCAGTCTTTACATACATTTGTAATTGAATTGTTATAACCTATAATGATTATGAAAAAATATTTTCTTTCAAAGGCTAGAAGTGGCAGAGCCTTTGAGATTTAACAGTTCTAGGGGCTGGTGAGATAGCTCGGTGGTCTAAAGCACCTGCTTAGGCAAGCTTAGGCAAACATAGGGACCATGGTTGGATCCCCAGCACCAAATGCCACACAAGCGTCACCCCCAGAGTGGACTGAGCTGGCCATTAAAAAAAATCAGTTGTAGAAAACTGATAAGAGGATTATAAAATTCATACAGAAATTCAAGGGGTACAGAATAGTGAAACCATCTTGAAAAGATTTTGAATCCCTACTTCCTAATATCAGATTACTACAAATCTACAGCAATCAGTACAATGTGATAATAGCATAAAATAGACATATACAACAATAAAATATATGTGATAATCTAAAAATAAACTTCAGCTTCAGGAGTAAACGTTTTTGTGCTCCTTTTTAATCTGGTATGAAAACTTTATATTTACTAAACTTGGATTTTAAACATTTTAAAGTGTGTGATTCAGTGGGATTAATTAGATGCAGAATACTGTCTATTACTGCTGTTTCCAAAATCTTTCTATTACCCTGAAAAAGAAACTATAACTAGTAAGCAATAACTCTCCATTTTCTCTTGCACCTGCCCCTGGTAAATATTAATGTATTTGCTGTGTCTATGAATTTGCCTATTGTACACATTTCATCAAGTGGAATCCTACTGTTTTCAGCTAATTTCAGTAAGTACAAGTTTAAAAGGTTTGTGCAATAGTATGTAGTGGAATTTAATTCCTTTTTCTGCCTGGGTAAAGTTTGTCCATTCATCTGCTGATAGATGCTAGAGTTGTTTCTTTTTTATGATTGTGAATAATGGCGCAATGAACGCTTGCATAAAGTATGTTTGTGAGTCTCTTATTTCAATTACTTTGGGTTGACAAGATATAATCTAAAAATACGTTACAGGTTTAATTTTTAAAAAGTATTACATAAAAAAGTATTACAGCATAAGACACACTGTTATTGAACCTCTTCTCATCAAACATACTTATCTCATCGTTCCTCTTTCTAAAGCAATTTCTCATGTCCTTTTTGGTGAGTGTCATGTGTAATGGTTGCCTTTTTTATCCTGAATCAACTCAAAATGTTTACTTTTGATGGCCATTTTGACTAGGAGGAAGAGCCAGATTTTCACAGTGCCTGATTTGTGAATACAGTAGAAGATGATACACTCTACTGTTTTGGGGCCTACCTTTTCATTGGATGAAAACTGGAAGCACTGCTGACATACTTTTTATCACACCTCAAAAAATCATAAAAGAAGACATCAGAACTACATCTTAGAGTGGAAGAATGATGGTAAGACATTCAAATTATGAATATTGTCAGAGGGATTAATGGCAGTATGCCTTTTACTACAAGAATTTTTAAAAATGCAAGTATTTATCATATATTTTTATTAAACCTCCATATATGCAATGATGCAGAATTGCATGGGCCTTCTGTGTTTGGAACTAGTAAGTTGTTTCTCACAGTTGCAAAACTATTCCTATTAGCAATATATGAGGTTCCGGCTTCTCTCCAGTATCACTAATACTTTTTTCTTTTTTTAAATGGCCATGCTCTTGGATATCCCATTCAAGCCTGCTGTCCCCCTACTGGGAATTTTCCCAGAGGAACTGAAAGCATCATATCATAGTGATATATGCATACCTATGTTTATAGCAGCACAACTTGTGATAGCCAGATCTTGGAAACAACCAAGATGCCCGTCACATGTGGAATGGTTGAAAAAGATGTGGTACTTTTATATAATGGAGTACTACTCAGCTATAAAGAATGATAAACTTGAATCGTTCATATTTAAGTGGATGCCCCTTGAAGATATACTTATTAGTGAAATAAACCAGAACCACTGAGTAAATATCATATAGTCTCCCTAGTATAAGGAATTACATTTCCGTATATGGTTAGGTTTCTAAATTTCTTTGTAAAAGTATGTAAATGCTTATTTCTACTTTTATATAATTATTTTTCCTTCATATTCTGTAAGGACTTAACGTTCAACATATCAATATCTGATGGAAAATACTTGTTCCATGATATACCAAAATGTTTGATATTTGGACAGATAGGGTAAACCGAACTGCATATATTGCAGGTCAATAGTTAGCTTTTCTTCTGGAGGGTTAACCACCTAAGTTAACAGTTCAAAATTGGAGAAAAGGAAGGGCTGCAAGGTCAACCAACATTTTGGCCCTAGCCTTTCAAGGTCAGTGAAGACACAGGACATAGGAGAACCTGTACTGTAGCAACATGTAACTCAGTTGTGCTCCAGATTTTCTGATCAAGAAGATGATGGAGCCACAGAGGAATGTGTTCAGTGATGTAAAGTGAGCCTGGGGAGAGTCATGTGGAGAGAAAAAACATTTTCTCAAGCTTTCACAGAGAGCAAATTGGTCAAGCAATGGCCGTGACTCCTCTTCATGTCTGACACTGACAAAAGGATGTACAAAGGGCGGTACAAGGCTATACGATAAATCCTGAGAGTGCTTGACTGACCTTATCAGATACAAAAGTTACATTTCTTGGTATATAGGTCTTGCTATATCTTGGTCTTAACCATCCAGCAGAAAAGTATAAAAAAGAGGTATATAAAGTAAATCCATATTAATACAATGAGCTGTAAAAGGCTCAAGTCAATAACTTCTGAGGATAACCCATTAATATTCTAGACTGTTAGACAGTGTTAGATCGTTTGCTTGAATTCAAACACCTATAGTACTTAGATGCCAATAGAATATTCACCTCTGACAGGACAGGAAAAAAAAGGATACAAAGGAAAGATCATTTTGTATTTATATATACAAAATAATTAGGATTGGTTTACAGCTACTTTTGCTTAATTCAATGAGAAGAAAGAGGTGTACTAACAGTGTTTGGACAGAATATCCTGTCTGCTTCTTGTGCTATGGATAACCACTAAGAAGATGTACAATGTGTTGATTATCAAAACTGTCCTATTAATCAGCTGTGAAACTGTCTCATTCATGTTTATTTCTCAATAAGAAAAATAAAAAAAATAAATGACCATGCTCAAGGGTAGGATGTGGTCTATTGTTGCTTTTATATTAATGTTTCTGTAATAACTAAGGATACTGAAGATCATTTCATATGCTCAAAGACCAAATGTACAACTTTCAAAGAATATCAATTCAGGTCCTCTGCCTACTTTATTCTTAAGTGGGATTTTCATATTGTTGCTGCTGCTATTGAGTTTCAGGAGTTAATTTATATTCTGTATTTTACATTCTTGTCAGATATGCAATTTCACCACACATTTCTCCCTTGAGCTATCATTTCAGTTTTTGGATAATGTTATTTGGTGCACAAAATTCAGTTCAGTTACCAATTTTTTTTCCTGTGTTGCTTATTGATGCCCTGTATTAAGAATGTCTTACATAAGACCACTGCTAAATCCAAGGTTTGCCCTACTATATTTAAAGAGTTTCATGATTGTAACTGTTACACTTAAGTCATTGACCCATGTTGAGTTAAACTTTGACATAGCACAATGTGTAGCTTTCATTAGTTTCTTTTGCATGTGGAAATCCTGTTGCCTAGGACCATTTATTGAGAAGACTTTTTCCTAGAAGCTATTGTCACAAATATGAGTTGGCTCCCCAGTTAAAAATCAACTGTTGGACATGCATAAGCTCATTTTGAGATCTTCAATTCTGATCTAAAATTTAGATCTAAAATGTCCCCCAAACACTTGATATGTTTGCAAGCTGATAAGATCACAGGGGCAATATATTCATCAATGGCTTAATCCATTGATGAGTTCAATAACTAAATGTGCTGTTAGAAGTGGGGAAACAGTTGGAATTGTAAACTAGAGATACGTATTGTTACTCCTGGCTCCTTCCTCCCTTTTTTCACTGCTTCATCACTGATGCCATGATGCAAGGTTTATGGGGGCCCTTCCATCATACTGCTTCTGCCTTGGAGTTGGCTGACCATGAAATTAACACCCTGAAACCACCAGCCAAGATAAACTTGGCTGAGTGTGGTGGCACACACAGGAGGATCTCCATAAGTTCCAGGTCAGTGCAGGCTGCTTCCCAAGACCCTGTCTCTAAACAGATACATTAAAAAAAAATTTAAGAGCCCTCTCTTCCTTTAAGTTTCAGGTGTTAGGTATTTTGTTCCACTGATGAGGATAATGACTAAAATAAATTCTACTTCCATGGGTCTTTAGGTATTTATGATTTAAAAATGTTAAAAAACAAAAAATTGAAAACACTGATGGGTAATGTGGTGTTTCAAGACATGATATATTGCAGAATATACTGTTTTTTATGCTAATTTAAGCAGCATGGCAAAACTGAGCTTTAAATGTTAGATTTTTGTTTTTTTTTCTTGAGAGAGTAGCTGCTGCTGCTTCTTCTCCTCCTTCTCCTTCTTTTTTTTTTTTTTTTAACCTCTCATTCTCCTGTGTTTAATTGTTTGACCTATATAGTGGGTTTTTTCCATTCTCATTCATGGGGCTGTGATCAATTTGTTCCCTCTCTAGAATATCATTTAGTAGTCTGTGTAGGCTTGGCTTTGTCATCATGAAATTCTTTAGTTCTTTGTCTTGGAAGTATTTCACTTTTCCATTATACTTGAAAGAGAGTTTTGCAGGATATATCAGTCCAGGTTGGAATTTGTTTTCTTGCAAGACTTGAAGTACTTTGCTCCATGCTCTTCTTGACTTGATGGTTTGTGAAGAGAAATCTGCTGTTACTCTAATGGGTTTTCCTTTAAATGTGATCTGTTTCTTTTCTTTAGCGGCTTTTAGTATACTGTACCTATGCTGAATTTCTGGGATCTTGATTATTTTATGTCTGGGTGTGGTTTTCATTGGGTTGATGTTATTTGGAGTTCTATAAGCTTCAGTTATGTGAATGTCAGATTGTTGCCCCATATTTGGGAAATTTTCTGCTATTACTTCTGCCCATATTCTTTTTATATCATTTGTATTGATTCCTTCCTTCTCATTGATGCCTATTAGTCTCACACTGTTCATCTTTGCATTGTCTTGCAGGTACTGAATTATTTTTTCCTGCATCCTAGTTGTTTTTAAGAGATCCTTTCTTACTTTTTCACTAGCTGCAATGGTGTTTTTAAGGTCAGAAAGTCTATTTTTACTTTCCCTCAAACGGTTTTGCTAGCTTGTGATTGAGGTTTTAATTTCCTGTATATCACTTTGAACCTGTTTCATAGATTCTATTTCTTTCCTAAATTGCTTATTCAGGGGTTCCATCATTTTTATATTCTACTCCATTTTTTTTTTATCAGAGTATTCTTTAGAAGCACTTAGTACTTCTTTGATTATAGTTATCACTGAATTTTTTAGTTCTGAAATTATTTCTGATCTGATTTCTTCTATACCTTTCTGCAGTTCTTTACTGCCAATGCTATTATTTCAGAGATATCCGGCATGTGATTTCCAGTTTCCTCAGTGCTAGTGTCTTCTGCAGTTGTACTGGGTGGACTCGGGGCCTGAGATTGCATTTTGTTCCTTCTCTTTGTCATGTTGTATACCACTGTCTTCTGACCTTTGGTGTAGAGCTCAAATAGAGTTATTACCTTAGCACCAGGTCCGGATCTATGAAGTTCCGATTCCTCCAGGTGGGTGTTGTATGGATCTGGTTGCTGTGCTCCATTTCTTTCTGCTGTAGCCGTTAGAGCTGAACCCTTCGTGTCTCTGGCAAGATGTTTTGCTCCTGAATCAGCTGGGTGGGTCTTGCCTCTAGCCTCTTTGCAGGGAGTTCTGCTGAAGGGTTCCGTGCTGGGTCTGCACTCTGGGTCAAATGAAGATCCGTGGGCCCTGGGTGGTCTCACTCACATGCCAGGCCTGGGCTCTGGGTCTATTTAGGATCCAGTGGGCCCCAGGTCATCTCACTCACTCATAGGGCTTGTGCTCTGGGTCTATTCAGGATCCTGTGGGCCCACGATTGTCTCACTCACTCGCCCTGGCCTGCGCTCTCGGTCTATTCAGGATCTGGAGGGCCCCGGGCAGTCTCACTCACTCGCCGGGCCTGCACCTGGGTCTATTCATGATCCCATGGGCCCCGGGTTGCCTCACTCATTAGCTGGGCCTGTGCTCTGGGTCTATTCAGGTTTCCACGGCCTGGGTCATCTCTGAGAGTAGCTTCTTTCAGAGACAAGCTGTTTCTCCAAACATCCTCCCTGTAGAGGAAATCCCTTCCTCTCCTTATCCCAGGTAAAGTCACAGAAAATGTCAGTGCTAACTCTAGATGGTTGGGCCTCAGTTTTCCTTTCCACAGGAAAGAGAGCTAAAGATGTCTGGGAGAGATTAACAAAGTCTGGAGATGTGTATCGCCTTACTGTATTTCCCCTTTCTTCTGTTTCTTATTGTGAAAGATTCTTGTATAGGTGTTGAGATGGTGATTGAACCCTTCCACCTTCTTGGAGCTAACTTTGAATATAGTTTTTTCCTTTCCATCACAATAAATGTTCCCCTTTGGTTTAGTCAGCAACAAGCAAACAAAATTGAATGCACAAATCTGAGTGTGTGGTAACAATATTACATCATTTTGATTATTGTAACCTTTGTAGTAATTTGTGAAATTGTTAAGTGCTAATCTTCCAATATTTTGAGCTTGCTTTGACTATCTGTGATCCCTTGAAATTTCAAAAAAATTCCAGCTTTTGTCTTTCCATTACAATAACTAATGGCATCTCGAATTTTGACATGTATTATATTGAATCTGTAGACCACTTTGGGTAGTATTAAAAATTTAACAGCGCAAAGTATTACATTCCATGAGTAGGGAGTGCCTTTCTACTTGTTTAGGTCAGTTTTAATTTCTTCCATCAATGTTTTATAAATTTCATACAAATATGTGTGAATGCACAAGTTTGTTATATACTTAGTTAAATTTATTCTTAGAGATGTATTCTTTTCAGATAGATGGTTCAACTTTCAGAAATTAGAATCTTCATTGTCTGTGTTTAGAAATACAAATAATTTCTGGGTTTTGATACCGTACCCTGCAACTTGGCTGAAATTTACCAAATTTCTTTTACAGCATGAATGTGTATCACATTATATATGAGCAGATACAGTTTTGCAATTAAGTTTCTTTTTAAAAAATGGCTTTTATTTCTTTTACTCTGCCTAGATGTTCTGGCTGGAAGTAATTTAGCTATAGGTCCGTCAACTTCATTGTTCTTTGCAAAAATAAACAAACTTCTTGGATAGCACAAAAAGCATGCCTCGAGAACTGTGTTCTCTGTAATGTGACCAACTGAACTACTTAGAAGGACCTAACTCTTTTGAGATCTATAGGGAAGGTAAGATTTTCAGGTTCCAACACAACACATTTTTGGTAAAACCATACCAAATACAGCAAAGTAATAATGGAAACTATGCTATAAGTTCAGTTGGAAAGAAAGCTAACAATACACAAGTAACTCAAATCCCAGGAAACATCATGAGAATTCTGTTCTCTGAGAAGGATTTTACTTAGAAGTGGAGGAACTACCCATTCAAACAATGTGAAAATACTAACAGAAACAGAAAGATGACAAAACAAGGCAACATAACAGCTCCAGAAGTTCATTACTCTCAAGTAAATGACTCAAAGATAGTGAAATTGATGAAATGTTGACAAAGAATTTTAAAGAATGATTGAAAATGAACAAATTCCAAGGAGATACAAATGAACAGCTAAAAGTATTATGGAAGACAATGCAAAATATGAAAACAATCAATAAAGAAATAGAGATTCTGAAAACTCAACAAAAACTTGGAAATGATAAGCTAAATAAGTAAAAAAAAATGCAGAGGACTGTATCACTAAAAGACTTGAAGAAGCAGAAGAAATAATAGCAGGGATTAAACACAAGGTAGATAAATTACCATACCCAGGTACTAATAAAGATATAAGAGCTCTGGGACAGTACTAGTAGCTAAAAATCTAGGAACCATAGGTTTAGAGAAGGAGGTTTAGAGAAGTGTAGACTTATGGCACAGGAATCATGCTCATGGAATTTATGGTAGAAAATGTCCCAAATTTGGAAAGGACATGGACATCCACATACTGAAGGGATTTAGAAAGCAAAATACATGTGACCAGCAACGACTTTCTCCACAATGTAATACACTCAAATTGCCAAAATTCTACATCTAAGGAAGAATATTAAAAGCTGCAAGAAAGAAGTGCAGTCATTTATGAAGGCAAACTTGTTAGAATATCAGCAGATTTCTCAACAGAAATTTTTAAAAACAGGGTAGCAAGCCTTGAAAGAAAATAATTGCCATACTAGGTTATTATATCCTATAAAGCTATACTTTATAATAAAACAACAAATATTTGTGGAGAACCACTTGAATGACTTTCCTTGACAGAGGGCAATAATCTACATTTTCACTAAGCCTGGCCCTATTTCCATGTATTGACATGTACAGAGCTGGCTAGAGAATTTCCTTATTCCTTCAATTGGTTTTAAGCAATGCAAATTGGTCCAGCCAAGGGGCTGATGCTTGAATGGAATTTCTAGTCCTAGTTTTTTAAGGAGTCTCCTTACTCAAGGGGCTGATGCTGATGGAATTCTGAAGCAAGGACTACAGTGCAGCCCCCCCCCCCAACTTCCTCCCATAGTGCCCCCAAAAAACCATGTGTGAGTCCAGGCAGGAAGAACTGTGGCATCCTGTTGGCTGGAATTGGACTTTAAGATAAGAGGCTATAACTTCCCAGGGTATAAAAGTTACACCTTAGAGCTGAAGAATCCACACCAAAACATTACACTATCTCAACTGTGTTACACAGATTACTTTGTATAGCATGTTCTCCATATATTCTAGAGGAGACTTCAAGGCCTCCTACCAATCCCAGCATAGAGCACTCATGTATTTCTCACCATTCTCATTCACTCATCTTCAAGCAACTCCCTTCTTCATGAATACAATCAAGGTTTGGTGCTGGGTCAAGACCTTTGATTTTGTGGGTCAGCATCATAGGCAAAATCAGGACCCTCTTGGCTCGCCACCATATGACAGTGGACATTCTTGTCTTGCTCCTGATTTTAAAGTGTAATCCTTTATTATCTGTCCAATTAGTATGATATTGGCTGTTGGTTTGTCATAGATGGCTTTTATCAGGCTAACATAAAGACCATCTATTCCAATTTTCTTTAGGATTTTCGTCATGAATGACTGTTGAACTTTGCTGAAAGCTTTTCTGCATCTATTGAGATGATCATGTAATTTTTCTCTTTGGCTCTGTTGATATGGTGCATTATAGTTACTGATCTGTGTATACTAAATTATACATGCATTTGTGTGATAAATCCCATTTGGTTATGGCGTTTAATCTTCTTGATGACTTCCAACATTCTATTTGCAAGTATTTTATTAAGGATTTGTGTCTCTATGTTCATAGAGACACAAATCTATAGTTGTCTTTTTTTTGGTTGGGTTTTTCTCTGGTTTTGTCATCAGAATACTACTTTCCTCCAGGAATATTTTTGTGAGAATTGCTTCCTTTTCAATTTCATTGAAGGGTTTTCTAGAGTTGGTATTAAATCTTCACAAAATTTCTTGTAGAATTTAGCTGCAAAACCATCAGGACCTGCGCTTTTCTTTGTTGGTTAAGTTTTTCATTACATTTGCAATTTCATTGACTGGCTTTGAGTTATTCACAATTTTTATATCTTTTTGACTCAGCTTTGGTAATTTACATGCATCTAGGAATCTGTTCATTTCATCCTATGTGAGTAATGATTTTGGAAGTAGGTACTGATGATCTTCTGAATTTCTATGGAATCTGTAGTGATTTCACCCTTTTTATTCCTTATTGCATGAATTTGAGTTTTCTTTCCTTTTCTGATAAAGATGGATAAGAGTTTATCAATTTTATTTATTCTCTCAAATAATTAATTCTCCAATTCATTATTTTTTAATTTTTTTCATCTCCATTGTGTTAATTTCTACTCTGATTTTTATAATTTCTTCTCTTTGTTGGGCTTTGGGCTTGACATTGTTATTCTTTTCTAGGAGTTTAAGATGTAGCACAAGATTATTTGTGTTCATTCTATTTTCCTGATCTGAGAATTCGCTGCTATACATTTCCTACTTAGGACTGCTTTTATTGTGTCCCTCAGTTTCTGATAAATTGTAGCTGCATTTGCATTTAATTATAAATATTGATTAATTTCATCTGTGACCCATTGGTTGTTCAGGATGTTGTTTAATTTCCATGTGTTTATGGAGTTTTTGCAATTTCTTTTGTTAACAACTTCCAATTTCATTGTACTATGGTCAAATGATAAGTATGGGATAATTTCAATTCCTGTGCATTTAATTAAGCATGCTTGTATGGTAGTATATGGTTTATTTGGCGAACATCCCATGTTCAGCTGAGAAGAATGTGTATTTTGAGTCTGCTTCTTTTGATTGGTGAGTTGATGCCATTTACATTAGTGTTTGTAACTGATATGTATTGGCTTTGGCTTTGTGATATTATTTTCCTACAATTGGTGCCCTACTTTTCCTCGTTGTTTGTGCTCTTTTGAGGTTCCCTTCTATTGCTGCTCCTGAAGTTGTAGTCATTTTTAGCTCTTTCTAGAATATATTACAGTACTCTTTGTAGAGTTGCTTTGGTGGTCTGAATTTCTTTAGTTGTTCTTTGCCATGAAAACAACTTATCTCTTCATTCATTTTGAAATGATACTTCAAGTAGCTGAAGCCTAAAAGAGTAACTATACTCTTCCAACAGTATAGACTTCAAAACTGATCAGAAGAGACAAACAAGGAACTATATATTGGTATTGGGATGAATTTATCAAATATAAAATATAAATATAAAAGTACTGAAACAATCTTATACAACATAATAGATCATAATAGAATGAAACTGGAAATTGACAGCTAAAGAAACCATACAAATTATGAAAAGACACAGAAATTAATACTGTATGCATTATTTTTCAGTTTTGCTATATTTTACTGGTGGGTTTTATAAGATAATTTTTCAGGCCTTATCAATACTGAACAAAGGTACTGAATGGGATACAGAATGCTGATACATGGGATACAGAATACTGCTGAACACTTTAGAAAGTGTACATGACATGGAGATGTGGGTCTTGCCCCTTTGAGGTATTTACAGTTTGAAGATTTGACAATTGAAGAGTTTAATAAGAGTAAAGAGAACAAAATAATTTATTAAGACAAATTCTTCTAGAGTAATGGTGGTGAATGTATGACACAATATCACAGTGGGCTGTTCATTATCACTAAAAGTTCTAAAAGGTTTGCCATCATTGCCCTAGAGCTATGGTCAATTGAATAATTTTAGCATTTGGATCTGTTCCAATCAAAATGAAACACAATACTGATTTGATTGAGAATTCTTTTAGGCTCCTATAGCTTTTACTGACATTCATCTACTGAAAAGCACTAACTTCAGACAATTGAAAGACTAGATCTCTTGAGGAAAAAAGCTACATCAACTTACTTGTGGTTAACTTAAAAAACCTACTGAATGGTATAACTCAGGTTATTATATTAGTTTAAATATAGTCAATGTACTGGAAATACATTCCTGTATTGCACTGTTAATTTAGTGAATGGTAAAAATATGTGGGTTACACAGCTTACTATAGGAAACTCATCACACATCTTAATGTTCTGTGCATCAAATATTTATTTCATATGTACTATGAAAGTTTATGCTTCATTATTAAAGAGTAAAACAGTGAAAATTATAATAAACTAAAACTTGTACATTTTCTTTCTTTCTTTTTTCTTTTTTTTTTTTTTGCAAAACCAGGGATTGAATTTGTATATTTTCATATGGATGAATATTGATATACTTAAATAGGAACTAGTGGCTTTTTTATCTATTTATGTGTATATCAAAAACAGAATACCCTTCTAGGTTTCGCATAATTATCACTCTAAAAAATGTTATGCAGGATTTAAGTTTTAACAATCAGTTGTTAGAAAAACAGCAATTATACCAGCAGTATCTTGTTAGCACATGAATCAGTTATTTTTAGATGACATGACTTAGAAAATATTGTAAATTCAACTAAAATTGCGTATTTATTTCAAGATGCTTCCAGGATTAAACCTAAAATCATTATCAAGAAAAAGAAACCCACAATGTGATGCAGAATAGCTAATCAACATGACTAATATATGAAGTTAATTTTATGAAACTGTTAAGAGAAAAAACCAATACTCATCAAACATTTTCATGAAATAGAAAGGGAAGGAGTATTTCAAAGATGATCCTGGAGGATAGATGCAATACTAGAGGGAACATATTACAGATTTGTAGTTATACAGCAAATCCAAAGCTACAGTAACAAAAACATGGTACTGGTATAAAAACAGGGAAGTAGACCAATGGGCCAGCGCAGAACACACAAATCCATGCACCTACAACAATCTAATCCTACAAAGGAGCCTCTATCAAGCTATCTATCTATCTATCTATCTATCTTTCTTTCTTTCTATCTATCTATCTATCTATCTATCTATCTATCTATCTATCTATCTATCTTTATGAGAAAAATCAAATTCTTTACAATACTCTTGGAAAACTGGATATCCAGGTTCATGCTAGATTCTTATCTCTCACCCTATATTTAAATTAAGTCAAAATGAAAGCCGGAGATATATATAGCTCAGTGGCTTGAGCACCTGGCTGCCAAGTGCAAGTTCTTGAGTTTGGTCCTTGGTTAAAATAATAATAATAATAATAATAATAATAATAATAAATTAAGTCAAAATGAATCAAAAACTTGTACTTAAAACTAGAAACTTTGAAATTGCTGGAAGGTAACATAGGGAAAATACTTAAATTTATAAGCACATGCAAAATCATCCTGCATTGGACTTAATACCACAAGAAATAATATCAAGAATCAACAAATAGGGTTACATCAAATTAAAAAGGCTTTATATAGCAAAGGAAACAACAAAATGAACAACAATCTACATGAGTGGGAGAAAAATCTTTGCTATTTATTCTTCTAATAGAAAATTAATCTCTTACATATATAAAGAATCCATAAACATATTCCCCAAGACTAATCATGCAATAAAGAACTGGGCAAATAAAGCATATACTTCCCATAATAGCAGAAAAAGAGAGTAAGTATATAAAGAAATATATATATGGAGAAATATCCAGTGCCTTTAACTATTTCAGAAATACAAATCAAAACTACTTTGAAATTCCAGCTCACCTGTTAGAAGAGCTATGACACACAAACAAACAAACAAAAATCCTGCATAATGCCGAACCAAGGAACTCTCCTACTTTGTTGGTGGGAATTTAAAGCAGTACAACCACTATGGAATCAGTGTAGACATTCCTCAAAAAGCTAAAAATAAGAGTACCACTTGATCCTTGGCATATTCCTTAAAGAATTAAAGACAATGTACTATACAGTGATATATGTACATGTATATTTATAGTGGCCCAATTCATAATAGCTAAGTTTTTAAAAAAATCTTTCTAGGTGTACAAAGCACCTAGACATCCATCAGAAGACTGAAATCATTTGTGGCAAAAATGAATGGAAGTTAACATTTTCAATATCAGTAATCATCAAGGAAATGTAAATGAAAAGTAGAATGAAATATTACCTCATCCCTGTAGCAACTACTATTATAAAAAAGGCAGAAACTAATGTTGGTGAGAATATGGAGAAGTGGGAACTCTGGCATACTATTAATGGAAAAGTAAATTAGCACAGCTATTATGTATAGTTGTACTGGGGTTTTTCAAAAAACGAAAAATGCAATTATCATATGACCAAGCAATCCCACTACTGCATGTATATCAAAAGGAAATGAAATCAGTCTGTACTCTGACATTCATAACATCACTATTCACATTAGCTAAGAAATCAAAACATCTGAAGTACCCATCAACTGACAGATAATGAAAATTTACATATACCACAACCATAAAATATTTCTCAGCTATAAAAACAAAAAATTATATCATTTGTAAAAACATGAATGGAACTGGAAAGTATTATGTTAAGCCAAGAAGAAAAAGACAACCAGTGGATGGTTGTACTTTTTCGTGGTATCTAAAAACTTCATTCCACCAAAGTTGAGACAGCAATTGAGACCAGGCATGGTGGGGGTGGCACACCTGTAATCCCAGAGCTTAGGAGGCTGAAAACAGGAGAATTGCTATGAGTTCTAGCTATGTAGTGAGAGCCTATAGACCCTGCAGACCCTGTACTAAATACATTAAAAAAACAAAGCTAATCAGTGGGAACTAAGTTAGAGTTGGATATAAGCAAGAAATTCTGCTATTGTGTTTAACAGTAGGATAGCTATAGAAGGATGCCAAAAATCTAATGTATATTTCAAAAAGCTACAAGAAAGTAAGTATTCTGAAAGTTTTTGCCACAAAGAAATGACAAATATTGAGACTGTTCCTGATTTATAATTATAGAACGTATACATATATCAAAACACGTGACATTGTATGATATTAGAGTATATAAGTTGTATATTTTTAAGTATCAATTAAATTTTAATTGATAACGTTTAAGGGTAAACATAAAAATAAGAATTTAGTTCACAGACAGAACTGAGTAATATAGAGCACCATTCTTAATGAGGCAGAAAACAGGTCTTTTGAAACTTATCAAGTGTAGGCCTGGGCAGATAGCTCAGTAGAATAAACACTTGTCTGGCAAACACAAGATCCTGAGTTCAATCTCTGGTACTGGAAAAAAAAAAAAAAAAAAAAAAAAAAAAAAAGAATATGCCTAAAGCAAACAATTTACCTCACTTCTGAGATGAACATCCTCTCTGGTTAAGGTTTGCTGTCAGTTGCTCAGCAACTTAGTGTCAGGCATTACTAACTTCACAAAAGTGTAAATAAAAGACAGTTTTGTTGTGAAAAAAGGGAGCAGGAAAATTAAAAAAAATAGTTAGGATAGATATATAGCTACTTTCTCTTAGTTCACTGAGAATAAAAGTTTGTACTAGTATTGTTTAGATAAGATATCATGTATATCTTGTCCTCTGAATAACTACTACAAAGACAACAACATGCAATGTATTAATTATTGTAAATGTCATACTAACATGTTTTGAAACTGTTTTATCACTATTTTATCTTTTCTCTCATTAAAATGAGTAAAAATTATAAAAAATAAAATTTTTATTTTTATTTTATAACTATCAATTGGAGTAATTATCAGCTATACAGAGATCTTAAAAAATACTAAAAGCAGCATAAATTCTTGTTTGTGTGTGTGTGTGGTGCTGGGAATCAAGCCCAGGGCATTGTGCATGCAAGGGAAGAGCTCTGCTACTGAACCACATCCCCAATCCAGTAGTATCAAATATTGATAATAAATTTTTGTAAAGCAATGATTATTTGTAGGAAAATTAACTTGTTATATGAGTTAGTATTAATTTTCATTTAAATTACTATTTAGAATTGATAATATATATACTTTTTTCATATTTTATTAGCACGTTTGCAGTACATGTTTACATTCATTGTATGGAGTTGGTACATATAAAGAACAGATCTTAATTTATTTTTCCCTTCCCTTTTCCTCCTCTCCTTCCTGCATTGATCTATCTCTAGATCCCCTTCCCATTTGAGGAAGCTCTGTCTCCTGTTTTTCTATTATCAATCTTTAATTTTTCTCCTTACTTATAATAACAAATTTTTCATATAGGAGAAACCATACAATATTTAAAGTTACGTATCTGATTTTTTTTATCTAACATTATGGTTTCAAGGTGCACATATACATAGTTTTAAAATTCAGAAGTATAGTAAAGGGGTCAGAGAGATAGCTCAGTAGAATAAGCGCCTGTCTGACAAGCACAGGGTCCAGAGTTCAATCCCTGGTACCAGAAGAAAAAAAAAAAAGTATAGTAAAAAAAATCTTCCTCCACAGCCTACCTTAAAAATATTACATATATACCTATTTCTGGGTTTAAATAATTATGTACATAACTACATATATAACATATATAATTATGCAATCATCATTAACTAAGACTTGGTACACCATACAAAGTTAATGTCACTATCCATAGCTAGTAAACCAAGATCTGTCACTTAATAACCTATGTGAATTTAGAGAAAATAATTTTCCCTACCTATATACCACATTGCTTGCTCTAAAAATAGAAATAATATTACCAGCTATCTCACAGTATTGCTGGGAACAAACAATAAAAAGGTGCAAAAATTTTAAATAACATATTAAATATTGACATGTACTTATAAATTGAATATTCATTCGGATTATATGCAAATTAAATACACAAGACCTCCCTACTATGTACTTATTACTTTAAACTGTAACACAAATATTTCAATTCATAAATATATTTAACAAATACTTTTTTGAGTAATTACTATCATGTACTTAAATATACGCTGGAATTGAGGATAAAGAAGAAAATAAAACAGACAATCCTTGTGCTCATATGACTTATAACAGAGAAAGACATTAACGTTTATGCACAAATGTTAACTAATTATATTTTTGATAAATTGGAAGGAAGAAATGTTCGAAAATAAGAACCTGAAGTGAGCTCTGCCATGAATGACATTGTGCTTACCTCGTCCATTAAGCAGCCCACATATTTTGGTATCATGCTAACCTGTTTCCTCCTTATCTAGTTCTTTGCTCTTACACATTTTATAGATTAACAGTATACTGCCCTTAAGTCATCATCTTAATAGTTCTACTCAGATATAAAATAGAAAAAGGAAAAATATGCTAATGTGAATATAAAAATATTTTATATCATAATATTGGTTGATAACATTCATAAGTCATAATTTTGTTAGAATTTTTACTTTGTCAATTAAAAAAAATGTCTGTTTGGATTTTTGTGTGTGTGTTGCATGGTACCGGGGATTGAACTCAAGACCTGTACTTGCCAGACAGGTGCTTAAGCCGTTGAGCTATCTTCCCAGCCCAAGAAATATCTGAATAAATTTAGATATACACAGTTTAGGATTATACAGAATCATAAATCACACAGAAAGATATCATTAAGAAATATTATTACAATAGCTCTATAAAGTCTATTACTGAAAAGATAAAGAACACATAGAATATTTGGTCATAAAAAAGGACAACTTCAGAAGGAAATGTCTGTTATCCATGAGTCACATGCTCACTTCTATAAGGTTTCAGGTGCTGAGACAGACTTCAAAATTATTTCCCAGAACCAGATCATTGATGCAAGCTTCACTTAAAACCTTGTCATATAGTATCACTCAGATGAATATTAAATTAATTAAATACAGTTAGTAAAGGGAAGTTGACGATTTCTATTATTGAACATACCACTGAGTTTCAGGAATATTTGGTTATTCGAATTCTCTAATATTCCGTATCTTAGACATTTAAGCACTAATGTTTTGTACCAAATGAGACAAAAATATTAATTGCTACTACTATAGATTAACAATTTTTACTTCTATTTAAATTCAAAGGACAAATGTGCTCCATGGGTACAGCCATTACACATTGAATTACAGGCAAAAATACTGTCTCAGAAGACCAAATATTCACTGTTAATGCATTTTAAAGTTTTGCACAAAAGTACTGAACAAAAAACACTGATTGTGGTTTTATAATTGAGTTTCAGTACTGCTTATATTCTCGTATATACAACGACAACTTCTCAATATAAGCATTTCTTGAGAGGTCAAAATGCTATTTCATTCATTTAATGGAGGAAATAAATTAATGTAAGTTAATATCTCTATAAATGTAATAGTACAGTGACTGGGGCACAAGAAAATTACTATAGAAAATAAAATTTAGTTATTTAATAAATATTGTAGATTAGTAGAAAACAAGTAGAACTCATTTATAGCACATATATTATTTAGAATACTCTGATAAAATTTAAGATAGTATTTTAAAATTTTTATTCTACATACTTCTTCAACTGTTGAATAAATTAAAACTATTCCCTATAGAAAAAAGTACATTTAACCATGTTCTGAGGTATCAATTTTAAATTAGGGCCTATTGATTTTACATGTTTTCTGAATCAACTAGAGAAATTCCAGTAAAAAGCATTACTAATGTATTACATTAAACATCTTTAGAGTTCTCATAATAATCTTATTTTGTGTTCAACTACACAAGCTAGATAAATCTGAGCAGGGAATTTCCTAAAATACTAGAAGAAAAAAATGTCCTATCTTTAGATAGACTTAAAAGTTTCAATTGTCTTTTTCTTAGCTAAATTACTAGTATAAAACATATGGCACATTCAGTCTATACTGCTACTGTGCTTTAGATCATTGAAAGATTTTGTTATTATCTGTTACTGTTTTGTTAAGAATCTTTTTGGCTTACGTTTTATAATCTGAGTAATTGCTTGGAACATAACAATACACAGTGTATTAATTATTGTTATTCTCTTAATATTTTGTTATGAAATTTTAATTTTAATTCTCTTAAAATTTTGTTTGATACCTAGTTTACAGGGTTCCTAGGCTTAAAAGTAGGGATATCACTTTCTGATAGGCCCCCAAACTTCAAGACAATCTGGGGACTTCAAGTAGAGAAAAATTCACTTAGATGTATATGTACTGAAGGAAACATCTAATGCAATGTTTATATGTAGCTAGCCTGAAGAGGCTTTTAAAAGTCTAATCTGAGACTTTATTTTGAAAAGTTCTAGCCAAAAAAAAAAAAAGTCAATCTAGTCATTTACTATTGGGGTAAGGAGCTACATAAGTAATTAACCTAGGTTAACTAAGGAAAATTTTCCAAATAAATTAGCTTTCCCTAGTTATCAAAGAACAATCAATCAGTCAATCAATTAATCAAACAAACAAAACAAAACAAAACAAAACAAAACAAAACAAAAAATGTATGAAGGTAAGAGCTGCAAAGCCCAACAGCCAGGCCCAGCCAGTCCACTCTGGTGGGGCACAGCTGGAAGGAACTGAGCATAGCAGCCCAGGCACTCGAGTACGACTTCGGTAGAACTAGACCTGATGAGCTGAGGTATACTGATAGGCCTAGCAGGGCTCAGCCTGAGACCCAGACCTATGGTGGGGATCCTCATGGCATGGAGGTGGGAGGAGGTAACATGGGTGAACAGGTCTGCCTGAAAGACTTCAGGTACAGGAAGGGGAGGAACCCAGACAGAACTCAGGAGAACTAATTTAAATATAAACTCCCAATTTAGTATCTGCTTTGTTATGTAGCTATAATGCTTGCTCCTTTGGTCTAAAGTACAAACCCATTAGTTGCTAAAGTTTATAATTTATAATTTCATTAGGTATTATTAGTATCGCTAATTGTACTACTGTAAATAGGATAACATGTCTGCCTTAACCACATGTTCTTCTCTTGGGTAATAACACTGGGAGGCACTTGGGTAATAATCTCACCAAAGCCCTATATTAAAGGATGGAAGACAGTTTAAAATGGGAACAAATATCTCCTCTCAATCAATAGAGAAGGCAAACTCTTGGGACACACACAAAACAAGAATCTCTGACATAGGGGACATACCTAAAGAACAGACTCTTTACACAAAGGTTCTGGTTACAGTGATACAAACTTTGACAAAAAAGTATCACAGAAATTGAAGTAAGGAGTTCTCTCTAAAACAGAAAATGACAAAAAGAGGGAGCAAAATGCAATCTCAGGCCCCAAGCCCACCCAGAACAAACCCAGGAGACATCAGCATAGAAGAAATTAGAAGTCACACACCTAAAATCTCTGAAATAATAGCAACTGAAGTAAAGAAACAACTACAGAAAAGTATAGAGAAAAATCAGATCAGAAAAACTCAGTGGACTAAAGCACCTGTTTAGGCAGAGCACAGCAGTGAGAGTTTGATCCCTGGTGTGCCATGCCAGCCCCACCCCTGGGGCACACTGAGACAGCGATTGAGACTGGTTGGTGTGCGCCTGTAATCCCAGCACTTGGGAAGCTGAAAACAGGAGAATCACAAATGGAAATCAAAAACTCGATTAAAAGTTGGCAAAACCATTTCAATAAAAGAGAAGATAGACTCTCAGACCTTGAAGACAATGTTGCAGCTAGTGTCCAGCAAAGAATAAATCTCTTAAAAACAACAAAGGTTGAGGAAATAATTTAATAGCTGCAAGATGATACACAGATGAACAATACAAAACTACAAGGCATTAATGGGAAAGGAGCCAACACAAATTACATAAAGAGAATATGGGCAGAAGTAATAACAGAAAACTTCCCAAATATGGGGAAACAATCTGATATTCAAGTAACCAAGGCATTCAGAACTCCAAATAATATTAACACAATTAAAACTAAACTCAGACATACAATAATCAAGATCCCAGAAATTCAGCACAAGAACAAATAATAAAAGCTACTAGAGATATGAAAGAAATCACATTTAAAGGAAAACCCATCAGAATATAACAGCAGATTTCTCATCACAAACCATCAAGTAAAGAAGAGGATGGAGTGAAGTATCTCAAGTCCTGCGCGAAACCAAATTTCAACCCAGACTGATATACTCCGCAAAACTCTCTTTTAAGTTTAATGGAGAAGTAAAATACTTCCATGACAAAGAACAACTAAAGAAATTCATGACAATTAAAAAAGCACTACACAAAGTACTGAAAAGGCATTATAGAAAGGGATCAAATTGACCACAATTCCAAGAATGACAACAGAAAGAACCCACCAAACAAGGCAAACAATTAAATACAGGAGAAAAGAAGGGAACCAACAAGAAAATAACGTGACAAAAATAAGTAAATACATGTCAATTATAGCCAACAATGTAAATAGATTCAATTGACTACTTAAAGAAATAGATTGGCAGAGTGGATTAAGAAACAAAATCCAAGAGCCAGGTGTGGTGGTGCATGCCTATAATTCCCGCACTTGGGAGGCTGAGGCAGGATGCTTGTTGCAAGTTTGGGAAAAGCCTGGGCCAGAAAGTGAGCTCAAGGACAGCCTGAACTGCATAGCAAGACCCTGTCTCAAAAGGCAAATAAATAAAAAAAAATACATAAATAAAATTACAAATCTAAAAAAGCAAAATTCAACACTATGTGGTATGCAAGAAACACATTTAGGCCATAAGGAAATTCATATGCAGAAAGCAAATAATGGAAAACTACTACATGCTCCAGAGGCTCAGAAAAAGCCAGGGGGTGGCTAACCTGTTCCCAGACAATATGAACTGCAAACCAAGAATGACCAAACGAGATGAAGAAGGTCGTTAGATATTGATTAAGGGAAAAATTCAAAAGGTAGAAGAGCTACCAGTCATAAATATGCATGCACAAAATATGGGAGGACCCAACTATATAAGACAAATTTTAAGGGACAAAAAATCTAATAACCAATATCACAATCTTGACATGGGACCTTAATACGCCCTTTTCTCAAAAACATAGGTCAAACAGACAAAAAATTAACAAAGAGGAAGCAGAACTGAGCCAAAGCTTTGAACAAATGAACTTAATGGACATATAAAGAGTGTTCCACCCAGCAACATCTGAATATACATTCTTTTCAGGTGCCTATGGGACGTTCTCTAAAATAGACCACATACTAGTCCAGACCATGCTTAAGAAAATGCAAGAAAACAGAAATTATCCCATACATATTATCTAACCACAGTGCAATGAAACAGGAAATTAACGAGAAACCCCATAAACATATGGAAATATGAGTAACACCCTCCAAGGGTTACCGATGAAATTAATCAATATCTACAATCCAATGGAAATTTAAACACAACTTAGCAGAATTTGTGGGATGCCATGAAAGTATTTCTCAAGGGAAATTTATAGTGGTGAACTAACACATTAGGAAAACAGAACAGAAAACAAATACCCTAATTCTGCACTTAAAAATTTTAGATAAAGAAGTCAAAGCAAGCACAAAGCCCAAAGACAGGATGAAATTATAAAGATTAGAACACAGATTATTGCAATTGAGACAAAAAAATACAAAGAATTAATAAAACAAAAGCTGGTTCTTTGAAAGACTGGATAAAACTGATAAACCCCTAGCCAACTTCAGCAAAAAGAGGAAAGTTTTTCTAGCAATAAGGAATGAAAAGGACAAAATTACTACAGACCCTGTGGAAATTCAGAAGATCATTAATAGCTATTCTGAAAATGTACATTCTCACAAAATCAAAAACACAGAAGAAATGGATAGATACATAGATAGGTATACATTATCAAAACTGAATCAAGAAGATACAAAAACTCTGAATAACCCAGTTTCAGCCAATGAAATTGAAAATGTAGTATTAAAAAAAAAAAAAAACTTACCAACAAAGAAAAGCCCAGGTCCTGATGGATTCACAGCTGAATTCTACAAGAAATTTGGAGAAGATTTAATCCCAATACTCCTCAAACTATTCAATGAAATTGAAATACTCCCAAAATCATTCCTGGAGGCAAGTATATACTGTTACCCAAACTAGAGAAAGATTCAAACAAAAAAGACAATTACAGACAAATCTTTATCATGAACATAAATGCAAAAATCCTCAATAAATTACGACCAAATAGAATACAACAAATCACCAAGAAGATTATACACCACAAGCAGGTAGGATTTATCCCAGGGATGCAAGGGATAGGTCAACATACACAAATCTATAAATGTAATGTACTATATCAATAGAGCAAAAACCACATGATTATCTCATTAGATGCAGAAAAGGCTTTTGAAACACATTCATGATCAAAACCCTACAGAAAATTGGAACAGATGGCCTCTATGGTCTCTACCTCAATCTGATAAAAAGCCATCCATGGCAGACCAACAGCTAATATAAATAGAGAAAAAATGAAACTTTCACTCTCAAATCAGGTACAAGACAAGGATGTCTTCTAACACCACTTCTCTTCAATATAGTTCTGGAATCATTAGCTAGAGCCATTTGACAAGAGAGCGAAATAAAAGGAATAAGAATAGGTAAAGAAGAAGTTAAACTATCATTATTTGCAGATGACAAGATACTCTGACTCGGAAGACCCAAAAAACTCCATCAAGAAGCTCCTAGAATTAATAAACAAATTCAGTAGCCTAGCAGGATACATAGTAACACCCAAAAATCAACAGTATTTCTCTATACAGATAACAAACTCACCAAGAGAAATCAGAGAAACAATACCCTTCAAAAAACATTAAAAAAAATGAAATACTTAAGAATTAATCTAATAAAGGAAGTAAAAGAGAAAATTACAATACTCTGAAAAAAGATGTTGAAGAGGATTTCGGAAAATAGAAAGCTATTCCTTGTTCCTGGACAGGAAGAATAAACATTGTGAAAACGGTCATACTTCAAAACTTGCTATACAGATTTAATGCAATCCCCATCAAAATACCATCAATGTATCTCACAGAGGTAGAGAAAACATTTCTAAAACTTATTTAGGACCAGAAAAGACCTAGAATAATGAAGGCAATTCTGGGTAAGAAAGGAAAGGCAGGAGGCATTATAATCTCTGACTTGAACTTATACTACAAAGCTGTGATAAAATCAGCATAATACTGGCAACAAAACAGACCCTAGGATGAATGGAACATATTAGCAGATGCAGATGCAATACCAAAAACACTCAACCATCTTATCTTTGACAAAACAGCCAAATATGTTCACTGGAAGAAAGATAGCCTCTTTAACAGTGATGGAAAAACTGGCTCTCTACATGCCAAAAATTAAAACTAGACTTGGGTCTATTGCTATGCACTAGACTAAAGTCAAACTGTATTAAAGATCTAAATGTTAAAACAGAAACAAAGGGCAGGCAAGATAGCTCAGTGGACTAAAGAGCCTGCTTAGGCAAGCTCAGGCACGTGCAGGGACCTAGGTTTGATCCCTAGCACCACATGCCACACTAGCCCCACCCCCTGGGCAGTCTGAACCTTCCACGAAGTCTGGGCAAAGTGGGACAAGCCTGTAATCCCAGAGCTGGGGAGTCTGAAAAATAGGAAGATCACTATGAATCCGAGCTTTATAGTGAGATCCCGTAACAAGCAAATACATTAAAATAATTAATTAAAAAATAAAACAGAAATACTGAATCTACCAGAAGAGAAAATACACAGAAATCTTGAAGATATATTAGCAGTTCATGATAAAAAACCAAATTGTATGGGAAATATTTCAAAGAATCAACAACTGGGGTTTCATTTTATTGAGAAGTTTTTGCAAGTCAAAAGATATCACAATGAGTAAAGACAACCCACAAATTGGGAAAAAAATCTTAACCAACACTCACTCAGACCAAGGTCTTCTATTTATAATATATAACAAAAGCTAAAAAACATTAGGGCCCTGAAATTTAAAGACCCAATCCAAAAATGGGTATCTGAGATTAATACAATCTTGTCAGAGAAAGAAATACAAATGACAAATAAATACATGAAAAAATGGCCATTTGAGGGGGCTGGGGACATGGCTCAGTGGAATAAGCGCTTCCCTGGCAAGCGCAAGGGCCTGAGTTCAATCCCTGGTTCCGCCAAAATAATAATAATAATAATAATAATAATAATAATAATATAAAGTAAAAAATGGCCATTTGAGAAATAGAAACTAAAATAACATTGAGATACCATCTCACCCCAGAAAGAATGGCTATCATAAATCAACTAATAACAAATGCTGGAGAGGCTGTGGAGAAAAAGGAACCCATCTCCACTGCTGGTGGGAATGCAGACTGGTAAAACCACTATGGAAATCAGTCTGGAGACACCTCAAAAAACTAGGACTGTAAATCCTATTCAACTCAGCTATTTCCCTTCTGGGTATTTTCCCAAAAGATCAGTAATCTGATGGGCTGTGGAGATCGCTCAGTGGAATAAGCACTTCCCTGGCAAGCGCAAGGGCCTGAGTTCAATCCCTGGTTCTGAAAAAAAAAAAAAAAGAAAAAAAAAAAAAGTCCTTTCCTACCATAGTGATATATGTGTCACCATGCTTACAGTAGCATAATTTGTCATAGCCAAATCTTGGAAGCAACCAAAATGTCCATCACTTGATCAATGGATGAAAAAATGTGGTATTTTTAGGCAATGGAGTATTCTTCAACTATAAAGAAAAACAAACTCAAAGCTTTTAATAGGTAAGTATAACTAGAGGCTATACTCATAAGTGAAATAAATCAGACCCAAATATGTAAATATTGTATTGTGTCTGTTGTGTCACAACTTGATAGAATAAATAAAACCTGAAAGTTATCATAGATATAGTAAAATGAAAAGGAAGTGAATTTAGGGTTTGAACAATGATGATAAGGGAAAGGGGAAAAGACAGAAAAAATTAAGAGGGAAAAACATATAAATATATATACAGGATGGCTGAATGATTTCAATAATGATTTCCATGAGTTCGTTGAAAATAGCAGTTAATGTTTAGAATTGTCACTTTGACTAACTCTGTATGCTTCTATCTGTGATCTAAGCAACTACAAAGAGGACAGCAATGTGCAATACAAAAACCATGGTTGAATATCTCTCATCTTGATCTTCTAAATATGCACCATTTCTAATGTCATATCAATTATTATAAATACTCTTTAAAATAAAATTTTTAAAAAGTAAAATAATGAAAAATAATTGAAGTTTATTGAAATCAAGTGTTAATATTCAATTATTTGTTCAATCTACTATACCTATATCTGTTAATCTGGGAAGAGATTTTATGATTAAAATAGGCAATATAACAACTATTGTTAATTTGCTATTCTTTTTGAAAATCTGCAACATATGTACTTTTATATGTTATCCTGTTTCTGTCTTTGTTTCTGCTTTTGTTTTCACTCTTCAAAACAAAATCAACATCTTTGTTGTATCTTCTAGAGTACTCATTAACAAAATACAAAAGCTACATAGAAAATTGTTAAATAAAGGAATTAAAATGCTACCCTACTGGAAAAACTGGACATTCACATACAAATTGATGAGTATATTCTTCCTTACATCTTACACAAATTTAACAAAAATTAACCCAACAAACTAAACATAAGGGCCTACACTATAAAACTATTACAAAAAAACAAAGAAAAAACTATAAATATAAAGATGACAATGATTTTGGAAATGATGCCAAAATTACAAGCAGCAAAACAAAAAATTAAGATGTTGAATCTTGTACAGCAATTAACCACTGGGAGGAATGTATGCAATGTGTTAATTATTGAAACTGTCCTACCAATTTGATTTTAAACTGTCTCATTGCTATTTATTTATCAATAAAATTATGGGAAAAAAAGAAATTAAAAACCTACTGTTCATGAAGGAACAATATCAACAGGTTGAAAATTTACTTCCAAACTTGAGGTAAACATTGGCAAATCACACCACTGATAAGTGTCTAAAATATACAATACATAAAAAATTCTTGTAACTCAAAATCACAAAGGAAACTATTTAATCAACAATAGTCAAAAGACTTGATTGAATAAATTCAAAATGATGTCACAGCTAATAAGCACATGAAAAGATGATCAAAATCATCACTATGAAATGCAAAGCAAAACAGCAATGAGATGCTACTGCACACTTATCTGGATGGCTCTTAAACTTAAAAATTTTGAATTGTGAGGAGTTGTGAAGATGCGAAGAAAATGCAACCATCATACACTGCTGGTGGAAATATAAAATGGGACAACCACTATAGAAATTAATACATAAGAGTTCTCCAAAAATTAAACAGAATTAGCATAAGCTCTAACTGTACTTAACAGTATATCACCAAAACAAGTGAAAACATGGAATCTAAATAAATACGTGCACAGTCATATTCATAGCAGCATTATTGACAATGAACAAAATAAAAATGTGACCTAAGTTTTGATATATAAATGGAGGAAGAAAATATAGCACTGTACGATATAATACTATTTAAGCCTCAAAAGGAAGACACTTTCATGTATTACATAACACTGATAAACCTTTGAAGACATTATGCTGTGATATAAGCCAGTGGATAATTATATGATTCCATTTACATGAAATCCCTAGAGTAGATAAATTCATTGTGATCATATAGAATGGTGGATGCTAGGTGCTGGGAGAAGAATATGGGTGTTAGTGTTTAATAAGTACAGAGCTTCAGTTGGGGAAGATGAAAAGTTCTAATGATAAATGCAGGCATTGGTCACATAATAATAGAAAAGCACTTAATATCACTGAACTGAATACTTAAAAATGTTGAAGATGGTAAATTTTATACACATCTACAACACAGAAAAAACGGGATCAGAAAACAGAAAACATTTAGCACTTTCTCAAAATATTGAACATGAGTTACAATATAAATTCATAATCCTATTAGGCCTATACTGATCAAATAAGAAGATATTTCTGTACAAAACATAGTAGAGAAATGTTCATAGCAACATTCATAGTACTCGAAAGATTTGTAAAACGCCCATCCATCAACTAATGAATGGGTAAACAAAAGTCATCCATACAGCGAAATATTATTTAGCAATAAAAATAAAGGACTCACATACTACAAAATGTATAAACCTTGACAATATTAAGTTACAGGAAAGAAGCCATTCACAAAACATCACAGTTACATGATTTTAATCAGATAAATGTTTTACATAAACAAAAATGTAAGTAAAAGGAAAATGGAAATGGCTGTTAAAGATTTAGATTTCTTTTTCAGAACTAAAAATATTCCACAATTGACAGTGGTGATGGTTCTATAACTCTGAACATCTTAAAAACTGCTAAAGTATACACTTTAAATGGAAACTTGTATAAATGATTTCTACCTCAATAAAACTTTAAATTTTAAAAAAAAGGGTGAAAGATAATTTCAGCAAAAGTTTCAGTCTCCTCAGTATAGTCACACCATATCTATAGTACTGCCTTAAATTCCTATTGTATTTAAAGAAATATGCAAAATATGAGCTAATCTTAATGATTTTCTTGAGTTTGTTTACTTTGACTGAGTCACTGATATGAATAAATCAAAGAAATTATTAAATTTAACTCATAAATATGGCTCCCTGAGTAGAAACAAAAATTTCAAAGTTAGTTGCCAAATGTCCCTCAATTGACCCTGAACTGATTACTCACCCTTTTAGTTAAAACCTTTGTGATCTCTACTTCCTGAGTGTAGGCAGAACCTGTCACTTGGTTCTAATCAATAGAATATAGTGAAGTGAACAGTATTCACTCTTATGATCAGAAATAGGTTAAATTGTGCATAATATCCTCACTCTTTGAATCCATGAAATAATAAATAATGGTAAGCAAGGTAGTTTTAAGCAAGGAAATTTGTGGTAATTTGTAATATAGCAACATATAACTAATGTAAATTAAAAGGCAATCATGGATATAAAAATTATTTTCAGCATTAATTTTTAACCTCCTATAATCTAATTTATCTTCAGCCAAACTATTTCCAGATGAAATTTACATTCCTTCTCATAATTAATCTCTCCTCCAATTTCTTCCTTCTTTTCTCTCTTCTACTTTCTCTTCTTCCCTTAACCCCTTTGCTGCTGCCATTTTTCTTTCTTTTGTAACAGAAGTTTTATGTCAGACTGCTTCCTTTTGGAACACTTCAACAGAATTCCAATTAGATTGTTTAAAGTCTCTAAAATAATATTCTTTTGCTGAGGTTCCATGGCGAATATGACTACTCTTTTTTACTTTTTAGTTTCTAGTGGTGAAGCTCCTCTTTTTTTCTTTTTCTTTTTCTTTTTTTTTTTTTTTTTTTTGTACTAGAGATCGAACTTGGGACCTTGGGCTTGCCAGGCAGTCACTTATCCCCCTGAGCTATATCCCCAGCCCCATGAAATTTTCTTTAAAAATAAATGGAAAAATAGAAATAATCTGTAAATAATTTAACTGCTTCTGTAGCCAGTTGTAATAAGGTATAAATAATTCATTTCAGTGCCTTCATATTTGTGCATATATGTTTATCATGTAGGCAACATCTTATTTTTAAGTAATAACAATTCTTGTCAGTGTAAATTCTTTTTAAACACTGAGAACAAATACATTGGCTATTTCTTAGTTTTTATTACTTTTCTTTGGGACTGCATTTCCCTACAATTACTTAAGAGCATCCCCAGCATTTCGGCTGCAGGTTTTATAGCATACTCAGTAATTCAAAATGGCCTACCATTAGATCACATCAACTGGCTGTGAAGTGGCCACTGGACAATATAAATGAAATTGTTACTTTTCCATCGGATCTTATAGTCGATGGAGGCCCTGAAGCTAGAAAGAAGGGAAAGAAGGGAGTCAGAATAATTTAGCAGCCATTTCCTGGTTTCACATAGAAAGTCTGTGAAGCTAAAGCCAAAAAGATGACAACAGATCATGATACAGAGTGAAAAAGATCTGATGACAAACCCTCAAATTCTATTCCTTGAGGTTCCCAGAGCTAAAAGGTATCTGAAGCTCATTCATAATTCTGGAGAATTCCTTAGTTATAAAAGCCAGTCAAGTCTAATTTTCTTTCTAAACTAGCCTGAATTAGACTTATAACCCTGAAAACAAATAACTCAACTAAAATGGTACATTATTTCCTGAAAGGATTTATTTTTCCATTTAAAAATGTATTTACTTTATCACTGATGGCTAAAAAACAAATACTGTAAATATTAATAGAGTACAATGCAATGTTTCAACAATGCACGTATTACATCAAGGTTAAATCTTTTTAAAAATATTTATCTCTGCAACACAAATGATTTTTTTATAGCTAAAACTTTCAAATTTTTTCTAGGTTTATCTATAATTACTGTACAACAGCATATGAGAGCTTATTACTCTTTCTTATTTATAACTTCCTACCTACTCCTCAAGCATTACCATTTTCCTCTGTTGACCCCATTTTCCCTGGCCTCTACTAAGTAGCATTCTGTCACTTTGTATGAGATCAACATTTCAGATTCCATATGAGTGAGATCATCTGGTACTTGTCCTTGTGTGCTTAGTTTTAAAATAAAATTTTAAGTAAAATCTTAAGATAGTGATTTCCAGGTATTTCATTATTGTCACAATATAAATAATTTCGGGCTAGGGAAGTTGCATAGCAGCATAAGTACCTTCCTGTCAAGTACAAGTTCTGGGGTTTGATCCCTGGTATCATAAAAAACACAAAACACAAAACAAAACAAAAGTAACAAGTTCATTCTTTTCATTTCTGGATAGAGTATATCCTGGGCATATGTGCCATATTTTCTCTATCTACTCATTTGTTAATAAGCACTTAAGTTACTTCCATTTTTTGGCTGCTGTGAATAGTGTTGTAATAAACACAGGACTGGAGATGTCTCTAGGGCAGACATTTCTTTTCCTATGTAAATGTACACAGTAGTGGGACTGCAGGAGCATATAGTAGTTTTCCTCTTATATTTTTGAAGAATTGTCATATTTTATCCCACAATGGCTGTATTAATTGGCATTTGAAACAACAGTACACTAGCATTCTCTTTTCTACAGATCCTTGCCAGAATTTTTTTACCGTTAGTCTTTTTGACAATAGTCATTCTTTTCTAGGATGAGGTGATATCTCACTGTGGTTTTGACTTCATTGCCTTAATTATTGTTATGAGAATTGTTTAATGTACTGATATTATTTCTATGTCCTCTTTGCTAAGTCTAATATCAATTACTCATTTTAACAATAATATATTTACCGTTTAGTATTATTTTAGGAGCTACTTTTATACTCTCAATACCAATTCCTTTTCAGATGTATAGTAAATAAATATTTTTCCCATTCTTTTTGTCATTATGCTAGCCACCTTTCTATCCATGTAACAAAATACCTCAGGAAATAAATACATTTAAAGGAGGAAAGGTTTATTCTGTCTCAAAGTTACAGCATTTTCAGTTCATAGCAATTTGGCACAGCAACTTGAGGCCTGTGGTAGGGAAGTACATCACAGAAAAAGAACAAAGTAAAGAACATTTGCTCATCTCATGGTGGCCAGGAAGGAGAGAGAAAGCCTTTGCTGGCAGGCTTCTTCCTTCTTCTGCTGTGTTACCTCTGGGTTCCAGTCTACTGGATCATCCATCTACATTCAAGCTGGGTCCTCTCCTTGAGTTTACTGTCTCACATGACAATCATCTCTGGAAATTCCCTGACCAATATACTCAGATGTATGCTTTACTACCTAGGTGTTTCTCAATTTTAATAAGCTTGACAATCAAGACCAACTGTCATAGGAGTTCCTCTACTTTCTCACTTATTTCCTTTTATAAACAGAAGCTGCTTAGTTTGATATAATCCAAACTTTGTTGTTCGTTTACTTTTTGGCTTTTTGCTTGGTCTTTTCAAGTCTTCTATAAAAAATACTTGTCCATTCAAATGTCCTTAGTAACTCCCCTATATTTCTTCTAATTACTAATGACTTAATAATTTCAGGTCTTACATGTAAAGTGTTTAATGCATTTTGAGTTGGTTTCTAGCTTCATTCATCTGCATGTAGATGTACAACTTTCTCAGTACCATGTATTGAAAAAAAAACCTGTCTTTTCTCCAATAAGTATTCTTTTTGTTTTTTTAAGAACAGAAAATAGTGGTAGAAAAAAAGACAGCAGTAGAAACAATACAAAATTTCACTAAACAAAGTAATAAGAATTCAACAAATGGTTGCTGTATTGCATGATGTTATCTTCAAATTAGTTCCATCTGTTCAGGTTACTGGATATAAACATGCAAGATTGGCTTAAAAAAAACAATAACAAAAAGATTGTAAGAAAGTCAAAAGAAAAAGAATAAAATGAAAAAAAAATTAAGCATTAACTGTTCTTTTAAAAGACCAGCAGAAACAGGCAATACAATTATCCAAACAATTCTGTACATATACCTAAATATATTTTTCCCTCCTTCCTTTGTCCTTTTCCTCATCACAGTTTTTCCTTCTCCAATGGGTATTCTTAACTTTGTTAAGTCATTTGGCTACTGATGTGCACAGTGGCACCCATCTGTAGTGTCAGCTACTCAGAAGGCTGAGACAGCAAGGTTGTGAGCTCCAGGCAAACCTGAGTAACTCAGGGAAACCTTGTCACTAAATAAAAAGGTCAGATATGTAATCCAGTGCTAGAGTACTTGCTAAACTTGTATGAAGCTCTCAATTGAATTGGGGGAAAATGAAAAAGGAAAATAAAATATCTAGTTTGCTGTAGATGTATGGGCATATTTGTAGGTTTCCCATTCTGTTCTACTGCTTTATGTATCTATTTTTATGCATGTTGGTTTTGGATTTGGATTTTTTAAACCTGGAATTAAATTTGTGGCCCCATGTTTGTTAGGCACTGTGTGACTGAGCTATAGACCTGGCCCTGTGTGCTCTTTTGATTACTCCATCTTCTATTGTATTTTAAAGTCAAACAGTACAATACCTTCTGCTTAATTCTTTTTGCTCACGCTTACCTTGGCTATTCAGATTTCTTTTTTGTTCCTTAGAAATATTAATTTTTTTTCTGGCATTTAATTTTTCATAGCTATTTTTGTAGGGTTTGTATTGACTCTGGAGGTATTGTGGGGTAGTATGGACATTTTAGCAATATTGACTCTTCCTGCTCATGGATACAGTACATCTTTCATTTTTTATGTTCTCTTTCATTTCTTTCATCTATGTCTTATAATTTTCATTATAGAGATCCTTTAATCTCTTTACATAATCTTATTTCTAGGGTTTTGTTTTCTTCTTCTAGTTACTCTAATTGGAACTGTTTTCTTGATTTCATAAAAATCACTACTGGTATACAGAAACAATATTTTTCTGCATGTTGTGATGGTATCCTGCAACTCTGCTGAATTTGGTTATTAATATGAATAATTTTTGGTGTGGTTTGGGATTTTATATGCATATATCGTATCATGACATCTATTAACAATGAAAAGTTGACTTCTTTTTCAATTAAAATTCCCTATATTTCTTTCCCTTGCCAGTCTGCTTCGGTTAATTTCCATAGTATGTAGAATATAAATGATAAAAGAAATCATTTTTTTTTGCTCAACATCTTAGAAATATTCCTATTTTCCTACCATGAGAACAAAAGAAATATAAGAGATAAAGGAGCAAGACAAATTATCTTTACTTTCAGCATATATTACCCTTTATATGGAAAATCCTAAAAACTCCACCAGAAGACTCTCAGGCTTGATAAAGAAATTGAAGAACATGGTAGAATATAAAATAAACAATAAATGGTTTACCTATACACCAGTAATGAACCAGCCACAAAAGAAATAAAAAAAAATACCATTCACGGTAGCTTAGAATGAATTAATGAGTTAGCCAGGAATAAACCTAGCCAAGATGATTAAAAGCTACTACAATGAAAGGACACTGCAGAAAGAAATTGAAGATGACTTTGGAAAATGAAAAATTTCTCTGGTTCATGGACTGGCAGAGTTAATACTGTTAAAATGGTTGTGTTACCAAAACCAATTGGAAAAAAAAAAAAAACCAACCAAACAATCAATATGCTTCATTCTTTAAAGAACTAAGAAAAACCATCCTAAAAGCCACATTAAAACACAAAACATCCAGAATAGCCAAAGAAAGCAATGCTGGAGGCATCTCAACATCTGATTTCAAAACACAAAAAAGCCACAGGGAAAAAAGAAAAAAGTGTTGCATCAAAAACAGACATGTAGACCAGTGGAGTAGAGGACACAGAATTAAACGAAGAATTTACAATGATGTCAATTTTGATGAAGTGGCCAAAAACATACATTAAAGAAAAGACAACTTCTTTTAAAAAGTTGGGATATTAAAAAAATTAGGAAAATTGGACATCCATATGCAGATCAAAACTAGAACTTTTATCTTTCACTCTGTATTAAAATGAAATTAAAATGGATACAAATATAGAATTGGATACTGCTAGAAGAAAATATAGGATGAAAATTCAAAACCATAACATACAAATACATCCTCAATAAGACTCGAAGAGCACATATCGAGAATCAACAATAGAACTACCTCAAACTGAAAAGCTTCTACACTGCACAAACAAACAAAACAAAAGACAACCTCAGATGGAGCACTACTAGAGGCTATACTCATAAGTGAAATGAATCAGACCCACATGTGTAAATATCATATTGTCTCCCTAGTGTATGGACTTGAATGAATAAATAAAACCTGAAAGGTATAAAAGATAAAATAAAACAGAAATAAGCTGAGCTTTAGGATTAAACAAGATGAGAGAAAGGAGAAAAGATAGGAAAAAAGGAAGCGGGGGGGGGGACATGCAAGTGTATGGACAAGATGGCTGAGATGACTGTGCTAATAATTTCCATCAGTTTTTTTTTAATAGCAGTTAATGTTTAGAATTTTCACCTTGACTAACTCTGTAAGCTGATATGGGTGATCTGAACAACTACATCAAGGACAGAAATGTGCAATACAAAGCCCATTATGAATACCTCTCATCTTGGTCTTCTAAATGTGTAATGTTTCTAATGTCTTACCAATTATTATACTCTTTAAAATAAATTTTTAAAAGACAAAGAAATTTAGATTTCTTGAAAGCAAGCATCAATATGCAATTATTTGTCCAATCTTGTATAATATATCTGTTAATCTGAGTAAGAGATTTGACAATAAAAATGGATAATAGAACAACCATTGTTAATTAGCTATTCATATTTTGAAAATCTCTTACATATGTATTGTACATTACCATGTTTCTATATTTTTTCTATTTTCTGCTTCTGTCTTTACTCAAGATAAAATTAAATTACATTATAAAACTAAATTAAAAAATAAAAATGTAGATTTTAAAATAGAAAAAAAGCAGAAAAATAATTTCAAGTTATTTTACCAATAGAACATTAATATCTGAAATAGAACTAAAATGTAACAATAAAACCAAATAGTCCAAATCAATAATTCCTCCTTAAGGGCCAGCCAAATAGCTCAGTGGATTAAAGTGCCTGCAAGCAGGCACAGGGGTCCAGGGATACCCAGCCTGCCACGCAGGTCCCACCCCCGGGGGCGCACTGAGACAGCAATTAAGACTGGGCTTGGTGTCATGTGCCTGTAATCCCAGCTCTTGGGAGGCTTAAACAGGCAGATCACTATGAGTCCAGTCTAGTAGTGAGACCCTGAACACTATAGACCTCACCCCCCCAAAAAAAATTCCTCCTTTATTTCTGTCACTATGAATTTCCTTCTCTTTTTGTTGTATTCCATGATTTATGTTATTCTGTATCTCCATTTTCATTTGTTTGAAATCTTTTTTAATCCTCTGAATTCCTTCCTAAACCACTAGTTGTTCAAAAGTGAGTTGTTTAATTTCCATGTGTTTACACTGTTTCCAGCATTTTTATTACTGACTTTTGTAACACTAATCCAAAATGATATTTGATATGATTTCAACTTTTAAAAATCTGTCAAGATTATGGGTGTGTCCTAATCAAATCATCTACCCTAGAGAATATTTATTCCATATGCTAAGAAAAATGGACTTGAGCCATCGAGATAGCTCAGCAGACTAAATGCCTTCTTAGACAAGTGTAGGGACTGGGATCAATCCCTGGCACCACATACCACGCCAGCCTCGTGCCTGGGCACGCTGAGTGGATCATAGAGTCAGGACGTGGTAGCATATGCCTGTAATTCCACAACTGGGGAGGCTGAAAACAGGAGGATCACTATGAGTCCAAGTTGAGTAGTGAGACCCTCTGCCAAATACATAAAAATAAATAATAATGATAATAATAATAATAATAATAATAATGAAAAATGGACTGTAACAGCTCCCAAGTTCACTGCTGCTCAGCCTGAGGTTGCAGACTGGTCTGGCCCTCAGTGACTATTCAGCAGTTCCCTGTGAAGACTGCAGTGTTCAGCCAGCCACAGAAGACTGGTCTACAGCCACCACTGCACAGGCCACTGGATCGGTAGGAACCACCACTGAGAGGTCTCAAGCAGCTCTGCAGACTCTTAAGCAAAATGGAAATGAGGTTCATGAAAAATAAAACACAATTTCTTAAAAAGAAAAAAAACCGAGGATTTATAAGTGAAGTATGTAATTTCTATTAGGTCCATTCTAGATCAACTCAACTGTGTTGAATCTTTTCTTTGATTTTTATGTTTAGTTATCTACCCACTGATGAAAGTAGCCTATTACAGTCTCCAAATATTTTTATAGTGGTCTCAATATCCATGATTAGGACTATTAATATTTACTTTGTAGTGTATGTTTAGGTGCTCAGATAATGGATACATATTTAGAACCTTACTTCTTTCTAAAATGAGTCCTTTATAATTCTATCATGACTTTCCTTGTCCTATTTTATTGCTTTTAATTTAGACTGCATTCTATGTGATATATGTATGGCTAGCCCAAGCTCTTTTGGGATTCCATTTACATACAGTATCTTATTCCATTCCTTCATTTTCAGTATATATGTGTATTGTGAAATAAAGTAAGTTTCCTGCAAGAAATATGTACTTGAATCTTTGATGTTGATATATTTGCTGTATAGGTAATTATTGATCAATAGTAGTCATTTGTAATTTTTTACTGTTATTGTTTGGCTGCAAAACATCTTTTGATTATAGCATATTGTTTTGAAATGACAACAGTGTAAAGTGATCATAAATAGAAACAAATAGAAAATATCCAAGTAAACTCTATACTTTCACTCAACTCCTCTCCACATTTTGAATTTTTCATGCTCCACTTTATACCTTGGTATATTGCCTAAATATAGTCATAATTTCTTTTAATATTTTTTATTTGTAGTGTTCACACTAAAAAGTATGAAGTCTCAGTACATATAACATTTATAATATTAGAGTGTCCTGAATGTGTTTTGTTTATGAATGTCTTTATCTTGCCTTTATTTCTAAAGTACAGCTTTGCTGGGTACAGTATTTCTGGTTGATAGTTTTTGCTTTTGTTTTCCACTTTTGTTCTTTTAATATCTCTTGCCATCATCTCAGCCTGCAAGATTTCTCCTCCTAAGTCTGTTTTCAGGTGAATGGGGAGAAGTCTATGTATTGTTTTTTTTCCCTTGAAGTTTTGAGGATTTTCTCTTTGTCCTTTATCACAGGGGGTTTGTATATAAGATTATGGTACACTTTGCGAAGTTTAATCTAACTGGTGGCCTCTGACCTTCTAATACCCGGATATCTAAGTATCAGAAGTTTTTAATTCCAATTTTAAAATAAATTTTCTACCTTTTTCATATTTTCATGTCTTTCTGAATCTCAACATTGCAAGTATTTGCTCTTTTAGACCTATTGTAATGTTCATTTAAGCTTTCTTCATTCTTCATTCTTTCTTTTCCAACTGTGTTGTCAAATATCTTCCTGAACTCACTTGTTTGATAACACTGCTGTTGAGGCTTTTTATTTCATTTTTTAATTTCCTTGAATATACTTCCTAGCTCAAGGATTTTTAAAAATTGTTTTCATCATTTTCTTACTGTTTCTGATTTTTCAAGTTCAGTGAATTTAAAATAACTATTTCAAACTATCATAACATTAACCCATACTGAATATTATCTAGCCAGTATCTAGTACCTAATTTTGAATATTCAGAGAAGTCTTGGTTTTTTAAAAGCTGTTGATGCTTGTGGGCATATGATAACTGGGCATTAAGGAATTAGATATGCATCCCTCCTACTCTTGATGACTTTAAGTGTGCCTATCTGTCCAGAAATTCTAAGGAGACTACTTGCTTTCTGAGCTTGCAGTCAATTCTACTATTTCAGCAATGAATGGTGCCCTGGTCCATATTTTCCAGGAGTCTGCTCCTATGTTGTCACTATTATAGTACTAGGCAATCCAAGCTTAGGTGTATCCCAAATACACTATTGACAAGCTGTTCAAATGAAGCAGGAGAGTACCTAGAAAAAGCAGCTTGTCTCACAAGCCTCTAACTTGGACTTGGGAAGTTACACATCTCTTAGTCATAGTTACTGCCCTGTGGTGAGCCACTGAGGGATTTTACCTGGCTCTGCAAAGAGTCACCATGGATGAGCCAAACCCAGGCAACTATGTCATGCCTGTAGCTATCAATAAAACTAAGCTGTGTCACTGAACTCTGAGCCCACAGCCTGCCAACACTAGAATCCTGGTAGGGCCAACTTCATAGTATTATTGTAGGTGGACTCGAGGCCTAAGACTGCTACAACCAGTCACAGGTGATCTTGCTAGAATACAAGTTGGACTGTTGGGACTACTTGTCTTCCCCTAGAACTATAGCTATTCCAGAGTGCATCTGTAGGCAGGTCTAGAGATGGTAACCGATATGATCTGTCCAGTGTTAGTTATTACCATGCCAGCATTAGGTTCTTGTGCTTACTAGCCAGTCCTCCTATTGAATGGTGTCTTGCAAAGAGCAATGCTACCTGAATTCAGGGCACTATAGATAATGTGAGTCTCTTGGCTACCTATATGGATGGTAAGCTGAGTCACACATGAATGTCATAGGGGCCTGTAAAGCCTTATAAAAAGGATGAATGTGCTCCATGTTCACTCCAACATTGGTGACAGCACTTATCTAGAGGCTCTGTGAACCCAAAGTTGCACATGAGATCATCAGTTTCTTCAGGGTAGTGATTCTCTATAAGACAGCGTGGCACAAAGCTCTAAGACAAATCTCTGTACTTTCATATTCTGCTTCCCAGCATGTAGAATCTCATTTGTCACTCTTCCTCCCAGGTTTGGAGGAAGGTGGTAGTAGTTACAGTTAGTCATCTGGTCTAATGATGTTTCAGTGCCTGCATTCAGGGAATTAGCCTGGCAGTAGGGATTATGGGACTTTGCTCAGCACTGGGTTTTCCATGTTGGATGTGGTACTGTGTTTTAAGTCTAGGGTCCAGGCTTAATTCCTCTCCCTTTCAGAAAATCAAGTCTTCTTATTCCACACTGGGTTGTTTGTGGTTGGGGGAAAGGTGGAATGAGCAACTTTTTCTTTAATGCCTTCTTTTTTTAAATTAACTATATTGAAAATCAATAATTACATATCATATTAAAATTGCAGACAAACACTGAAATGTGAAAGATACAAGATGTAGAAGAGTGATTTTTAGAGAAATATTTCTGAAATGAATACATCGCATGAGATTAACAGATTCACACTGTAAATAAATTAAATACAAACTTAAATGAATATAACAATAAAAACTGTTCAAAATAAAAATGAAGAAATCACAGATCAGTTATATAATAGTTCACTCTGTCAAAATCAAGAAACTTATATTCATATAATTAGAATTCTCAAAGTAGAAAGGGGTAGGCAATAAATACTTAAAGATTTAAAATTTCTGAATTTAATTGAACTTATAACACCACATTTCCAAGAAAAATGAACCTTTTGCACAAGAAATTTGAATAAAACCATACCAAGATACACAAAAATGAAATTGTCCAAAACTTATTGTAAAGAAAAAAAATCATTAAAGCATAGCTCTGGAAGAACAAAATTAAATAGCATCTTATTCCACATTAGAAAGAAAAAAAAAGAGACCAAGTGTGTAAGAAACTAAAGGACTGAAAGAAAGAAAAAAGATCTGTCCTCTCTGAATTTTATACTTAGCAGTTATACAAACTTGAAATATTCTAATACCTCCAGACATAGCATATAGGAAATAACAAAGAGCATAATTGAAAAGGCAAGAAAAGTTTGCAGTATGCTCCTGGATGAACAATAAAGGGCTCTCACAATGATAGTGATGCAGGATTAAAATATATTAGATGAACCCTTATTTAATAGGTAATTAAAGATTTCTATGAAACATTACCAATCTTATGTTGGGTTTTACACATATTTTTTTCCATATATGTGCATATGTAGGTGTGTATAAAAGACAGGGAAGAAGTAATATAAAGTCAACAGAAAATGGAAATAAACTTTTTAAAGTTTCTAATACTAGGTGAAGATATCATACAATGTCTTTTAAATAAATTGTAAGTCAAAGATATAGTATAAATCTTAAAACAAAATTAAGATTAAGCAATATTCAGAAAATAACTACTAATTAATTAACAATTAAATGTTTCAAAACAATTGAACTAAGAAAAAGTTTTCATGATAGTAAAGAAGTACTAAGAATAAAACATAAGATAAATACTGGAATGGCAAATGAATGACCAGCATTTTTAACAGTTTGGGGATAGGATATCACACAAAGTTCTAGTGTGTTGTGAACATGGATAATGTCCATGACACTTACTGGTGGCCAGGTGTCACTTCTGGGACTGAGCTACTGCTATTTCCTTGATATCCACCCTGTGGACCCAGTTGGATTCATGACCCATGGGGTGCAGAAGAAGTCCATTTGTAGAGTGTACTGGTGGAAATATTTTGCTGCTGTACACAAAAGAATAAATGATTGACTACTTCTGTATACCTCTTATTTGCCTGTGTTTGTTTGCCCTATTTGGTGGGTTCTTTCCATTCTCATTCATGGAATTGTGATCATTTTCCTTTCTCTAGAATATCGTTTAATAGTCTGTGTAGGCTTGGCTTTGTCATCATGAAATTCTTAAGTTGTTCTTTGTCATGGAAGTATTTCACTTCTCCATTATACTTGAAAGAGAGTTTTACAGGGCATATCAACCTGGGTTGAAATTGGTTTTCTTGCATTACTTGTATTACTTTGCTCCATGTTTTTCTTGACTTCATGGTTTGTGAATAGAAATCTTCCGTTATGGTTTACCTTTAAATGTGATCTGTTTCTTTAGAGGCTTTTAGTATACTGTTCCTGTGATGAATTTCTGGGACCTTGAATATTATATGTCTGGGTGTGGTTTTAATTGGGTGGATGTTATTTGGAGTTCTAAATGTCAGATTGTTGCCCCATATTTGGGAAGTTTTCTGCTATTACTTCTGCCCATATTCTTTTTATATCATTTGTATTAACTCCTTCTTTCTCATTGATGCCTATTAGTCTCACATTGTTCATAGTATATCTTTTCATTTTACTATACTAAAAGTAGGTAATACACACCCTCACTTGATTTTCTTAGTTGTTGCAAAGGTAATTTAGCTTAAGAGTAGCTGTTCAACTTGGTGTGCCTGTGGAGAGATATTTATCACAGGATTCTACTCAGATACCATATTGCTTCACCTTTCTATTCGTAACAGTTTTAGAATACTGAAATGGATACCTACACAATACAGAAGAAAACATATCCATCTTTCATGTTCTTGGTTATAGGAATTATAACTGATGACCCTATTTGCTAAAGAACGTAAGTATTGGGGCTGGGGAGATAGCTCAGTGGAATAAGTGCTTTCCTGGCAAGCGCAAGGGCCTGAGTTCAATCCCTGGTTCTACAAAAATTGAGCATATACTTTCAGGAGTATATGAAAATGAAGAAAGCTTTTAAAAAATAGTCACATCTCTGGGTTTATGAAGCTGTGCCAAAATACCAAAACACCAGTCCAGATAAAACTGTAGTATACCAATATATACTTTATAGACAAAAAAGTATATAATGTATTAAGGAAGAAAACAGAAACTGATTTAAAATGATGAAAAGTAGGTGTGGTGGCTCATACCAGTAATACTAGCATTTGGGAGGCTGAGATAGGAGGATGACCATGACTTTGAGGTCAGCCTGAACTCCATAGTGAGACTGTGTCTCAAAAAAGGGGGGAAAACCCCCCAAAACAAAACATGAAACATTATGCTTAGAGGTATTACTACAGACAAGACTTTTGGTAGCCGGCTTAGATTTAACAGAATTATTGACAGCAAAATGGAAAAAAAAATAAGAATATTGTTTAAAATATTGTCATTGGAAAATACATTTCTGTACTAAGTAAAATACATATACAGAGAAACAAAGGATAAAAATGCAAAGTCTTCTGTTTTCTTTAATAAATAGTAAAGGCCTCAAAGATATTATAAAACTGAATTTTTATACATAGTGCATTAAAAACATTAAGTAAATTCATCTACCTGAAAATGGGAATGTACAACAGAATGAGAATGTACAGTTCTGTGGGAAATAATCACTTCAGAACTCATGTTTATCTTATACTGTTTGGCATTTCAAAAAATTCAATTCACCATAGCAACCTGTCTTAACACCAATAGATAAGTACAGGCTATATTTAGAAATGACTGTTTTCCAGAAAGCAATCCTGCCTTTCCTTCATATTTAATGTCATAAACCAAGGGATCAAAATATCATTTAATCAGACTGTAGGGTGATGACTATGATTCAGAACCATCAAGAGAATAAAGTTTCCATTAAAAGTGGCAAAATTCATAAACTACACAAAAGTTAAGAAAATTTTTATGTCTACAAAGTGTAGAATTAGATATAACTATTTTAGCCTATTTAATATCTGGTCCTCAACATAAAATATCACTATTATTAACATCAAAACATGTTTCAACTAGCAGATTATTGCTGGTGTTTTTAGAAAAACTATGTTGCATACCTAAGCTAGTATCTAGTAATCAAAACATAATTTTCCCCCTAAAAGCAATTTTTGTACATAAGATATAATTAGTTTATTGTTGATATACATCAAGTCAAGCAATACACACCATGAAAATTAATTTATCAAAATGCAATGGTTGCAAAACTACCATAGACTTGCGTTTTTCATCGTTGTAGTAACAGGAAACAGACTTTGTGTTTTCAGTAACACAGTGGTATAAAGTTTACTTCACAATATATACCACAGTGTTGTAACACTGATGCATAACAAAACACCCTTTTTCCTTAATATCAACATGAGTTAGATAAAAGTCATTATTAAAGACGAGATGTATCTCTTGTTGGCCTTTTGGCTAAGATCAAGTGTAAAGATAAGATGCAAGTGAAGTTCAACTAAAAATACCAAGAACATGTATTAGAATGCTATGACATTATGCCCATCAAAGCTGCTATTATCAAAACAATAACAAGTGTTGGGAAAGACATAGAGAAACTGAACTCCTCATATATTGCTAGTGCAAATGCAACAATGTCCAGCTGCTATGAAGAGCAACATAGTCTTTTTTTCTGGACATATATCCTAATGAGTTATTTGCAACCCATGTTTACAGGAATATTAATTACAATAGCCAAAAGATAGAAGCTATTCAAATGTCCACTGATGGAAATGAAAGGAAAAACAAAACATGGTAGATACATATATTTCCCTATATGGCTAGGAGGAAGAAATTGCAAGTATCTGCATTCTGAGTTATACTTCTAGCACACAAAGATGAACAATTCCTCCATGAGCAATTCATCTTCTAACAGTCTTACCCAATACATATCAAAGATGGTCCTAAATTTTTCAGAACTTCTTCGTATATCTACAAAACCAGTCACATTCCTCACCACCCCTGCTACCAACAGAATCAGTACCATGAATACTAAGGATTTCTCTAACTTGCTGTCTTATGATTCTTATAAAGCTTTTAATAACACTTTATATGTATCATCTTAGTACAATTAATTATCAATTACAAATAAGGAATAAGAAATCTAAATCATGAACACTACAATGTTTTATATCTTATCTGTAGGATATAGTTGAAACTGTTTCTACATGTAGGGGATCATGGCTCTCAATTGGGTTAATTTTAGCCTAGCAAAGGAAGCTCTAGTTTAGTCTTTAATCCACGTTAGGGATAAGAGATAGTAAGGCAGAGTTAACCTTACATGACCCTCCTCAGAATGTGTTTAGAAAAGATAGGAGGCACCTGGACCAAATCAACAGGACCGAGGTTCAGTCTCAGGCAGCACATGCTGCGCCAGCCCTGCCCTCAGGGTGGCCTGACCTGGCCAAAAGGAAGGGCAGGGGGGATATAAATGGAGGACCATTTTGTAGTGAAAAAAAAATATATATATACAGATATATATATATATATATTATACAAATTAGGATATGCAGCTACTTTCTCTTAGTTCAATGAGAAAAAAGATTTGTACTCATAGTGTTTAGACAACATATCATGTCTGCATCTTGTACTATGAATAACTACTATGAAGACAACAATATGCAATGTATTAATTATTGCAACTGTCCTACTAACCTGTTTTGAAACTGTCTCATTGCTATTTCTTTCTCTATAAAACTAATTAATAAAAAAATATATGATCCTGCGTGAAATATGTCACTCCTTCACTCCTTCCACACCCTTGTTAAGGTGTTATAACTCTTTCACTCCTTCCACATCTTGTTAAGATGTTTTAAACATGAAAATGGTAAGAGGAAAACAGAACTAATTACAAAGAAAAAGACTATGGCTTTGAGTCAACAACCATGGTGTTATGGTTGCCCAGGAAACAAAGAAAGTATTTAAACAGAGACTAAGTAAAGCCATATTAATATGCTGAGCTGTAAAAGGCTTAAGTCAACAGCTTCTGACATTGCCAGTCCTTCGAAAAACCCGCTACTATTATGGACTAGTGGACTATATTGGAATATTTTGCTGAATTAATGCATCTAAAATATTTAAATGACAATGGAATACCCTTCTCTGACAAAACTAAACAAAAAAAGGGGATATAAATGAAGGACCATTTTGTATCTGTATATTCAAAATAGTTAAGATAGATATACAGCTACTTTCTCTTAATTCGGTGAATAGGAAGATTTGTTCTAATAGTGTTTGTGGACAGCATATCATGTCTGCATCTTGTACTATGAATAACCACTAAGAAGACAATAATATGCAATGTATTAATTATTGAAACTGTGCTAGTAATTGGTTTTGAAACTGTCTCATTGCTATTTGTTTCTCAATAAAATCATTAAAGAAATAAACAGAGACTAAACAAAGAATGAGGCTACACATTTTTTATCTGTAATCAGGAAGGGTCTGGTGGCTAGCCTTATCAATAAAGCTCTGTGTTTTCCTAATCTTATGTTCGACATGGAAATAATCTCACTGCTTCATACAGAAAACACAACTGAATATAATTTATAATAAAGTATCTTACACAAAATATCCTTTTGGCATACAATAATCTTTCCAGAGAAAATAGTATACATATTTGTACATTTTACATAGTGTGAGTTTTTCTACTTAAAGAGAAATACTAATCATATCATGCTAAGAATAACTTTATATTGATAAAACTATGTCACATATTAGATACGTATCTATAATGGTTATATGTCAAGTGAAATGGGACAACACTTTTCAATATGCTATCGAGAGACCATAACTGCCATAAGAGGTCCTACAACACAACATAAATTGATAAATTACACAAATACAAAGGGAATCAACTAAAAGACATTTATAATCATAAACAGAAGATGGCTACTAAAATAGTTGTTTATTGTAAAATTTAGCATTCAAATTATTAACACAAACAATTCATTAAGTATTAATTTGGTAAGTAAATCTTAGTTCCTCTGCTTGATCCTCCATTTATCATATTTTTCCCCATAGAATTCTTCCTTTAACAATGGCAATAAAATCTTTGGGGTATGTAGCCTTTAGTCTAAATCAGTGACAGTGAATATTTTAGAGACCACATTGGCCCGATTACAACTCAAAACTCACTTATTTTTCACAAACTACCAACAATGCAATTAAATCCAAGTGTTTGGTTATTGGGTCAAATTGGCTTGAGTGCCAACAGAGAGGTTCTGTATGCCCTCTGTGGCATGTGTGTCATAAGTTTACCACCACTGGTTTAGTTACTAAACTACAAAGTACTTATTACATTATCCATTAGCATGAATCAGATATTTCCTTTTTGACTTGTCAGGCAGTAAGCTTCTTATCTGGCTGTGATTACTTCTGGATTAAACATTGGCTAACACATGTGCAGTATGAATGATATGTTTTCTTCATATGCTTTGTCCAGAGAAAGTCTGTACTTGCTCATTTATCTGATTAAAATGCATACATATTACTCTAAGGGTTAGCAATGCATAGGTAAGAAGCACAGGTTTTTCTCAGCAAACTTTTTCCTCCTATGTTATTCTGTCTTCCCTTCTATTAGAATTAGTACTTGAAATATTTAATCCTTGTTTATCATAAATTCCCTTCAGTATCAGCAGCTCACACAGATGAATAATAATGCAAGCAAAAAAGGCACATTAAGATATAAAGCATTCATTCAGTACACACTTTATTCTATTAATTTTTTATTTAAGACATCTATAAAATAACAGTTATGAAATGTTAATAATCATTTTAATCTTAAATTATACCAAGTGACATTATTATTATTATTATTATTATTATTATTATTTTAATGTATCCAGTACAAGGACTAAGGGGTCTCACTACATAGCTTGGACTCACAGTTGTCCTTCTATTTTTCAGCTTCCCAAGCACTGGGATTATAGGTGTGTACCACTATGCCCAGTCTCATTCAGGGTCCCACAGGCAGGACCAGCACAGCATGCCAGGGATCAAACCCTGGTCCCTCCATGTGCCTAAGCAGGCACTTTAATCTGCTGAGGTATTTGTCCAGCCGGAAATTATTTTTTTAAGGAGATCAATTTTGTGAAAAAGGTATTTCCACATATAGCTTAGTCAACACTGCAACATAAACAATTCAACTTCTTATAAAACCATCTATAGCCATATGTATGAATCAATGAAAAGTAGTAAGGATTTATACCAAGAGTATGGGACAGAAGGAGGCCCCAGACTTTTTTTAAATTAAAAATCCACAAATATGAAGTATGTATTAAGGGATTATTTCAATAAGAAAGAAAATCAGAAGAAAACATTCACCATCACAACAAAGAATACATTATTTTTTTCATAGTGGGCATTTTTTTCTATATGTGATTTTACCAAGGAAGAAATATCTTCTAAAATGTAAATGTAAGTTAATAATAGTACAACTATTTCTAATAAAAACAATGAATTCTCTAAGATTAATATAACCATTATATGTTGCTAATACATACTAATAAAGAAATAGAATAAAGAAAGTTCTTTCCAAATCCAACTTGCTATAGTCAGAAACAATACTATTACCCCTGAAGTTTACCACTCTCACACACCAAAGTCCATGTGAAGAGACTGATCCTAAATAAAATGTCTGACTGTTTAAATGGATATTCGGAATTATTTTGCTAGCCAATGAAGTTATCTATGATGAATTTTTCTTAGAATACTAAGATAAAATTTATAATTTACAG
>NW_004524583.1:15651383-15666784 GCF_000260255.1 Octodon degus
GATATATAATAATAGTAGAGTAAAATATACCCTACAAATATACTGTAATGAGAAACTTTATTTTATTCATCCATGGGAGTGAAATCTTTGAAAGAAATTATCACTTCCTCCCATATTTAAAAGGGTACTAAAATTCTTCAAATAGATGTTATCAATATGTATTTAATAGGTACACATATGGAACTATACAGTTTTCACCTCGTGAAATATTTAAAATAAGGCCAAGAAGGATACATCTTCATGTGGAATATTAAGATGTGCAATATATTAAATTACATATTGTTATAATTATTTTATATTTCTAATTATAGTTAAAATTATGTATAACAAAAAATATAACATAATATACCCAATGAAGTTGATCTTACTTCCCCAAGCATGCCCTCACTGCTCTATACAATAGCATTGGCAGATGTCATTTAGCCACCAGCCTTGCTGCTTTAATAATATTAATCAAACTTTAATAATGTTATCATCTCTTCTAAAAATCTATTTCTGGAAAGAAAATACTTAATCAAATTTCACCATATTTAACATAGATTACTAAAAATTTAGAAACCGTTTAACAATAAATTAGTTATCAGGTATAGCCTTTTTGAAAATGTAACACCAACAATAAAGTTTTTAATTATATTTAGTATTGAAAACCAAATACTCACAGAGAAGGATCTTGTACAAGATCTTTGAGATTTATCCCACTACGGTCTTCTGCAAGATTTCTGAAGCAGCTATCACTCACTAAAAAGGAAAGAGAAAGAAAAGAAAATTAATGTATGCTTACAATTTATTTAAGATATTGATGTACAAATGAATTTTAAAATAAATTTGGCTTTAAAATTTTTTTCCAAATATCCACATTGATTTATTTCAGGCCTTTTAAATGTTAATATTCAATAAACAAAGGTAACATTTCAATAACAAGCCATAACTAAAGCACAGATTTTATACTAAATACAAGATAGAAAATAATAAGTATATGGGTCTAAATTTTGCTTTATTTCTGTATGAACCAAAATGTTCAAGTAGTGATCGATAGTAAAATACAGCCTTTCTGTGACCCAGACAGCAGATATCTTGAAAATAACTTGGCAAGACAAAAAGGAAGTAGATCTCCAGGAATAGGAAGGAATGAAGGGGAAAGTTAGAAATGACAGAGAAATTAGAGAAATGGGCCATACTACAGAGAAAAAACAAACAAACAAACAAACAAACAAAATACAGTTTGGAGGCTTAACCTGGCTCCCAGGGAGGAGAGCTTCTGGAGCTCCATGGAGAAATAATGGATCAGGCCACTTGAGTTAGCACTAGTAAGTCCATGGCTATTGTAAATTATAGGCAGTGTGGGGTTTTACTTCAAAATCGACTCCTTCTACAAGGAAAATAACAGTTACAGAAGGAATCCAGCATAGTGACTGTCACTGTGAGTGTTTAGTCAGGGGTGATTTAAGAAAGGACTTAATTATATAAGACTGAGCCACAGAACAACAAAAAAGCAAGTTCACTTCAGAGTTCAGTATTACCCTCTCAAGGTGACTGGATGAGAGGAAGCCACAGATGACAGTTGTGAAGAAGGTGTAGGCTTCACATAAACCTCGTGAAATATTTAAAATAAGGTCAAGAAGGACACAGGGCCCTTTCCTCTGTGGTGAGAAGCCAGGGTGGTGAATGCAGCTTTCAAGAACAGCTGGGTTTGAAAGTGTTGGCATTCAGTAAACTGGTTTGCTTGAACTCTTGCTCTGCTGCTTACATCTAGCACAGATGAAGTTCTGATTTCTTCCCCACGTCCCAGTATGACCAAGAATGTGCACAGATTTGGATACTTGCCAAGCAGCGTAGGGAGAACAGACGGAGGGGCTTCTGAATTGGGATCACTGCACATATGCAAAGGCAGAGAAAAACATAACTTGATGGACTTCAAATCTTAAGAGCCTAGAAATGCTTCACCTAAAAGTATAATAAAACAAATTGGGAGAACTCATTTTTTCCCCTTTCTCTGTTTCACTGCATGTTTTGGGTTGGGATTTTTTTTTCTTTATTCTTTCCTTCCTTTTTCCTTCTAATTTTCTTTTTGAAAATTCATGTTTTCTTCTTCTTTACCTTTTCTTGTTCTTCTTTTCTGCTAACTTTATCTAATCCTATTAGTTTCATATTACACCTTAATACTACTATCTTTTATCCTAACTTTACTCTCATCATCTTCCACTGCTTCATTTTGCAAAGTTTTGTCCTTTCACTCTCCCATTCTCCATTATATCTTTACTCATATAAGCATTAAGACTTATTAATCTTTAGATAGTTTTCTAAATGTTATTATTGTTTAAATATTTTGTTCTTAGTGAAGTAATAGCTGTTACATTTAGTAATATTTATGTAAATATTTGGCTGACATAGTATTTATACAAGACAATAATTATAGATCTATTTTTCAATGATTAAGAGTGATATGTTATTGGTTTTTATCATATGCCAATACCTAGTTTGTCCTTTGCTGCCACTATTCTTAATGATTTAATTGCTACTGCCAGGATGACATATTTGTTGCTATTCATAGATTTTGGTTTTTTGTCAATACCCAAATTGCCTTTGTGTCATTAACAATACTGAAGTCCCTTCCAAAAAATTTGGGTTCTGGATTAATTACTTTGTATCTTTCCCTCACAAATTAGTCAAGGTGGTCAAAACTTGGGACAGAGACAAAGGCCTATATTTACCCATGCCCTGAGTACATGACTGAAAAGCACACACTAACTAAACAGACTAAAGTCCCTAAAGGCATCAGTACAACGAACAAAACAAAACAATAGAAAAATGAGAAAACAAGACAACAAAATATTTCCAAATACTCCCACCTGCCCCAAAGCTGATAGATGGAGTATTAAAGAGGAGCAAATAAAAAACCACAAATTATTTGAAAAGATGAGAGGAGATAAAAAATCAGGCCAATTAGGTGCTTAGAAAGCTCAAAAAAGATACAACTAAATAGATAATTTACATAATGATCAGTAACTTTACCAAAGACACTAATAAAAACACTAGATAAGCTAAAAAAGTAATATAAAACATGAATGACCACTTTCACAAAGACTTAAGAGTCCATGCAGGAGACCGCCCAAGTTTGCAGGGTCCTCATTTGACCAAGAGCCCAGACCCAGCATGTGAATGAGACTGCCCAGGGCCCACTGGATCCTCATTTGAACCACAGCCCAGGCCTGGCCTGTGAGCGGGACTCCCTGGGGCCCACCACGTCCTCATTTGACCAGCCCAGTGTGCGAGTAAGACCGCCCAGGGTCCTCTGGATCCTCATTCGACCCACAGCCCAGACCCGGAGTGTGAATAGGACTGACTGGAGCCCAACAGATCCTCAGTAGACCCGGGCCCAGCATGTGAGTGAGACCACCCTGGGCCACTGGAACCTCATTCTACCTAGAGTCCAGGCCCCTGTGAGAATAGAACTTCCTGGATCAGACAGGCCTGATGTGGAACCCTGCAGCAGAACTCCCTGAAGAGAGGCTAAAAGCAAGACACACCCAACTGATCCAGGAGCAGAAAATCATGCCAGAGTGGCACAGAGGGTTTATCTCCAAAGGGCTGCAGCAGGAAGAAGTGGAGTACAACAGCCAGACCCAAGCCACACCCACCTGGACGAGTTTGAACTTGGTAGATCCTGATCTGTTAAGGTAATAACTACATCTAAGCTCTACACTTAAGGTCAAAAGATAGCACTATACAAAATGACAAAGAGAAGGCGCAAAATGCACTCTCAGGCCCTGAACCCATCTAGAACAAATGCAGGAGATAATAGCATAGAAGAAATTAGAAATCCCAAACCTAAAATCTCTGAAATAATAGCAGCTGAAGTAAAGAAACAACTGCAGAAAGATAAAGAGGAAATCAGATCAGAAATAATTTCTGCAGGGCTGGAGAGATGGCTCAGTGGTCTAAAGCACCTACTTAGAACAAGCTTAGCAAAGCATCAGGGACCGCGGTTCAATCCCCCAGCACCACATGCCAGCGAGGGCCGCCCCCACACACACACTCTCTCTCTCTCTCTCTCTCTCTCTCTCTCTCTCTCTCAAATAAAAAAAAAAAAGAAATAATTTCTGCAGTAAAAAAACGAAATGATAACTATAACGAAAGAAGTACTAAGTGCTTCTAATGAAGACACTGATAAAAATATAGAGGAGAATAGAAAAATGATGTAATCCTTGAATGAGAAATATATGAAAGAAATAGAATGCATGAAGCAGATTCAAAGTGCTATGCAGGAAATTAAAACTTCAATCACAAGCTGGCAAAACCATTTGAATAAAAGTGAAAATAGACTTTCACACCTTGAAGACACCAATGAAGCTAGTGAAAAGGTAAGAAAAGATCTCTTAAAAACAACTAGGGAGGGGTCGGGGAGATGACTCAGTGGAATAAGTGCTTCCCTGGCAAGTGCAAGGGCCTGAGTTCAATCCTTGGTTCCACCAAAATAAATAAATAAATAAATAAATAAATAAATAAATAAATAAAACAAAAATGTGTCCACGCACATTTGTGTTTTTAAAAAATTAAAACAAAAACAAAAAAAACCAACTAGGGAGTTCCAGCCCTAGCCTAGGCCCGGTGAGTATGTGAGAGAGCTTCTGGCTACCCTGAGCCCTCAGGACCTGTCTGGTCCAAGCGCAGACATAGCAAGGGTGAGACCCTCTTCTGAGCCCTTTGGACCACAAACCACCACTGCGCAGCTCCCCCCCACCAGCCCAGTGAGTGAGAACTTCTGCCTGGTTCTCAGGACTCTTAGATCCATCCCTAGCTCAGGCCCGGTGAGTATGTGCGAGAACTCCTGGCTATCTTGTGCGGGCGGGACCTATTCGGTCCAAACTCAGGCGCAGCATGAGTGAGACCCTCTTCCAAGCCCTTGGGACACCCACCACCACTGCACAACCCCCACCCATGCCCGCCCAGTGAGTGAGAACTTCTGCCGCATTCTCAGGACCCCCAGATACAGGCCCAGCCCAGGCCCGGTGTGTGGGACAGTTTCCTCTCTCCCCTATTACCCGTTGTCCCCTTCAGACTCAGCTCAGACCTGGCATACAAGCTTGGGGTGAAACTCTCCACCTGCAGTCCCTGCAGAGAGTGTAGGGGACTGAACTACACAAACAGTCTAGAGGCAGAACATCTTGCCAGAGGGAACAACAGGTTCACTCCCAAGGGCGGTAGCAGGAAGGAGCTGAGCACAGCAGCCAGATCCAAACCAGGCACAAATGGACAAATTCAAACTTTGGAGATCTGCACCGGTATTTCAGTAGGTGCTAAGGTTATAACTGCACCAAAGCTCTACAACAAAGGTCAGAAGACAGTGCTATACAAAATGACAATGAGAAGGAGCAAAACACAATCTCAGACATCAAGCCCAAGGGTATACAGATGAACGTCCATTTTGTATCTTTGTATTCAAAATGGTTAGGATAGATATACAGCTACAATCTCTTAATTCAATGAACAGAGGGATTTGTTCTAATAGTGTTTGCAAATAGGGTATCACGTCAGCATCTTGTACAACAAATAACCTCTAGGACGACAGTATGCAATGTGTTAATTATTAAAACTGTCCTACCAATTTTGATTTGAAGCTGTCAGATTGCTATTTGTTTCTCAATAAAATTATGGAAAAAAAAATACCAGGATGCAGGAAAAAAATAATTCAACATCTGCATAATGATGTAAAGAAGAACAATGTAAGATTAATAGGCATCGATGAGAAAGAAGGAGTCAATACAAATGATAGAAAAAGAACATGGACAGAAGTAATAGTGGAAAACTTCCCAAATATGGGGGAAAAAAATCTGACATTTAGGTAACTGAAGCATATAGAACTCCAAATAACATGAAACCAATTAAAACCAAACCCAGACATATAATAATCAAGTTCCCAGAAATTCAGCACAGAAACAGTATACTAAAAGCCAGTAAAGAAAAGAAACAGATCATATTTAAAGGAAAATCCATCAGAATAAAGGCAGATTTCTCTTCACAAACCATCAAATCAAGAAAAGAACGAGCAAAGTACTACAAGTCTTGCGGGAAAACAAATTCCAACCCAGAGTTCTATACCATACAAAACTCTCTTTCAAGTATAATGGAGAAGTGAAATACTTCTATGACAAAAAACAACTAAAGCATTTCATGATGCCAAAGCCAACCCTAAACAGACTACTGAAAAGTATTCTAGAGAGGGATCAAAATAACCACAACTCCATGAATGAGAATGGAAAGAATCCACCAAATAAAGCAAACAATTAAACACAGGCGAATAAGAGGTATACAAAAGCAATCTTTGAGTTATTCTTTTGTATACAGCAGCAAAATATTTCCATCAGCATACTCTACAAATGGACTTTTCCTGCACCCTATGGGTCATGATTCTATCCAGGTCTACAGGGTGTTTATCTAGGAAATGGCAGTAGCTCAGTCCCACAAGTCAAACCTGGCCACCAGTAAGCATCACGGACACTGTCCATATCCACAACATACTAGAACTTTGTGCAATACATATCCCCAAACTGTTAGAAATGCAGGTCATATGTCTCCCACTACATTATTTATCTTATGTGTTATTCTTAGCAATTCTCTATTATCATGAAAAAGTCTTCATTTAATTGTTTTGAAATATTTAATTTTTAATTAATATTTAATTTTTTGAATATTGTTTAATCTTAATTTTTAAGATTCTTACTGTATCTTTGATTTACAATCTACTTAAAAGACACGGTATTATATTTCCATATAGTATTAGAAACTTTAAAAAGTATATTTCCATTTTCCATTGACTATATATCACTTCTTCCTTGTCTTTTACACACACACACACGAAAAAAAAAAGTATGTAATCTGACATAAGATTGATACTGTTTTGTAGAAATCTTCAATAACCTTTTAAATGGGTTCATCCAACATATCTTACATAGTCCTGCATAACTATCATTTTGAGAGCTCTTTATTCTTTATCCAGGACCATACAGCAGCTTCTCTTGCCTTATGGATTATATTCTTTTTTATTTCTTCAATGCTACAACTGGAGGTATTAGAATTTTTGAGTTTGTAGAACTGAAAAATATTTTACTTTTAGTTTTCAAAGGTATGTTTGCTAAGTATAAAATTCAATGAGGATAGATCTTTTTTTTCTTTCAGTCCTTTGAATTAATTAGTTTCTTATACACTGCGTCTTTTTTTTCTTCGTAATGTGAAATAAGATGCTATTTAATTTTGTTCTTCCAGAGCTAATTTTTATATGTGCATAATTTAATCATTTCTTTCTTTACAATTAGTTTTGGACAATTAATTTTTGTGTATCTTGGTATGATTTATTCAAATTTCTCGTGCAAAAGGTTCATTTTTCTTGGAAATGTGCTATAATTTCAACTAAATTCAGAAATTTAACACCTTTAAATATTTATTGCCTACCCCTTTCTACTTTGAGAATTATAACCATATGAATATAAATTTCTTGAGGACCGATCTGTAAATTCTTCATTTTTATTTTGGAGAATTTTTATTGTTGCACTCATTTAAGTTGTAAATAATTTATTTATAATGTGCAATCTATTACTAATCTCATGCTATGTATTCATCTCAGAAATATTTCTCTAAATTTCAAAAAAAATACTGAACAAACACATGGAATAAATGAGTGAAACAAATAAATAAATAAATGAAAAAAATAAAAATAAAATGAAAGAAAAAAGAGTATAGGACCTCAAAGTATTTAAGATAAGACATATTGTGCTGGACCAAGTAATATATATATGTTTTTAATAGAGAGATCTATAGAATTTGTGACTCTATAATCAGGAAGAGGCACAGTTTGCAGGTGAAAGAAGATAATCCATTTCTTTTTACCATGAGAAAGGCATACACCCACTATATTATTAGGTTTTGTTACTGTTAAAAAATAAATAAATAAAATTAAGAAACAGAGTCCATGCAAATGTACCAAACAGAAATCCAGATTAAAACTAGACATAAACAGGGTGAGAATAGAATTTCATAAGTAGAACAAAGTGGTCCCTCATCATGGAGGTTATGTTCTAGACACCCCTCATGATATATTCACAGAAATAAGAGCAGAATAATTTCCACAACAGGAAACTAAAAACAAGTGAAAAAAAACCTGTTATTTTCAGAAAAAACTGATCATAAGAGAAAAATTAACTATTGCTTATGGGAACTATTCAACAGGAAGAGACAACAATTATAAGCGTATATGCCCCAAACACTGGTATAGCCAACTGATTAGACTTCAGGGAGAATTTGTCATTTAGATACACACTAAGGAACTAAGAGGTACTATTAGAGAAAAGAGAAATGACCACAGTTTTTGGTGTTGGTTGGCTCACATGACACATGAAATCCAGTAGATTTCAGAACTATAGATAATCTCAGGCTAATTAGCAGGCCCTACATGCTTTCCAAAATGGAACTGAGGAAAAATAACAGTTATGTAAGTTTCTAATTCTTCTTCATAATGAATACTTATTATGACAAAAATACTAAGTACGATAAAAAGTACAAAGTATGACCAACAATCTATAGACCAACAACAAATTCAATAATATTCATAGGTCATAGTTAAACGTTTAGGATCTTAAGAGAACTACATAACATGATACCTTTTTTATAACATGATATCTTAAAAAACCAAAAACTTCCAAATAGACAATGAAAGAAAAGCTATAAAATAGAATTAAAGTTACATTGGAAATGAATAGAACAAATGACCTTAAGAAATTAGTGGATACCTTTCAGAGCCAAGTCAATAAAACAAACAAGAATTTGTGATTTTGAAAATATCTGAACTGAAGCATAAAAAGAAAACAAAAATAAAACATCATTTTTATTTTTTATTAATTAATTAATTAATTAATTAACTTTTTTTTTTGTTGGCGGAACCGGGGATTGAATTCAAGCCCTTGGGCTTGCCAGGCAAGCACTTATTCTACTGAGCCATCTCCCCAGCCAAGAAAACAAAAATGAACAGAAGATAAATAGGGGAATCATATAGTCAAATACATATGTGATTGCCACCATACTCATACAGACAGACAGACAGATAGACAGACAGACAGAGAGAGAGAGACAGAGAGAGAGACAGAGAGACAGAGAGAGAGACAGAGAGAGACAGAGAGAGAGACAGAGAGAGAGAATATTTTAAGAAAGAATAGTTGTCTAGAATATTTGAAAATTGATTCAATACATTACGTATAGCTAGGAACTATAAGAAACAGCATATAGAAAAATAAAACCAGAAACAAAAATCAAAATGCTGAAAATCAAGATAACAAGAAAATCTTAAAAGTAGCCACAGGTAGATAAAGGACATATCACCTTTAAAGGAAAAAATAAGATGTAAAACTAAGTTAAGTGGAAATTATAGAATCCAGAAAACAATGGAATGTTGTTTAATACACTGGAGAAAACTGAAATTCTAAAAGACTATACCAGTAACCTCTCCCACCATCACAGAGGTCCGGTAGACATAGGACAGCTATGAAGACCTGGTGAGTCCTGTGTGATGTCCACATCTGGCATGGTACCTTTGCTGATCTGTGGTCACCTGTCCCACCATCAGATAAGGCAAGCAGACACCAGAAAGCTATGGGATCCTGGTAAGTCCTGCCCTGCCCCGACCACCTTCAAAGGAGCTTGGCTGACTTACAGTCTGCATTTCCCCCTGGTCACAAGAGTCTTAGAGAGCTGTACCTTGCCCCCTCCCACAATCATGAAAACATAATGGAGCTTCAACCTGCTGGCAACATCCTCACAGTTTTCCTAAGCAGTGGTTCACCCCCCTAATCATGGCAGAAGCCACACTGAACTCCACACAGCAGGAGCTTTGATGAATGTACTCCTCCCACCTCTCCTGACTGTTCTAGGATCCTTGCTGACCTGGGCCCCACCTCCCTCCATCACTTCTGAGTCTGGGTGAATATTAGAAGCTTGAAAAATGTCAAAATTAAGGAGCAAAAGGAAATCTCAGACCTCAAGACCACAGAGAACAAGTCCAGGAGATAAGGACAAAGAGAAATTGGGCCATCACACACTTAAAATTTCTGAAATGAGAGCAACTAAAGTAGAGAACCAACTGAATCAGGCTACAGAAGAAATAAGATCACTAATAATCTCTCAGGTCAAAAAAGAAATGACAAGAATCATGAAAGAAATGCTTAGCACATGTGTAGAAGGTGTAGATATAAAAAAGAATAGAAAAATTATGAAAACATTGAAGAAACAATACAGCAAAGAATTGGAAGGCATGAAACAGACTGAAATATAAGGAAACTAAAAATTCCACTGCAAGCTGGCAAACACACTTGAACAAAACTGGAGATAGACTATTAAGAGCTTGCAGACAACATTGCAGCTAGCAAATGTGAAAGTAAAGATCTCTTAAATATAACAAGGTACCAGGAAATAACAATTCAGTAGCTAATACATAATACTAATAAAAACAATATAAGACTGATAGGAGTCAAGGGAAACAGCTGGAGTCAGCACAAATGACATAAAAAGACTATTTGCAAAAGTAGTAGCAGAAAATTTCCCAGGCATGGGAAAGAATCTGACATACACATAAGTGAGGCATATAGAACTCCAATTAGCCATAATAAGAAGTAAATCTGTGAGATCCTGAGTCCTGGAAACCTGTCTTCACACTGAATACTGCCAGGGAGACCTAGTAGACCTAAACCTGCATCACCCTGACTGTAGTCATAGTTATTCTGAATGCCGGCCACCCATCCTCACCAGGAAAACTGCCAGGAGGACCTGGTCAGCCACTCCTGGCTCACCCTCACCTTTGCTGGAACTTGGCTGGGCCCCAGCCACCTACCTTCACCTGGAGGACTGCCAAAATAAATCCTGAGGGGATTTGACTGACCTTATCAGATACAAAGGTTACATTTCTTGTTATATAGGTCTTGCTTCATCTTAGTCTTAACCATCTAACAGAAAAGTATAAACACAATGTATAAAAAGTAAAGCCATATTAATATGCTGACCTGTAAAAGGCTCAAGTCAACAACTTTTGACATTGCTAGTCTTATGGAAAACCCACTACTATTATGGACTACTGGACTATATTGGGATATTCTGCTGAATTCACAAACCTACAATATTTAAATGACAATAGAATATCCTTCTCTGACAAAACTAAACAAAAAACGGGATACAAATGAATGACTATTTTGTATCTGTATATTCAAAATAGGATAGATATACAGCTGCATTCTCTTAATTCAATGAATAGAGAGATTTGTTCTAATAGTGTTTGTGGACAGGATATCATATCTGCATCCTGCACTATGAATAACCACTAAGATAAAAATGTGCAATGCATTAATTATTGAAACTGTGCTCTGTGCTAGTTATTGGTTTTGAAGCTGTCTCATTGCTATTTGTTTCTCAATAAAATTATTTTTTAAAAAATCAAATGACAAAAAAATATGAAAAAATATTCAACATCACTGGCCATTTAACAGATGCAAATGAAAACAACACTGGGCTGGTGAGACAGCTCAGCAGACTAAGTGCCTGCTTAGGAAAGCACAACGGCTGGGGTTTCACCCCTGGCACCACATGCTACACTGGTCCCTCCCCTGCACATTGAGCTGGTGACCAAATTCAGGCATGGTGGCACGCACTTATAATCCCACTGCTGGGGAGGCTGAAAACAGGACGATTACTAAGAGTTTGAGCTGCATAGTGAGACCCTGCATGAAAATAACTAATTAAATAAATAAATAAATAAATAAAATAAAACAACAATGAGATACTACCTCATTCCACAAAGAATGGCTATCATCAAGAAGTCAACCAGTAACAAATGCTGGAGGGGCTGAGGTGAAAAGCAACCTTTCTCTACTGTTGATGGGAGTGCAGGCTAGTACAACCATTATGGCAATCAGTATGAAGATTCCTTAGAAATCTATGATTAGAGGTCCTATCCAAGCCAGTTATTCCTCTCCTTGGTATTTTAACAAAATAACTGAAATCATCATACCACAGTGATATACATGCACAACAGCAGCACAATTGGTCATAGGTAAATCTTGGAAACAACTCTAATGCTCATCAACTGAGGAATGCATAAAGAAGATACAGTATTTTTACATAATAGAATATTACTCCAGTATAAAGAAGATAAATTTGAGGCTTTATAGCTAACTGGATTTAACTAGAAACCTTACCAATGAGTGAAATGAATCAGACCTGCATGTACAAATATTGTATTTTCTCATTAGTGTAAGACACTGAAACAGTAAATAAAATCTGAAAGGTACAATAGATACCATGAAAAGGAAAAAAAAAATCAGTTCAAATGGAAAGAAAAACTGGGATTAGCTAAAGGACAAAAGAAAAGGAAGGGAAAAGTTATATATGATAGCTTGCATAGCTGTACTGCTGATTTTTCTTATCTGTAGAAAGGGACAGTTAATGCTTAAATTTTCTTTTCTTGTACATTTTAATTTTGTATGAATTTTTTACTTTTACTAATTTTGCATGGTTACATTTGGTAATCTAAACAACTACTTTGAAGAAAACATTATGGGATACAACAACCATTGTCCAATTCCTTTTTTTTTTTTTTAGTGAAATTCTGTATCATTTCTAATTTTTTTTACTATTTTTTATTCAGTTCAAATAATATATCAATAAAAGAATAAAAATAAAAGACTACATTGAGAAAATAGCTCTCTAAACTTAAAGATGATGTAAGAATATATAAACATATTTGTATTTTTGTTAGCATAACACTGATGTGTTAGTTTCTATTGCAATTCAAGTTTTGTAGACCATAATAGTAGTGGGTTATCCAAAAGTTTTATTTTATAATATATTATATATATATATATATATATCATATAGATTATATTGAGCTAAGAATATAATATTGTTCTACTCTACCTAAGTAAGAATATAATATTGCCTTGTTCTTTTAAAAATTGATTAATAATTTTTATATTTTACATCCCTGTTATGGTTTGTGAATAGGTGTCCCCCAAAGCATCATGCCGCCAAGGGGTAGCTCCAGGAGTTTGTGATTGATTACTGTGGCTGTGGATGCTATACCTGCCCTGGGGCAGGTAATTTGCATTACAATGTAAGGAGGAAAGAAATGCTAGTTGCTTTATCTGCTGCTACTCCTTCCTTGCTCTCTTCTTGCTCTTTGCTGCAGCCATGAAAGGTTGTTCTCTGCCATGAGCCACCCTGCCTTGGAGCCAGGTTAAGTATGGACTGAAACCTCCAGTACTTGTGAGCTAAATAAGCCTTTCCTGGGCTGGCTAAATAGCTCAGTGGATTAGAGCACCTGCAAGCAGGTGCAGGGGCCTGGGGTTTGATCCCCAGGCCTGCTATGCCAGCCCCACCCCCAGGGCACCCTGAGAGGGCAACTGAGACTGGGCATGGTGGCACATGTCTGTAATCCCAGCACTTGGGAAGTTGTAAACAGGCAGATCACTATGAATCTTATCTAGTAGTGAGACCCTGAACACCCTGTAGACCCTTCCCTAAAAAAAAAAAAAAAAAAAAAAAAGCCTTTCCTCCCCTCATTTTGAGTGTTGGTATTTGTCTCAGCAACGAGAGAAGAGTAACTAATATAATCCTTTATTACAAAGTTCCTCAAAATTATATGCGTTAAGCCTCAAAATCTAGATCTGTATATAGCTAGCTAGCTAGCTGCAAAGTTTTGGAGTAATTTGTTAATTCTAAAGAAATACTAAGTTTTTGTTATCAGTAGAGAAATGAGCTAATATCGAATTTTTCAACTATACTTTACAGAAATTGCCCTACCTACTCTTTGATCAATGTTCTGGTTTGCAAAATTTTAACACAAATCTTTTTCATTCTAACATTTCCTTAAGGAAGACATCTGGGACTGAGTATGGCCCAAAGGTAGTAGGGGAAGGTGGCACATTATAAGTGTTATGGCTTGTGTCTAGATATCCCCCCTCAAAGCCACATGCAGTCATAGGTGGGGGTTTTCAGAAGTTGCAGGACCTACAGTACAGGATGCTAGGTGGGTGATAAGTAAATTAGCGTACTGATCGGTTTGGCATAGTTCTGGGTAGCATGATTAAGGGATCCCCACCCTGACTGTAAGAGCAGGGAGCCTGGAAAATATATAAAAGAAAAAAAAGAATCTATTTCTTGTTGCTTGTCACTTGTTGCTTGTTGCCTTCTGGCTGCCTACATACTCCTCTGCCATTCCAACCTGCCTTGGAGCCAGCCAACTATTAACTAAAACCTCTACAAGCTGAGACAATAAAATTTTCTTCCTTTAATTTTGGATGTCAGATATTTTGTTGCAGCAAGAGAAGAGCAACTAAGACAGCTGAATTGAACCATAAAATACGTTTTTATAATATTTCTTGCCCATTTTAATAAAGAACAGAGAATAAATGTCTTAAAAGCAGAATGTTTTGGAGGCTTAATTAAAATGGAATAAACCTTTGTTCTCTAAAAAATGTTAGGAAGCTACGTTTTAAAATATTTTTGCTAAAGGTAACTTTCTAAAATGCATGTTAATGCAAATTAAAAGTACACTGAGATTCACCCCAGAAAAAAATGGCCATTATCAAGAAGTAAACTAATAACAAATGTTGGAGGGGCTATGAGGAAAAAGGAACCCTTTTCCACTGATGGTGGGAATGTAGACTCACACAAACACTATGGAAATCAGTGTGGAGATTCCCCAAAAACTACAATTAGAGGTCCCATTCAACCCAGTTATTCCCCTCCTGGGTATTTTCCCAGAAGAACTGAAAACATCATACCCCAGTGATACATGTGCACCCATGTTTATATCAGTATAATTTGTCATAGCTAAATCTTGGAAACAACTCAAATGCCCATCAACTGAGTAATGTACCAATGTGGTATTTTTATACAATGGAGTATTACTCAGCTATTAAAAAGGATAAACTCAAGATTTTTATAGGTAAATGCATGTAACTACAGACCATATTCACAAGTGAAATAAATCAGACCTGCATGTATAAAGATCTTATTGTCTCCCTAGTGTGAGAACCTGAAAAAGTTAAAAGGATCTGAAAGGTACAATGGATATTGTGAAAGGAAAATAAACTGTTCAAACGAAAGGAAAAACTGGGATAAGGGAAGGGAGAAAAGAAAGAAAGAAGAGAAAAAGAAATTTATATGTTCATACATAGGATAGCTTGGATACTGAATTGCTGATTTATTTCTGCTTGTCTGTTGAAGAGAGCTGTTAATGCTAATTTTTTTTTATTTTATTTTATTTTTAAATAAATTTTGACCAATTTTACATGCTTATATCTGGTAAGCTGAACAACTAATTTAAAAACAATATGCAATATAACAACCACTGTTGAATTTCTGTC
>NW_004524583.1:15666884-15673473 GCF_000260255.1 Octodon degus
CATATATATGTATATATGTTACTGTTTTGGTATTCTCTTTTAAAAATAAAATGCATGTACATCCAAGTCCTATGTTAGAAAAAGGAATAAGAAATCTATCTCTTTAAAATCCTGAAACACTGGGTGCCTATTAAATTACTGTTTTTAGTAAGATTTTTTTATCTATGAATTAAATTTTGATTTTCAATCATAAATGTGAAAGTAATAATTTCCTTACATGTAAATTACATAAAAATAAAGGAATTACTATGATCTTTGATCCACTGATTAATGAACATCCATCATTTATCATAAAAGATAAAAAAGAAATTACAACAGAAACACATCACAGCACACAGCACTAACATAAAAACTGTAAACTTGATTCTCAATCTGATTTATGTTAATGTAATACTTACCTCTGGGAGAAGAGAAGAAAATAACACAGAAATATTGTAAAATAGACTTTTCACAACAAATTCTTAAATAGCTACAAGCATTTTTCTGTTCATCTTTCTAATCCATAATCACTAGTTGACAGTCATTATATGCTAAACACTTCATAGTCTTACTTAATCATCAAAGTCATACAGTGAGAAAACTACTACTTGTACCTCTAATGAGGAAACTAAAATATGAGATTAAATTTTCTACTACAGATAATATAAATAATAAATAGCAGTACAGAGAAAACCCCAACCTTATAACTCTAGAGCCTGTAGATTTAACTACTTTGCCATTCTAACAACTGTTCTCTCATAGATAGGGAAGGAAAAGGAGTTGGGGGAAAAATACTAAATGTGGAAAAAATGGTGATGAAAGTAAGAGTTTTGCAAATGAGAAGGAGCAGGGAGGAAGAATGGTAGGGAATGAAAAACAAGAATGAAAGAATGAAGTTGTATTGTGTACATGTACCCATTCCCCACAATAAATGCAATCAATATGTACTGTGAACATGCAGTAATAAAAATACAATCGATCTTGTTTTTCTGTATTTTACAGAAGGGTCTACAGGGTGTTCAGGATCTCACTAGTAGATCGGACTCATAGTGATTCTCCTGTTTACATCCTTCCAAGTGCTGGGATTACAGGCTCATGCCACCACATCCAGTCTCAGGGAGCCCTAGAGGTGGGGCTGGCATGGTAGGCCCAGGAATTGAACCTCCGGCCCCTGCACCTGCTTGAAGGTGCTTTAATCCACTGAGCTATTTGTCCAGCCCAATATAATCAATTATTATGTGATAATAAATGATTTTAAAGCCTAAATAAAGAAATACAGATTTTTATAATTGAAAGAAACATTATGGATCTTTCAGTTAAATGGTTAGGGAATGCTGCTTTATAGTACCTTATACCTCAGGGCTTCTATGCAGGTTCTATGAATATACTTTTCTCTTTCCATACAACCAGGTGTTTTCAGTGGACTGCCTTCAAAAATTTTACTTGAATGAATTTTATTAAAAATGATACAAGCGGAAATACATACAAACACACACATAAGCAAAACTATTAGTTCTACCTTTCATTCCTTTATTCATAAACTCAATCCATAGATTACCTGTAGTCAGCAAAAAATTAGGAATAAGACAAGGATGTCCACTGTCACCATGCTTATTCAATATAGTTCTGAAACATTAGTCAGGGCAATTAGACAAGAGAGAAAAACAAAAGGAATAAGGAAAGGAAGAAGTAAAATTATCATTAGCAGATGACATGATACACTACATAGAAAAATCCAAAACTACAACCAGACTTCTAGGTTTAATAACCAAATTGAGTAGCATAACTGGATCCAAAGTAAACACTCAAAAGACAATACCATTTCTGCACATGAACAACAAACTCACTTAGAAAAAAATTAGGAAAACCTACCCTTCACAACAGGATCCAAAAAAAAAATGAAATACTTAGGAACCAATCTAAAAAAGGAAGTAAAAGACCTATATACCGTGAAAAGTACAGTACTCTGAAAAAAGACACTGAAGATGATTTCAGAAAACAGAAAGATATTCCTTGCTCAAAGATAGGAAGAACCAACATTGTAAAAATGAACAGGGCCAGGAAGATAACTCAGGGACAGGGAGATAACTCAGTAGAATAAGAGCTTGCCTGGCAAGATCAGGGTCCTGAGTTCAATCCATGGTACTGCAAAAAAAGGAAGCCAGTTCTTTGAATTTCTTTGGGGCTGGGAAGATAGCTCAGTGGAGTAAGTACTTGCCTGGCAAGCACAATGTCCTGAGTTCAATCCCTGGTACCACAAAAAAGAAAAAGAAAATGACCATACTCCCGAAATTGTCATATAGATTTAATGTAATCCTGATCAAAATACCATTAGCATACCTCAGCAATCTAGAGTAAATATTCCTAAAATTCATCTGGAATCAGAAGAAACCTAGAATAGCAAAAGCACTTCTAAACAACAAAGGAAAGTAGGCAGTGTCACAATGTCTGACTTGAAATTATACTACAAACCTACTGTGATAAAATCGGCATGTTAGTGCCGGCCAAATAGGTCAGTAGACTAAAAGTGCCTGCAAGCAGGTGCAGAAGCCCAGGGTTTGATACCCAGGCCTGCTGTGCTGGCCCCGCCCCCAGGGCATGCTGAGACAGCAATTGAGAGCAACCGAGACTGGGTGTGGTGGTGCATACCTGTAATCCCAGCACTTGGGTTGCTGTAATCAGGTGGATCACTATGATCCCGATCTAGTAGTGAGACTTTGAACACCCTGTAGACCCTTTCTAAAAAATACAAAAAACAAGACCAAAAAACCCTATAAGGGCTCCAAAATCTAAAAACCCAATTCAAAAATGGGCACCTGAGATGAATACAGACTTCTTAGAGGAAGAAATACAAGAGGCAAATAAATACATGAAAAAAATGCTCCATATCATTGGCCATTTGAGAAATACAAATTAAAACAACATTGAGATACCATCTCACCCCAGAGAAAGTGGCTATCATAAAGAAATCAACCAATAACAAATGTTGGAGAGGCTGTGGGAAAAAAGAACCCTTTTCCACTGCTGGTGGGAATGTAGAGCGGTGTAACCATTATGGAAATCGGTGTGGAAACTCCTCAAAAAATTAGGCCTAGAAATCCCATTCAATCCAGCTATCCCCCTTCTGGAAACTTTCCCAAAAGAACTGAAAATATCATATTATAGTGATATATGTGCACCCATGTGTTTAGCAGCACAATTTGTGATAGCTAAATCTTGGAAACAACCAAAATGCCTGTCATCCAAGGAATGGACGAAAAAGATGTGTTTTTATACAATGAAGTATTATTAAGTTATAAAGAAAAACAAACTCAAAGCCTCCATAGGTAAGTGGTTGCAACTTGAGGCTATATTCATATGTGAATTAAACCAGATCCACATGTATCCATATTATATTGTCTTCCTAGTATAAGAACTCAGAAGAAGAAATAAAAACTGAAAGGTATAAAAGACACAGTTAAGTGGAAAGAAACAAAATTTAAGGATTAAACGATAAAGAGAGAGAAAGGAGAGAAGTTAGGAAATAAGGTAGGGGCAAAACCATACATGTATATATACAAGATGGATAAGGCAATTCTCCTACGAATTTCCATCAAGTTTTTTGAAATAGCAGTTAACGGGTAGAAATCTCAACATGATTCTATGCTGATATCTATGAAGTAAGCAAGTACAGTGACCTCAGTAATGTGTAATACTAAAACCATGCTTGAAATACCTGTCATTTTGGTCTTCTAAAAGTGTACTGTTTCTAATGTCATATCAATTAGTACTATACTCTCTTTAAAGTATTTTTTTAAAAAGGTAATAAAAGAAAATGAAAGGACAAAAATTTAAGACTTCTTGAAAGCATGTAATAATATTCAATCATATCTCCCATCTTGCATAACTATATTTGTTAATCTGAGCAACAGATTTGATGATAAAAATAGATAATATATCAATCAATGTTAATCAGCTATTCTTGTTTTGACAATCTGTAGCATATGTATTTTTATATGTTACTCTGTTTCTGTCTTTGCTTTTTTCTTGCTCTTGTTTTTATTCTTCAAAATAAAAGAAAATTATACAAAAAATATCCTTTTAGCGACTGGCAAGTGACTATTGGGATGCATCTGGTGTTAGGTTTTATAGTGGCAAATATGTTGATGTACTTAAATTGTGCAGCTACAGACAGTGGCAGATTAAAAGTTAGAATCTAACACTGACTGTTCAAGGCTCACATATTACTTTATCACTTCCATGTCTCCACATACTGTGCACTTTCCTCAGTCACAGTTTTGTTAAGTTCACAAGCTTCCTAGCCAAAATAAAGAAACAAACAAACAAAAGTCACTAGAGAGAATCTTTGAAAAGGGGAACAAATTCACTGATGAGACAGAAGCCTAACAAAGCCAATAAAAAGAAAGTTGTATTTAAAAGAGTACGATGAGTCTTGTTTAAATCATGGGTTGATTGCAATAGATTCACATTCTCCAAGTCAACCTTTCATATATTGCAACTGGCTGAGCAAAAAGCCAAGAAATTTTCAAAACTGCTACAACATATTCAAAGTAACCTGCATTAAAAGATAAACCTTTGGGATTTTCAACAGAGAAAAATATGAACATGAAGAACAGAAACAGCTATTAAAAGTCACCACTTTGAATGTGTCTGCACTGACAGCATCATTCTTACTGGCTAATCACACCAATAAAACTAAGAGTACCTTTATACTTTGTGAAGAATTGATCTCACCTGTGGCTAAGAACATTTAAGAAAGACTACAAGTCAAAAGGAGACCATGTGTTCTTCTTTTAGCTAGTACAGTTGCTAGACAAGGTGATGAAATGCCAAAAATATTGGGATATAATCGTTAGTGGTATGCAGTCCAGGTTGATAAGTCTACTGATATTGGCAACAAGGTAACAATGTTTTTGTATACTATCTTTTTTAGGAGGATGTGCATGAGGATATATTATACCTGTTTTTGTTACCAATTTATACCAGAGCTGAAGAAATATTCAAGTCTAAATGATCACATATCAGAAAAAGTTCACTGGTCATTTTGGCTTAGTATATGCACAAGCAGAGCAGATGCTATGACTACATGGTTTTCTAGTTTCACAACTCATGTCCAAGAGATCATGTCTGAATGTAAGTACATTCTCTGTCATCCATGATGACATGCTGGCTAACTAAAAATGTCACTTTAACTTTATAACATTATGTAGGATCTGATTAAAATGATTGATCCCATTAAAGTGTATGCCTTTAACTCACATCTTTTTTAGGAGGATGTGCATGAGGATATATTATACCTGTTTTTGTTGCCAATTTATACCAGAGCTGAAGAAATATTCAAGTCTAAATGATCACATATCTTCACATGGCTCTGTGAGAAGATGGGTCAAAGTACCTATGTGTTTTTAATCACAGAAGTGAGATGTTTTTTTAAAGGTGGATCACTCACCAGACTTTTTGAGTTACAAAAGCCACTCTACAGATTTTTTTTCAGAAAATGTTACAACTAGCACCACATTTCAATGACCAAAAATGGGTCACAAAACTTACTTAAGTAACATTCAACTTGCTAAGTGAACTCAATCTGCCATATAAAGTCAAGGGAGAATGATAACTGTGCCCAAATCATCAGGCAAAATGGATGCATTCAGAGCCAAATTGGAATTATGAGAGTGATAAGTGAAAAAGTGGGATTTTAAACACATTTCAAACATTAGTGTAGACTTTAAAAGAGACTAGGCCAGGACCATATTTTTTTCAGCCTGTGCATGATCAATTGTAGCAGCTTTTAAAAGAATTTAACCATTACTTTTCACCTACAAAAGACCCTGAAATAGGAGGAAATGGATCCATGACATAAGTGAATAAGCCAGGTGACTTGACTTTGTGCTAGACGAGATCAACTGCTTGAGACTGCAAATAATAGTGGCTTTTAAAATTTATGTTTGAGAGAACTTAAAGTTGGTTTATGTTCATAATTAAAGTCAAACAGAATATCCTGAGATTGCCACAAAAATACTAAAATGCATGCTTCTGTTTTCAACATCTCTTTGTAAAGCACAGTTTTCACCAGTGATAGCAACCAAAATGAGATTATGAAGTAGACTGTACATAAACAATATACTCTCGGGGTCTCGGTCTCCAATCACATCCAGATGGGCCCAAGGACAAGAAACTCAGGATGTTGTAGGCAGCTGAGTCAGACAGAAATATTATAGGCAGTCAGACAGGGCTAGACCTCAGAAGAAGGCAGTATGGAAGACAAGATGCTTTCCAACAGTGGGAGAGGCAGACATTTCCACTGTGGACCAGACCACAAGACAAAAGATCAAACAACTGCATAACTCCCTAAAGATAAACATCAGGGATTAATATTCTAAATAGGTCTCTATCACCTTAAAAAAAAAAAAAAAGCCAGAAAGAGTCACTAAACCAAACCCCTACATTCTGCTCTGTACTCAGGCCTGCTTGCTATGTGACTGGCTTCCCCCTTTGATCCTAGATTTAATCAATTTTACCTGAGCAACTGGACTTGTGATCTTATTGGTTGACCATAGTTTTGTCCCATCTCATGCCCATCTAGCAAGTTTCCATATTTTCTACCTTAGAC
>NW_004524583.1:15685265-15689246 GCF_000260255.1 Octodon degus
TCTTTAAAATAAAAATAACTGATGTCAATAAAAAAAAATAAAATAAAATAAATGCAGCATATAATTGGATTTGGTTTTGTTCTCTATAGTCTGACAAGCCTAGTGATTCAAATGGAATATTAATTCATTTATGTTTATGCAATTACCAACATGATTAGAATAAAGCAAAGAAAGAATAAACCTTACAATTGATATAACTGAGACCTACAATTTTCCCCCAAAAGAAACTGCATACTTACTGCATATTGATGATTATAGGAAATTTATCGAATATTTAAAAAAATTTGTGTTGCTGTATGCATATTATTTAACATATATGAGATTTGGAATACCCTCATATTCGTATAAGCACTTACAGAACTGAGTATATAGCTTTTAAACAAACATGTACTGACATAAAAGAAACAATTAAAAACCCTTAGCTGGAGTTAAACTGCCATTGGTAAAATATCATTACAGCAAAATATAGTTTTTATTTTTTCAGACTTTTTAATAGTTAAATGTGTTAAGTTTTATTTTTTTTTTAATTTTGTTTTATTAGTACATACTTGTTATTCAGTTTATCATCATCTTAGGGAGAGGTTACTTGTAGAAACTTCAACTGTTTTTTTCTGTTTTGTTTTTTTTTTTCCTAATTTCCTTCCCCTTCTCTCCCCTGCCCCCTCCTCCTCTGGTTCCCCTACTACTGTTTACATACTTATTGAGATTGTCTTAGATCATGTTATGGCATAGAATGTTTAAATTGATAGGAGTTATTAGGAACCTGTACATGGCACATGTTCATTGCTCTAATTTCCCCTTTTCATCCTCTGTATACTTTGTCCTTGTTCTCTTAGCCACTTCTCTATTGGAGGATATCTGTCCCTTTGTCCCTTTCTATCAATACTTTATGATTTTGTTTGTACTTTGCCTAACTTAAATGACAGATATTGTGTTATTTAAGCTTGTTTGATTTGTTTCAATCAGTCTTATATTTTCCGGGTACATCCACATTCCAAAATGCCTCAAATTTGTCATTCTTTATAATAGCATAGTATTCCATTATAGATTACCACACTTGCTTATCCAATCAGCACTTGGTGAGTATACACACTGATTCTAGGATTCAGGTATCAAGAACTGTGCTGCTGTAAGTATTGATATGTATGTATCACTATAATATGATAATTTTTAAGTTCTCTGAGAAAGACACCTAGTGGAGTAATAGCTAGCTCCTGATTTCTACAATGGTTTCCATAGTGGTTATACTAGGTTGCATCCCTCCCTACAGTCCAGCAGGGTTTCTATTTTACTACAGCCCCATCAGTTTTTTGTTTGATTTCCTAATGATCGCCCTTTTTTCTGTAGTAATATGGAATGTAGGTGTCGTTTTAATTTGCATTTCTCTAATGGTCAAATGTGATGAACATTATTTCATACATTTTGCTGTAGATAGGGTTTATAAGGGAAAATATGATTTACAGGCTTATTTATAATATTAACCCCAACAGTCAAATGCAAGAATGCAGGAGATCTATCCACATACTAGAGATCCAAAGAAATCTATCTGAGGGCGTAGGTCCCATGGCAATGTTCTGCATAAATCAGCTGAAGATCTAGAGCCTATGGCAATGTCTCATGCAAGTCTGTTTCAAGGACTGCAACGGGCAGGCACAAAGGTCAGTGGTGTAAACTAGAAAGCCTGCACCAGTGGAATGAAAAATCTGTGTCAGCAGGTTGAGGGATCTGCACTGCAGCCAGGAAGTGATACTTGAAGTAAGGATCAGAGCTCTCCCAAAAAGAACTGTAGCTATCCTCAGCAACACCAAAGTTCCAACCTTCTCCAACAATGACAACAGCTGAGCTCATACCAGGAAAACCAGCATAAAAAACTTCTCCATGAAAATCAACAGCACACCATCTTCTCTTCCAGTGATCTTTTTTATTGTTGCTGACAACAATCTTCAGGTGGGTGATCCACACACAGTACCATGCTGGTTCAGTTTAACCAACTTGGGTATTGCAAGTTTAACATTATATAATATACTACATATTAACCATTTTTATTTCTTCTGTGAAGTATCTGTTCATTTCTCTAGTCCACTTCTTGATTGGATCTATAATTTTGGGTGGTTTAAATTTTTTTAAATTTTTTTGGAGTTCTTTATATATTCTTGAGATTAGTCCTCTGTCTGAGAAGCTTTTCCCTATTCTGTAGATTGTCTCTTTACCCTATTCCTTGATTCTTTTGCTGTACAGAATAGGGGATATAGTCTCCTTTATTGATTCTTGTTGCTATGTCTTGTGCAACTGAGGTTCTGATTATGAAATATTTTACACCTATGTCTGCATGGTCTTATCTTGCCTTCCAGTATGTTTAATGTTTCTGTTTTAATGTTTAGATCTTTGATCCATTTTTATTTTAATTTAGTACATGGTGAGAGATAAGTGTCCTGTTCCGTTCTTCTAAAAACACATCACTAGTTTCCCAGCACCACTTGTTGAATAGGTTATCTTTCCTTCAACATAAATTTTGGACCCTTTGTTGAAGATCAAGTAGTTGAATATGTCTGAGATTTCTGCATTATCAATTCTGTTCCACTGATCCATGTATCTGTTTTTGTTCCATGCCACTTTTATCACTACTGGTTTAAAGTATAGTTTGAATTCTGTATTGCTAAGCCACTTGCTTTGTTTTTATTGTCCAAAATAACTTTTGCAATCTTGGCTCTCTTCTGATTTGATATGAATTTTAGGATCATTTTCTCTAGCTCTGTAAAATATGCTGTTGGCATTTTGACTGGGACTCTACTGGATTTGTATAGCAATTTTGGAATTAAAGCCATTTTGACAACATTGGTCTTGCCCATCCAGGAGCAAGCAACACCTTTCCATTTTCTGATGGCCTCTTCAATTTCCTTCTTCTGAGTACTGTAGTTTTCTTTCTAGAAGTTTTTCATTTCCTTAGTTAATTCTTAGATATTTCATTTTTAAGTGACTATGATTGGTATTGTCAAAATTTTCTTCTCATTCTGTTTATTTTTGGTACACAGAAATGTCAGTGATTTTTGTGTGTTGATCTTATATCCTGCTACTTTGCAGAAATTGGTTATTATTTCTAAGAGTTTCTTGTTCAGGTTCTTTGGTTTTTCCGCGTAGAGTATCACATCATCTGCAAATAAATCCTACCGCCCCACCCTGCTTCTGTGGAAAAGTCTGTCTTCGGAGGAGCTCGATCTTTGCAGCCGCGTCACTTTGGAGGAGCTCTGAGCTGGTCTTCACAGTCAGCGCAGAAGGAAGAGAGAGGCTTGATGGACGCCGCTGCAGCTGCTGCTCTTCCTCTGCTCTTCATTGTTTTCTGCTGCATGAACTGCTGTCGTTTGCCTTGGAGCCAGCAGAATATGCACTGAACCCTCCAGTAACTGTGAGCTAAATAAACCTTTCCTTCCTTCCTTTTGAGTGCCGGGTATTTGTCCCAGAAACGAGTAAAAAGTAACTAAGACAGAATTTGGTACCAGGAGTGGGGTCGTTGCTGTGGCTATACCTGACAATGTAGATTACAAGCTTTTGGGACTGGCTTATGGGAAGAGATAGGAAAGGTTCGGAGATGTCACCTATAAGCAAAGCGCTGGAACAGCTTCGGCTGTTCTGTATGGGAGATTCTGGTCAGAGCTCAGAAGACCAGAAGGTTGATAGAAAGCCAGCCTGTAAAGACCAGGCTGGGGAGGTTTCTGTTGGGAAGAAGGACAGCATTGGTTGTTGGATTGCGGATGATTTGTGTTATGGTTTGGCAGGCTTGTCTGCATTTTGCTCCTGTCCAGAGAGTTTGCCTGAGACTGAAATTAAGCACAGTGGACTAGTTAATCTTGAAAAAGGAATTTCAAGGCAGCCAAATATTGGGGCAGTGGCCTGGTTGTTACTGGGGGCTTTTAGCCAGATTTATTTTGAGAATCAAGAGCAAAGAGTCCAAAAGGATGATTTAAAATGTGAATTTGGCCAGAA
>NW_004524583.1:15689346-15699141 GCF_000260255.1 Octodon degus
AAAAAAAAAAAAAAAAAAAAAAAGGCAGATTCCTTGGTAACCCACTTAGGTCCCCTTCTCTCCTTCTCTTGGACAGTTGCTTTCTTTCTCTCAATAAATAAATTCTGCTCTTAACCTCTGTTGTTCCTAATTCATTATTTGGTTTTAAAGAACACTAACTCATCCCAGATATCTTTCAAGTTCAAAGTCTCACTCTCCTATACATCAAGGGTTCTCGCTGATTCTACATTATAATGAAGTTGTATAATTATTCCATTATATATAGTAATGTAATACTAAATTACAAAAAATGTAATGCATTTGAATCATATTGAAACTGACATATCTTTTGATCTATAGAAAAACAGTCTTCCATGAAACCCATCCCTGATGCCAAAAATGTTGGGGAATGTTGACCCAGGGCCTTTGCAATGAGCTATACCCCCAGGCCCCCACCTTTAAAAGATTCTTTTGAGAGGGTCTTGCTAAGTTTCTCACTCTGCTTCCTAGCCATGCAAAATATGCCCAACTAACTTTTCTAAGTTCAGACTATAATTCTAGCTGAAGTTTTGGACATGATGTCAGTGTAAATGAAATTTTCATATTTTAAAAACCATTTAACTTTACAACTGAGGCACTCCCACCTAATCTTCATAAGAAGTGATGAGTCTGCAATGTTACTAAGATGCTAAAAAGGAAGACAATCTAATAGAATTCCAAAAATGGATTCCAAATGGTTATGGTAATACATTCACGTAAAATTATGAGCATATCTTAAGATTAGTTTTCATCAGTAACTATTTCTGTCAAAGAAATCTGAAAGAAGTAAACTACCTATAAGGATCATAAAAAATAACTCCATAAGCGTTAATAGATACTTGCAATAATTTTTGTCAAAAATAACATTAATTATAAATTCCACTAATTATAAATTTAAGCTATACTTTTCTTTTCCAACCAGGAAACATATATTACACTTAGTGTTATATATATATATATATATATATACATATATATATATATATATTAATATATACAAAATTATACATATATAATTTTGAGACTTAGTAAAAAAGCCAGAAATACCATGTTCACCCTACTAACAGAGTCCTCCACCTCAAGTATCAAAGGTCAAGAAGAATACTCAATTTCTATCACAATGTGGCTGTATAGAGGTCATTCCCTGTTCTCTTTATCTCTTTGAGTAGTGTCAAGGTGAGGCAGCTACAACAGAAAGCTTAAGGTCCACAGTCTTCTATCCTAAAACCCAAATATGAGAAATAAAAATATTAAAAAATTAAAATATATATAAAAAAGAACAATGAAAGCCTTCACAGAATTTTAAAAAGAAAAAAAAATACAACTGAAAAGTACAACCACCAATATGGTAATGATGTTTAAATGATTTGACAAAGATTTTATAACTGGTCTAATAAAAATGTTTTAGAAAGAAATGGTGAAAACACTTAAAAGCAGAAAGTATCAGGAATGACAGAGAAAACCTTAAAAAACAGCAAATAAACAACAAAAAAAATACAAAGGACCACGGAGAAATTTTAGAAATGAAAAATATCATACCTGAAAAATAATTAACAGAGGTGCATAACACTAGAATGGAGGAAACATAAAAAAGGATCAGTGATCTAAAAGTAGCATACTAAAAAAAAAAAAAAAAGCCTACTCTAAAATTAAGAAGACTGATGCTTTTTATATATCTGGTATCTCAGGGAACAGTGGGTCAATATCAAGAGATTTAACATTTCTGTCATCTGACTATGAAAGAAGAGAAAAAGAGTTGGGTTAAAAAATACTTGAAGAAATCATGGCTTGAAAACTTCACAGATTTTTACAGAAGGCATAAAAAAGGTAAGCAAACCTATAATAGGGTAAACTTAATGTAAACCACCCTAAGACATACCATAGCTAACCTTATAAAACTGAATACAAAGAAAACACCTGGAGAGCAGCACGAAAAGAACTATATTTTAGCTAAATAGGAAAGCAATTCAAATGACAGAAAAATTTTAATCAGAAACTAGAAAGTTGTTAAGTAGTCACTTTCTCAAGTACTCAAATAAAAGAACTATGAACTAAGATCTTGTATCTACTAAAAATATCCTTCAGAGAGGAAGGGGTAAAATTGGCATTCCTAGAGGAAAACAAAGAGAATCTGTCACCAGGACAGCTAATCTAAAACAACAACTAATGGAAAATCTGTGAACATAAAGAGCAGAGAGAAAGAATACAGTAAGCAAAGACATGGGTAAATAAAAAGACTTTGTTCTTGAGTTTTTATGTTTGAACGCTAAAGCAAACATTACTACAATCGCTGATGTAACTGTACATGTATGTATAAGAAATATTTCATATAATTGTATTAAAAATGTAAAGGGTAATAAGATATATAGGGAGATATAGTTCTAACATTTCTTTTAACAAGTAAAATTGCACAGATGAATACACACTGTAATACCCAGAGTAACAATTAAGCAACCATTATTAAAGGACATAAACATAAAAATACAATTAATAAATATAAAATTCCTCATTCAATTAACAGAGGAAGGAAATAAAACTATGACAAAGAAACAAAAGTAATAAAAAGGAAATAAACTGGAAGACATAAGCCCTTGATTCTCAATAATTATACAATGCACATTGAAATACTATAAATATACCAAATAAAATGAAAAGATTATTAGAATACAGATGCTTGAATCAAATACATAGTCTCATTAGAAACTAACAAAAATGTAGTAAAATGTTAGGAAAAAGACTAAGTAAGCAAGAAAGTTTGAGTGGTTATATTAATACCAGATGAAGCAGACTCAAGAAAAAGAATTAAACGAAATTACCAGAAAATGATTGAAACTTTTTATCTGTTATTTATTTATTTATTTATTTATTTATTTTTTGCAGAACCGGGGATTGAACTCAGATCCTTGCATTTGCCAGTCAAGCGCTTATCTTATCTGGCCACCTCCCGGGCCCCAGATTGAAACATTTTACAATGATGGAAGAGTTAATCAACCAAGAAGACATAGCAATCCTAAAGGTGCATACACCAAACAACAGAGCTAAACAAAATATGGAGCAAAACTGATAGGCAGAATAAAACATGACTCCATGAATCAACAATTACAGACAGAGATCATCAGTGTCTCTTGCAAAATGAAAGAAGTAGATATAAAAATCAACACACTGGGCCTGGGAGATAGCTCAGTGGAATAAGTGCTTGCTTGGCAAGTGGAAGGTCCTGAGTTCGATCCTTGGTACCACCACCAAAAAAAAAAGAAAGAAAGGAAGATAGATAGATAGACAGATAGATCAACACATTGGAGAAAACTCAAGCTGCCAGGATAGAACTGAGATTTAAGGAACACTCCACACAAAACACAAATACATCCCTTTATAATTTATTCTAGGATATACCATATTCTGGCCTTAAAATTAATCTCAAATTTAAAAGAACCGAAATAATGGAATCAGAAATACAAACATACTAGAAAACTCTCAAATACTTGAAAATCAATAGTACAACTTTAAATAATTCATGGAACAAAGAGGAAATCTCAAAGAAAGTTAAAACATGCACATGTGTGCATGTGCACACACAAGCACATGCTAGAATGAAAATGTAAACATCAAAATTTAGTAATAGAAAGAAAATAGTGCTATTTTACAGGCCTGAAGATTTTTTAAATAATAGTATGTCTCAGATCTGTAATACAGTGTGAAAAAACTAGGAAAAAACCCCCCTAGAAAATGAAGAACAAAATAAAATTAGACAAAAAGTTAAAAGAAAACAATGAATTTGAAAACAAGACAAATTCCATAAAACAAAGAATTCTACCCAACAAAAGATGACAAATAACCCTGAGAAACTTCTTACTTAACTGATAAAGAAAAATAAGAATAAGCAAATGACAGATATCAGTAATGAAATAGATCAAAAGACAATTCATACTTTACTACCTACCATATAAATCCAAGAGAATAAAGGAATATCATTAGCAAGCCCATATACTTAAAGGTATTATAACTTATGGCAAAAAGGTCAATTCCTTAGAATAATAACTAAAAATGCATGATATAAAAAGGGGTAATAGGTAAGTCCTAGAACTACTAAGATATTGGAATTTGTAATTTAAAACTCCTCCCAAAAGAAATTTCTTAAGTTCAGATGGTCTCACTGAAAACCCTAGCAAATATTTTAAAGAAACATTCACACAAACATTTATACCAATTCTACAACACATATTAGGGAATACTTCTAAGTTGATTTATGAAGCTATCCTGACACAGATACCAAAAACAGTACCAAAATGAAACAAAAATCCACAAATATCCTCATGTGAAAATACACTCAAAAGATCCTTTTACAAAGTGGCCACAAAAGAACTCTTAAATATATAAACAATTATACACCATGACCAAAGGGTATTTATTATTCCTATGTAAGACTAGTTCTAAAAAGCAATCAACGGGCTGGGGAGATAGTTCAGTGGTCTGAGCATGTCCTTGGCAAGTGCAGGGACCTGGGTTCAATCCCCTGTACCACAGGCCATGCTGGCTCCACCCCTGGGCATGCTGAGCTGCCCACCAAGACCAGGCATGGTAGCACAATCCTGTAATCCCAGAGTTGGGGAGACTGAAAATAGGAGGATCACTACAAGTCTGAGCTGCATAGAAAAACCCTATAGAAAATACATTAAAATTTTTTTAAAGTAATCAATAAAATTTGGGGTTGGGGAGATGGCTCAGTAGAACAAGTGCTTGTCTAGCAAGTGCAAGGGCCTGAGTTCATTCCCCAATTCTGCCAATAAATAAATAAATAAAATAAAAATCATTATACTAACAGGCTATAGAACAAAACCTTCAGAAAATATCATTCAATGGTACAAAAACAATGGTTTTCATTAAAAATGAGAAACAAAACAAAGCTATCACCTCCTACTACTCTTATCCAACAAAGTAAAGGAAGGGTTAACCAGTGCAATAAGGCAGAACAGGGAATAAATGAAGCAAAGACTGGAAAAAGGAAACAAACTGCCTATTTTTGCTGATCTCATGCTGAATCTAATCTAAAGTGTAAAATTCTTAAAAATCCCAATATGGTAAAATATTTAAAAAGAGAGAAAATGAGTAATATGTTACATTATAGGAAACTACAAAGTCATGATAAAAGCAATGCATTATACTTGACTCATTCTTGGGATGCTGCTGCTGATGACAATTATGGTGGGTCTTAGCTCAAAACATAAATCTTCTAGTAGAAAACCTAAAATAATTTCTCTGTAACTTGGCAGTGGGCAAAAGTTTCTTATACTGGAATTATAAAACCATGCCCATAGAAAAGAATTGAAACATTAAGTCACCATAATTAAAAACTTTTGGTATCAAAAACATACCATTAAGAAAGTGAACAAACAGGTTACAAACTGAGAGAAAATATTCACAAACCATGCATTTTGCAAGGAACTGACATCCACAATATAAAAGCTGACTCCTAAAAATCAAGAATGAAAAAAAAAAAAAAAAAAAAAAAACCCACATAGCTCAATAAAAAAAATACAACTGTTTCTTTTTTGTGGTACTGGGGATTGAACTCTGACAATTTACACTTGCCAGGCAGGCACTTATGCCGCTGAGCTATATCCCTGGCCAAAAGGGGAAAAAAATATTCATTTGGTACAGGCTTACTACACAGTGTGGACTCCCAATGATCCTCCTGTTTTCAGCTTTCCCAGCGCTGGGACTACAGGCCTGTGCCACCATGACTGGTCTCTGTGGCAGGCTCGTTGTGCCTGGAGGCGGAGACGGCATAGTATTTGACGCTGGGGATTGAATCCTAGTCCCTAGGCTTGCCTAAGCAGATGCTTAGTCCGCTGAGCTATCTGGCCTGCCTGAAAAAAAAAAAAAATTAAATATGAAAAATATAAGATCAGAAATTTTACAATAAGCCTTTAGCAGGATTGGAGGGGATTAGGGAATTGCAGGTTGCTTCATTAGTCATACGGAAAATGAAAATTACACCTGTAACTCAATGTTACCATAAATCTGTTACTGTCTAGGTCAAAAATATCCCTCTAAAGTCTTACGTTCAGAAGTAAGGGATTTGAAAGATAACTGGATCATGGGGGAACCATATGTTTCTTAAATAAATAAGATCTAACAATTAATTTCTGTAATAAAATAAAGGATCTTTAGCAGTGTTAGTAAACACAGGTTGGGCAATTTAAAGCAAGATAAACAAATGGTAGCATAGTCATACGAGACTATATTATACTACAGAGAATATAAATCAATTTGGCAACAAAATGTGTTGTGAAATGAGACAGATGAAAAAACACACATTATATGTGTCTATTTAGATAACATTTAAAATAAGAAAAACAGATTTACTATGTTTGAAGTGCAGATAGCAATTCCACTTCGCAAGAAGGTAGACTGAGAGAAAGATAAAATGGAATTTGAAGCTTATATTCTCTTTCCTGATCAAAGTGCTAGTTATAAAGTGTGATTATGAAAATTCCTTGAACAACATAATTTGCATATATTTATATACCTCGTTGTAATTCAATGTTTATTCTTCTTACAAACTTTTGGCCTTAAGATCACTCAAGTAAGAAAGCATTAAAAATAAACCTTTAAAAAAATCTCTGCTGTTCAGCTTCTTAAAAGAGTAAAATTGTAGAAAAATTTACATCTTTTATAAATCCACAATTGAATATATTTCTCATGTTTTACTAAGAGCTCATTTTTAATATTTAGAAACAACTCTAGTATTCAATTGTAGTAAACTGTGCTGGTTGCTTGAGACAATGATTTCTAATGTGCATGTGTGAGCTTCAATTTGCTTCTAATCTGTGTAAGTCACTAGTCACAACTCCTAATAAATGGGCAAAAAGTCCCATGAACTGTCAGTTCCTATGGAACTAGGCACCACTCCCTCCAACTGCTGAAAAACAACTAAACATTCAAACAATCAAAAGATTTCTCTATAAGTAACAAGTTCAACAGAAAGTTGTACTTTCTCCCTTCTAGAAGACAAATGTCACAGATAACCAACTGTAGGAAAAAGAAAAAAAGGTCTGGCTGCCAAAAGATCCATTATAAAGATAGCTAGCACTTTGTTTAAGGTAAGCAGTACTCACTCTAATCAATTTAATTAACTTTAACAAAGAACAATGATATCCCACCAGAATATATCAGAAACACTAAAGAAACGAAACAGAAGTACTATCTATAGATTCTGACTTAGTATTCATGAGTTAAGGTTTGGAGATAATATCCAAACCTGATATAATCAGGTTTAAAAATCATTAGTGGATAGAAAATTACAATCTGCACTGCTTAACAGCAGTCTTTTTAAAAATCAATTTCTAATGTATGAGCATGAATATTTTAATATCTCTGTGCTTCAGATTCATTATTTACGACAACAGGGATAACAGTTATCTATGCTATGTAATGTTCATGGTTGTTGAAAGGGTAATTGAGATGATACATATGTAAGCACTTTGAGAAATGAGATATACTATATGCTATGGTTTGAATATTTTATGTTGAGTGGAATACTTAACTTTTTATCTAATTCCATGAAGGTAATCTGAAAAAACACTAATGTGGGGAGAACCACATTTTCTGACAAAGAATTATCTGTGTCTAAAAATATATACTGAATCACTAATTTACCCTATAATTTACATAGAAAAAAATCTGAGAATGTTATCTGTATTATAAAATTGCTTAAATGCTTAAATTTTAAAAAACTTGTAATTACTCCTTCTCAAAGTAAAGTTTAGCCAAGGCTCATAGCAAATTTTACAAAACTAATCACAAATCTAAATAATTTAACAGCGTAATCCAAATTTCAGTGAAGTACAGACAGTTTTAGAAATAAACATCAAAGAATATGCAGGAAAACAAATAAATGATTAAATGAAAAAAGTAATATAAAGCCCCAAAGAATAAAACCATCAATTATAAATTTCATCTGTTTACTGAAATTGTATGTTTCTTTTTATCTACCTGGTTGGCACAACATATAAAGCTCAAGAAAGGTAGATATATTATTAAACAGATAAAAGTAAGATAGGAAATCAATTATATTTATTATTGTCATAGTTTATATTGAGAATGACCTCCAAAGGTCTCACATGATCATACTGTGGAACTTACGAAGATCTGGAGAATGAAGCACTTCAGCTGACCTGACTCACTGCTAGAGGAAGTGGAAATGGTCAGGAGAGGCAGGTCACTGGGGTGGGAGATTGACCTGGAAAGGTTTACTTTCTCCTCAGCTCTTCTCTTTAGCTCTCTGTTTCCTGACAACTATAACACGAGCAGATTTTCTCTGTCAACCTTACACCATGCTATCCTACCTTGGAGCTAGCCAACTACAGGCTAAAAATATGTAAGAAAAAATAAACTTTCCCTTTAATTGTGCATGTCAGGTATTGTGTCACAGTGATGATAGAGTGACAAAGACAATTATATACCCACAAAAAAAGGAGAAAGAGAAAAAGCACCCATTATTCCAACAGAACCATAGATAAGGTACAGAAACAGTGCATAAATTTATTTTTTCTATAAAAAAATTCCCCTCACACTTTTTCCATTTACTACACAAAAGAGGAGCTATTATCTGGATTCTATATATTAATTTTGTCTGTTTCTGAACTTGATATAAATGAACCACAGCACAGGCATTCTTTTTTATCTGATGTCTTTTGTTAAATATGATGTTTACGGGACTTGTCTGTGCTTTTCACTTAATTGTATGTTCATTCTCATTGTATAGTATCCTGTGATATGAACCATGATTTAAGTAGAACCATGCCTATAAGTACATGGTACACATTTGAACTTTCATCCACTTAAGCTATTACAAATGGTACTGCTATGAACATAACTAAACATAATGAATATAAGCAAACTTTTCTGCTGGATATATATCTACAGATGAAATTTGAGTCATAGAACATGTCTGTGTCTAGGCCTACGAAACACTGATAGTTTCCCAAAGTTGTGGTACCTATTTGTGTAGCAGATATCTGATTATATAACTTCTTTACAAACACTTAGAATCATTTTTATTCAGCCACTACTTTGAATGCTCAGAGAAATTTCTGCTGTGATTTTAAATTGCATTTCCTTAACAATTTTTTTGTGCTATGTACCTTTTCATATAAACCACCTACTGTTTATAAAGTGCTTTTGGGGGGTGGTTAATGGGTTTGTATGTTTTATTTTATTTTTTTATTCTTAATTTTTATTTATTTTGTTTTTGGTGGAACTGGGGATTGAACTCAGGCCCTTGTGCTTGCCAGGGAAGCGCTTATTCCATTGAGCCATCTCCCCAGCCCCAGGGTTTGTATGTTTTACTGTAATAATTTTTGAACATTAACCGCATATGTTGATCATCCTTGTATAGTACAACAGCAACACTTTTCCTTTAGGTGTTTCACATACTTGTGTTTTTTCATATTCCCTTGGTCTTTACATTTACAATGTAACTATTAAATGCAGCATATAGACCCAGAGCGCAGGCCGGGCGGGTGAGTGAGACGACCCAGGCCGCGGGATCCTGAACAGACCTGGAGCGCAGGCCCAGCTAGTGAGTGAGACGACCCAGGCCGCGGGGTCCTGAACAGACCCAGAGCGCAGGCCCGCGAGTGAGTGAGAAGACCCAGGCCGCGGGGTCCTGAACAGACCCAGAGCGCAGGCCGGCGAGTAAGTGAGACGACCCAGGCCGCGGGGTCCTGAACAGACCAGAGCGCAGGCTGGCGAGTGAGTGAGACGACCTGGGGT
>NW_004524583.1:15699241-15701634 GCF_000260255.1 Octodon degus
TCTTTGACTTACAATTTATTTAAAAAGACACTGTATGATATCTTCTCCTAGTATTAGAAACTTTAAAAAGTATATTTCCATTTTCTGTTGACTTAAAAAAAAAGGTTTGTACCTATGTTATTTGATTATTATTTCTTGCCTATATCTTGTAATATGAGAAACTACTTTGGCAATAACAATATACAATGTACTAACTATTGTTACTCTCCTAAAAGCTTGTTTTGAGATTTTGTACCACTGTTTTTATTTTTTTTTTCTTTCTTTAAAATAAAAACAACTGTCAATAAAAAAAGAAGAAAGAAAAAATAAATTACCAAAGCTGAATCTAGAAGTTACGAAAATTCTAAGTAACTCAATAAAAAGTTAGTGAAATTGAAAATATAATTAAAAACTTAGCAACAAACAAAAGCTGAGGTATAAATGGATTCATGTTTGAAAACTACAAGAAATTTAGAGAATATGTAATGTCAATACTCTTAAAAACTGTAATGAAATTGAAAGGGAAGCAATTCTCCTTAACTCATTCCTACAGGCAAGTATTACTCAAATACCAAAACCAGAGAAAGGCCAAACCTATAAAAGAGAACTATATGCCATTTTTTCTAATGAACATAGATGCAAAAATCCTCAGTGAAGACTGGACAACTACAAGGACCTAGTGAGTCCAGTGGTGGACATGCTGTTGGGCTATCCCACTGTTAAAAATGCAGACAGACACCAAGCAACTATAAGGACCTGGGTAATTTCAGCCCATGCCCACTACCTGCACAGCTTTGCTGAGTTTTGGCCACTCTTCTCTCACTGCTGGGACAAATACCTGACACACGCCACTTACATGAGCCTGGGTGAGTCCCACCCTGCCGCCCTACTGTCATGAGAACCTTGCTGATGCACAACCTATCCCTCTTGCACAACTTCTGTGTCCAGGTGACCATTAGGAGCTTCTAAAATGCCAAAATGAAAGAGCAAAAGACAATCTCAATGGGCTGGGGAAACAGCTCAGTGATACAAACGCCTGTCTAGCAATTGCAAGGCCATGAATTTGATTCCCAGTACCATAAAAATTAAACAAATAAAAACAAAAATATAAGCATGATAATTTTAGGGGCCAGGGATATGATATAACTCAGCATAGCACCTGCTTGGCAAACACAAGGTCTAGAGTTCAATCCCTAGTACCAGAGGGCAGGGGGAAACAATCTTAGTACTGCAGCCCATCCAGATCAAGTCTAGGAGACAAGAAAAGAGAAGAACTGGGAGGTCACCTTCCTGACATTTCTGAAATGATAGCAACTGAAGTAAACAACTCCATCAGGCTATAGAAGAAATCAGACCAGAAATAATTTCTCAGGTCAAAAAAGAAATTACAGGCAGGGGAGATAGTTCAATGGTCCAAATGCCTGCTTGGCAAGAACAAGGACACAGGTTTAATCCCCCATACCACAGGCCATGATATCCCTGCCACAGACATGCCTGCTGGCACCGAAACCAGGCATGGTGGTGCACACCTGTAAAGCCAGCACCTGGGAGGCTGAAACACGAAGATCACTACAAATACGAGTTGCGTAGCAAGACCCTGTACCAAATACATAAAAATGATTTTTAAAAAAATTACATCATGAAAGAATTGCATAGCACATATGTCTCTGTAACTCTTCTCACTGCTGGGACAAATACCTGACACCCAAAATGAAGGAAGGAAGAAAGGAAAGGTTTATTTAGCTCACACCCTGTGGAGCTTTCAGTCCATATTCAGCTGGCTCCAAGGCAGAGTGGCATATGGCAGAGAGCATCTATTCGTGGTGGTGGCAAAGAGCAAGAGTAAATAGAGGGATAGCAGCAACAATGGCAACAGAGAGGAAGTCTGTCCCCCCTAAGTTGCATTCAGGCTATCGCCCACGACTGGGGGTAATATTCACATTCATAATCCCAGCAGCACTCACACTCATAATCCCAGTGGATCATGAGTTAAATCACAATCTCTAAAAATCTGCCCCATGACTGCATGAGGCTTTGGGGGGACAACTAGACACAAACCATAACATTCTGTCCTGGATCCCCAAAGACTCATGCACATCCCTTTATACAAAAGGCATTTTAGTCCATCTCTAAGAGTTGCCAAAGTCCTAACAGTTTCAGCATTGCTAAAAAAGTCTAAGTCCCAGGGCTAGCTAAATAACTCCACAGATTAAAATGCCTGCAAGCAGGCGCAGGGACCAGGGGTTTGATCCTGCCATGCCAGTCCTGCCCCTGGGGTGCACTAAGAGGGCAAGTGAGACTAGGCATGGTGGCACATGCCTGTAATCCCAGCTCTTGGGAGGCTGTAAACAGACAGATCACTAGAAGTCCAATCTAGTAGTGAGACCCTGACCACCCTCTAGACCCGTCACTGG
>NW_004524583.1:15701734-15712653 GCF_000260255.1 Octodon degus
AATGGCAAGGGTGAGGGACTTTGCTTTGAGGAGAAAGCTGCAGAGCCCCATGTTCCAGAATGGAGGCAGCAGCCACACCAGGTTCCAGAATAGAGGCGGCGGCCACATCAGATTGCAGAATGGCACCAGCATAGAGAATCTGTTTCTCGGAATCAGAGTCAGAATGCTCAGCAATCCAGGCACTCGACCCATACAGCCAAGAGAGAGGAAACCCTGGCTTCTGCTCCAGCTGGCAGCAGCCCTTGGCATCATCCACGTGGCCTTGGTGGTTGTAGGTGCATGAAGAATGCAAGTGTTCTGAGGTTCAGAAGGCTTCCGCCCAGATTTCAGAAGAAGGCCTGGGAAACCAGGCACTGTGTCTCTGAGAAGGCAGTATGTGAAGCTGTGAATGAGAAGCCTACTCAGTGGAAACCTCAGAAGTTTGAAAAAGCCAGGAATGTGGATGGTCTAAGAAAAGATGCAAAAAGGGAGCAAAACAGGTCTGAGAGAAAAGCCATAGGGACTATCCACAGAAGTGCCACAGGGGTGGAGCCACGTAAGGCTTTTGGAGCTCACTACTCATTACAGGGTGCTTTGAATGGTCTACAGGGAACTACAGGACTTAACATTTGCACTTCTGGACTTTGGACTTGTTTTGGTCCCAATTGTTTGTATCCTGCTGTGTATCCCTTTTGGAATGGCAATGCTCATCTTGTGCCTTTAAATGTTAAAGGTGTTTAACATTTCATTTGTAGAGAGGCTCACAGCTAAAAGTTTGCCTTAGATCTTGGTGGCTTGGGATTTGGACTATTCAGCCTTGCTGAAACTGGTAGGACTTTGGCAACTCTTAGGGATGGACTAAAATGTCTTTTGCATAAACGGTTGTGCATGAGTCTTTGGAGGGCCAGAGGTAACATGTCATGGTTCTAATGGAATGCAATGTCCAATTTGTAAAATGTTTAAGCATGTCTGTGTACCTGGAAATTGGCTTTAAAAAGTGTATGTCTAGTTGCCAAGTTGCCAAGGGGTGGACTGTGTTAGTTGATACATTATGTCAACTTGCTTGGATCAGCTCTGGCAGATCTCAGCATGGGGGCCTAGCCCTGCAGGTGGGCAGGGCCCAGGAATTGAGACAAGGGAGGAAGCCGCCCTGCGGGTTTCCTGCCGCCCCACCCTGCTTCTGTGGAAAAGTCTCAGTCTTCGGAGGAGCTCAATCTTTGCAGCCCCGCTACTTTGGAGGAGCTCCAAGCTGGTCAGAGGCAATCATAGATATCTTTGTCTTATTCCTGATTTTAGGGGGAGTGCTTTTAGTTTTTTTTTTTTTTTTTGCCACTTAGCATGGTGCTGGCTTGGCTATTGGTTTGTCTTAGACAGTTTTCATATTCTGGTATGGTCCTTTTTTGCCTGTTTTTTACAGTGTTTTTATCATGAAAGGGTACTGGATTTTCTTTTTCTTTGTATTTTTTTAAGGAAGGGTCTACAGGGTGTTCAGGATCTCACTACTAGATTGGACTTGTACATATTCTCCTGTTTTACAGCTTCTAAGTGCTGGGATTACAGGAGTGCATCACCACACCCAGTCTCAATCACCATCTCAGTGAGCCTCGAGTGCGGGACCAGCACAGCAGGCCTGGGGATTGAATCCTTGGCCCCTGTACTGGCTTGCAGGTGCTTTAATCTGCTGAGCTATTTGGTAGGCCCATGGATCTTCTTCTTGTGTGTCTGTTGATGTGACCATTTGTTTTTGACCCTCAGCCAATTTATTTTTTTCATTTATGGACTAACATATATTGAACTGTCCTAGCATCTCTGGGATGAAACCTAATTGACTGTAATGTATGACCTTTTTGACAGCCTGCTGCATTGTATTTCCTAATATCTTCTTGAAGATTTTGGCATCTATGTTCATTAAAGACATGGACCAATAATTCTCTTTTTTAGTTGGGGATTTATCTTCCCAAGATAGAATGAGAAATCCAAAGATACTAAAAAACATGGGAGGCTTCTTCCTAGTACCTAAAATAAGCAGCCATCTGTGCACATAACACACATGAGTTAATAATAAGTCTTAATACTATACTTAATATTTATTAGCATAAATTCTAGTAGAGCTTTGCCCTTCATGAAATAATTAATGACTAGCCAGGGAGTTATATACAGTACAAGAACTCATCAATTAGGAAGTATATTTAAAAAAAAGATAATATCAATGAATATTGAATAGGTCTTTGAAAAGACCTAAAATCAAATATATATAGCATAACAATTCATGTAAATTTTACCTTTATTATATGCCTAAAAGATAAAAGCCATCAAATTTTTACTATCAAAGAATTAGGGATTTAGTTGTTCATTATTTTTTTTTTCATGGATAAGACAACTGAAGAAAACTTTTTAAATTAGTGGACATAAGAATTATGTGGTAACTGCTAACAATATGTCTACTATTGCTTGAAGTACTAGAATACTTCAAGCAATGCAGGTAAAGTTTTTTTTGTTGTTTATTTGCTTTTGTTTTTTGAGACAGGATCTTACTATATTAGGCAGGTTGGCCTCTAACTCATAGCAATTCTCCCATTGAAGCCTCCTTTATGCCCCATTCTCTGTGAAAGTGAACCTTTCAGAGCTTTCAATTATAACAAACAGGCCATTGCCACATGCATGCCATAGGTTCACCACCACTGGTAGCAGATTAGCAAAGAACATTTCTAGGTGTATCTGTAGATGACTGACATATAGGCCAGCAAACTGTGGTTGAAAAATCCATCTTGGATGTGGGTGGTACCAACTAGTAGGCTTATAGCCCTGACAGAATTAAAAAGAGAAAGAAAGAGAGAAAGAGAGAAAGAGAGAAAGAAAGAAAGAAAGAAAGAAATCAAGAAAAGAAAAGAAAAGAAAAGAAAAGAAAGAAGTATGCTTGTTACTGAGGAGCTCCAGATGCCACTGCTTTTGAACATGAGTCTAGTTTCTTCAGCCATCCAAAGCAGACCTGCATAAGTAACTCTACTGTAAGCTACCAGGCCCTCAACCATGAACTGCTGCTGCATCTTCGATCCTTCTTGTTGCTTCTATCTTTTTGGAGTGATCAGCTACTGTATCCTCTGGTCTTCTACTATGAATGGAGGCCAGAACAAGATCTGGCTCTATAACATGTCCAACTGCTCTTAGGCCACAAGATCCAGTAGATCCAATGCTACTTGATATGTCAATGGCTGATAATACTGATATCTGGAACCTCTGACAAAGCCACATAAGTAAATCAGGGGTCCTTTTGATATTGGAACAAGGCTCTACTATCACCTGCAGATGACTACTCTCCCTTAGAAAAGTAGCTCCTGGCCTGCTATTGGGCTTAATGGAAATTGAACACGACCACTGGACAGCTAGTTATCAGGCAATGTGAGCTTCCTACTATAAAATGGGTCCTATCTGACCCAATAAGTCAAAGCTGGCAACACATAGCAACAATTCATCATCAAATCAAAATTATATATGTGTGGTAAAGCTCAAGGATGTCTGGAAGATACATGTAAGTTACATGAAAAAAATGGTCCAAATGCCTATGGTTGCTATTTATTGGTACACTGCCCTTCTGTCTGCTAGCATGGCACTGTGGGATGTTCATTATGATCAGTTGAAAGAGGACAAGAAGACTAGGGTCTGGTTTATAGATGGTTTAGTATGTTACACAGGCTCCACAAAAGTGCATAGCTATTGCTCTACAGCCCCTTTACAGAACATTTTCACAGCAGGCAGAACTTCTTTCAGTGCACCTGGTTGTACATTTTGCTTAAGAGAGAAAATAACCAAATGTGCAGCCATATACCAGCTCATGGTGGCTGGATGATCATAAGGATAATTTTTGGGAAATAGTGAGAACTATACGTGGGGAAGTGGTATGTGAACAGACCTGTCCATATGGGTTAGGAATATAAAATTATTTTTGTCCCATGTAAATGCTGACCAAAAGGTGATCTCAGCAGAAGTGAGCTTTAATTATCAGTGAGAGAAGGATCTGTTTTGTGGATCAACTGACCTCTTTCTTCAGTCACTCATCATTACCCAATAGGCTGAAGAACAAAGTACCCCCAGTGGTAGAGACAGAAGTTATGCATGGGCTCAGTAACATGACTTCCAGTCACCAAGGCTAGTATGGATGCAGCCACAATATGCCAGCATCAAAGACCAACACTGAGTCTCTGATAGTGCAACATTCCCTGCTGCATTCTGGAAGTATGTTGATTATATAAGACCACTTCCATTAAGCAAGGACAATACTACATCTCCACGGAAATAGACACTTATTCTATGTGTTTTTGTTTTCCTTGCATGTAAAGCTTCTGTCATCTATGACAAAATTCCACACAGCAATGCTTCTGACCACAAAACACACTTCATGGCCAAGGAAGTACAACAACAGGCTCATACTCACGTAATTCCTTAGTCTTATCATATTCCTCACCATCCAGAAGAAACTGGGTAGAACAGACATAATTCAGTGCTAGCTAAATGAGGTCATTGGCCATAGTCAAAAACTTAAGGGAAAATATTTTATTTTGAGAAATATTATGAAAGACAGGAGTAGGCAATTTTTTTTTTAAAAGGCTGCTAGCACATATTTTAAGCTTTGCAACTGCCATACAATCTCTGATGCATAGGCTGTCTTTTTTCCCCATACCTAAAAAAATATAAAAGTCATTCCAAGTTTAAGAACACCACAAGAATAAGCTGCAGCCAGAAGTCAAATTTCCCAACTAAGGTAAACAAACCCCTTGTGCTGGATCAGACCTTATCACAGTTTAGTCTTCCAAAATTGTCCTTGGAATTGGATGGTGACTGCCACCCAGTGGACTCCATTATATTTTCACTTATCTGAACAGTGAAACATGCCTAAATATTTAATATAAACGAGTAATTCCAAGGGCTTTATCCATGTGCTTCATTTAATATCATTTCTCATTTCAAACTTAATTCAAACTTATCAGGTACTTTTCCCATTACCAATACATAGGCTATGTTTCTAATACCCACGTGTTAGGGATTATACCTACTATCACAAAATGATCTGTGATACTCCCAGTCTAGAATGTTAGTAGTAAAAAATAGTACAAAAGGAAAAGAACAGTGATGTCACCAGAAGCAGCCACAACAGCATAGTGAAGACAATTGTGAAAGAGGACATGCAGGATTGCTTCAGAAAGTGGCAAGAATATTGCAATACATGTGCTCAAAATGAAGAGGGGGTTCATGGCAACGTGTCTGTGACTATAATAACTTTTTAACTTGAACATTCACTGTATTTTTTTTTTAATCAGGTCTAGTAAGTCTCCTGATCTATGACCAAGGATGTTATGTGCAAGTGTGTGGTAGGGTTTCAACCCAGGGGCATTCATGATGAGTTACATCTCCAACCTTTTTTCTTAATTTTTTGAGATGGGCTCTTGCTAAGTTTCATGAGCTGTCCTTAAACTTGTGAGTCTCGTGCTCCAACATTGTTTTTTTTTTTGTTTTTTTTTTTTTTTTTTTTGCAGAACCGGGGATTGAACTCAGGCCCTTGCGCTTTCCAGGGAAGCACTTATTCCACTGAGCCATCTCCCCCCCCCTTTTTTTTCCTTTTTTAATTTTTTTCAACATTCTGAATAACTTGGATTATAGTTGTGCACCACCACACCTACCACGTGATTTTCTTTGTTTACCGGAAGCAGTATATATGCTTTTTCTCTCCTTTGGCTGCTTGTACCAAGGTTGGTGACCAAATTTCAAGAGCTGCTTCCTCCTTTTTTATAGTCATGTAGCAAAGTGCTCACATTAAATCCAGCAGATTACTTGAGTGCTCCACACACTTCCTTGATTCAGCACAGAGCTCAGAGATCTATTTGCTTTCCCCATCTGCCAATATGATTAGAAAAATATCTTTGAATGAACAGTTGCTACAACCTATGGTATTTGGACAGAGGGGCCTCTGGAGCCAAGCCAGGGCTATGGGTGGGAATGGGGGTGGGATGAATCACAAATCTATAAGCAGTAAAACTATGTGGAGAAAGCCCTAACTTTCAGGAAAAGTGTGAGAAGCTGGAGTGAATACAGCCCTATGTTAAGACATCTTTGACTCACCACAGCCAATAGTATAGGTGGATCCAGTGTCAATATTTTCGCTAAAAGAAACAGTGCTAACACAAATAAGACTTAGTAGTGATCCATGAACAGCTTGTCTATCCCATGTGTCACTCTGACTTGGAACCAGCTGAGTATGGACTGAAACCTTCAGTAACTGTGAGCTAAGCAAACCTTTTTTTTCCCTTAATTTTGGGTGTTGGGTATTTTGTCTTAGCAACAAGAGAGAGTAACTGAGACACTGCTATATTCCAATACCGTAACTCCTAGTTAAAAAAAAGGAATCACTCATTTGAACACCAAGGAATTTTAAAAAAATCTTCTCTTTTTTTTTTTTTTTTTGAGGGTGTAGGGCTTAGGTTATTCTTTTGTTTTTGAACTTTTCCTTTCTTTTGTTCTTTTTTTCTTTGGCTTGTTAGTTTCTTTCTATTACTTTTACCTAATTTTCTATTATTGTATTTAATTTCCTTTCTTCCTTTTTTTGTGGAACCAGGGATTTGAACTCAGACCCTTGTGCTTATTCTACTGAGCCAACTACCCGTCTTCATTTACTCTTTAATAAGACCATGTATCTCACTTTTAATTCTTCTCATCTTCCCTTTAATTTTCAAATTTTCAACCTCTTACTTTTTCCTTCTTCAATTCTTCTAATTTTATTAATACTACTATAAAGCTTGATTAGTTGTTAAAAATTTAGCTAAATCTATGCTATCATTGTTGAATTCTTCTCTATTATTATTAATAGTTTTACATTTGTATGTAGTTGATATCTACTATATGTCAATATTTGGTTTGCTCCTGGGTCTAGATTTTCACAGATATCTTTTATTAAGGCTGCTACAAAGGTAGCCTTTGTTGGTTCTTATATCAATATTCAGTTTGTATTTGGTTGAATTATTGTTATTTCTTTGCTATTCCTAGTGGTAACACAGCTGTGTAAATTGGTTTTCACATAATAACGATAACAATGATAATAATATATTATATATGACATATTAAGAGTCATCAACATTACTGTGGTTTGTTTCCAGAAAACTTGGTACTGGGTCAATTCCACTACTCTGTCACCTTCCCAAATTAATGGGGAGGGAGTCTTGGGAGAAAGGCAAAGGCCTGTAACAAACCATACCAGGAGTGTATTATTGGGAAGCACACACTAACTAAAGAGATGTCTAGTCTAGCAATAAAGTGTTTCCGCTTTGACACCCAACACTCAACACAATAAAAATAGAAAAGAAACATGAGAAAAAAGGGAACAAAATTCCCCCAATTGCTCCTCACATCTCCATCTTCTCAGGCACCCAGATGATGGAGGGCACAAAGACACTGAATAGAAGCAGGAGGGTGGGTCACCCTGGGGAAAACTCCAGCCACAGAAAACTAATCCCATTCCTCAAACCAAGAGACCAAGTTCAGAAAACTCTGTTTACTCCCTCATTCTTTCTCTTTTATCCTAACTACTAGTCTCTAAAATTGTGGGTGATTATCCTTTGTTCCAGCCTTGCTTCTACTTTCTGTTCAGTTATCTTTGTTTGTTCTTTGTTCACTATCCTTCTTCCTCATCACAGGGTAAAAACACTATCACACTCTATCAAGAGGAAACAGTCTGAATACAAGCTCCCTACTCACAATGAGTTCTATTATATAACCATAGATTTTGCCACTACCATTTAAGGTACAAAATTAACACCTACCACAGTTTGTCAGTTTCTAAACTGTACTTGATGCTATCATTACTGCTAATTATGTTACTTTAGCTAGGATGTCATATCTGTTGTAAGCAGATGTTCTCTTTTCTCTAACAGTATCAGGAAGCTCTGGTACTAAGCTCACCACAGCAACAAGGAGCTGGACACTCAATCAGATATGAACATTTCACATTTAGTTAACTGGGAAGGCAGGATCTTAGAACTGACACAAGCCAAGAACCTTCTACACACAGAAAACAACACTGAGGAACAAATTTTACCCAGAAAGAATACTTATGATATAGATACCTATTAAAAAAGTTGCAAGGATCAACACAGAAAAAAAAAGTGAAACAGAAAATGACAAGAGGGCTGGAGGGACAGCCAGCACCTGCCTGACAAGGCCAGGGACTCAGGTTCAATCCCCTGGAGCACATGCCATGCCAGCCCTAGAACCCCAGGCACAATGTGTCAGCCATCAAAATCAGGGATGGTAGTGCACGCTTATACTCACAGTGCTGGGGAGACTGAGATAGAAAGATCACTATGAGTCTGAGCTGCATAGCAAAATGCATGCATGCATGAATGAATGACTGATAAATAGACAATGACAAGATACAGAAGGAAGATACAGTTTCAGACCTACAGTTCACCCAGTACAATTCCAACAGACAAGGAAATAGAGGAAAATAAAAGGCACAAACCTGACATTTCTAAATGATAGCAACCAAAGTAAAGAAAAAAATCCATGAGGCTATGTAAGAAATCAGATAAGAAATAATTTCTAGGTTAAAAAAGTCAACATTTATAAATGAATTATTTAAAAAATCTTAAAAATTAAATGACAGAATGGAAATGAAACATGATCAATACAGGGAAGAGAAAATTCAAGAAACCGTTTCAAACAGTCACAAAATTAAAAATTCCATTGAAACATGGAAAAAGGCTTAAACACAACTGAAGACAGACTTTCATACCCTGAAGACAGGATCACAGCCAGTGACTGTGAAAGAAAAAAAAAAAAAAAAGACTATTAAAAATAATAGGGGAGGGCCGGGGAGATGGCTCAGTGGAATAAGCACTTCCCTGGCAAGTGCAAGGGTCTGAGTTCAATCCCCGGTTCCACCAAAAATAACAATAATAATAACAATAATAATAACAATAATACTAGGGGATCAAAAAATAAAATCCAACAGCTGCAAGATAACACATAGAAAAACATAAGATTGCTAGGTGTCAATTAAAAAGCAAGAATCAACACAAATATCATAAAGATTATTTGCAGAAACAAAACAGCAGAAAATTTCCCCAACAAAACAACAGAATATGACATATATAAGTGAGGCATACAGAATTCCAAAGCCATGAGCAAAATAAACCTACAAGCAAACATAATAATCAAGATGCCAGAAAGTTGGCATGAGAAAAAAATATTAAAAGCCATTACAGAAAAGAAACAGATCACATATAAAAGAAAGCTGATCAGAATCATGGCAGATTTCTCAATACAAATCATCAAGTCAAGAAGAGTTTGCAGCGAAGTATTTCAAGTCCTGAAAGAAAACAATTTCTAACATAGGTTCATGTACCCTGCAAAATTATCTCTCCAAATTTTGGAGAAATAAGCTACTTCTATGGCAAAGAACAATCAAAGAAATTCATGAACACTAAACCAACACTACTAATAGTAATGAAAGACACACTAGACAGAAATAAAAATGATCACAATTCCAAGAATAACAACAGAAAGAAAATAAAAAACAGCAACCAATTCAACAAAGGGAAATATCAGGGAACCAACAGAAGGAAAATAATATGACAAAGATAAGCCCATAGTGCAATGAAGTTGGAAATTAATGACAAAACAAACTGCTAAAACTATAAATATGTGGAAACTAAATAATACCATCCTGAAAAACTAATGGGTTATAGATAAAATTAAAGAAACTAAATGACACATATAATTAAACAAAAATGCAAACACAAAAGACTAGAACATGAGGGATACAAAGAAAGCAGTCTTAAGAGACAAATATATAGTGGTAAATTCTCACATCACAAAACCAGAACAAGCACAAATAATATCACAATATTGCATTTTATACTTCTAGAAAAAGAAAGAGCAAATCAAGCCCAACACTCATAGAAGGGAACATATTATAAAGACCTGAGAAGAATTAATGCAGTGGAGATGAAAAACAATAGAAAGAATTAAAGAACTGAAGAGTTAGTTATTAGAAATAATAAATGGAATTGATAAATCCTTAGCCAACCTTATCAAAAAATGAAAGAAAAAAAATTCAAATTCATAGAATGAGGAATGAAAGAAACAAAATCACTACAAATCCTGTGGTAATTCAGGAGATCACCAATTACTACTTCAAAAATTTTTACTCTCTCGGGATGGAAAACACAGAATGGACAGATTCCTAGAAACATATAAATTACCAAAGCTGAGACAACCCAGGCCACGGGATCCTGAACAGACCCAAGCGCAGGCTCGGCGAGTGAGTAAGACCACCGGGGCCCTCTGGATCCTGAATAGACCCAGAGCGCAGGCCTGGCAAGTGAGTGAGACCACCGGGGCCCTCTGGATCCTGAATAGACCCAGAGCGCAGGCCTGGCAAGTGAGTGAGACCACCGGGGCCCTTCAGATCCTGAATAGACCCAGAGTGCAGGCCCAGCGAGTGAGTGAGACGACCGGGGCCCTCCAGATCCTGAATAGAGCCAGAGTGCAACCCTGCGAGTGAGTGAGACGACCGGGCCGCGGGATCCTGAACAGACCCAGAGAGCATGCCCAGCGAGTGAGTGAGACCACCGGGGTCCTCCGGATCCTGAATAAACCCAAGAGCGCAGGCCCAGAAAGTGAGTGAGATGACCGGGGCCCCGGGATGCTGAATAGACCCAGAGCGCAGGCCCGGTGAGTGAGGGAGACCACCGGGGCCCTCCAGATCCTGAATAGACCCAGAGCGCAGGCCCGGTGAGTGAATGAGACGACCCGCGGCCCGGGGAACCTCATTTGACCCAGGCTGCATGCAGGCCCAGCATGGAACCCTTCAGCAGAACTCCCTGCAAAGAGGCTAGAGGCAAGACCCACCCAGCTGATTCAGGAGCAGAACATCTTGCCAGAGAGACACA
>NW_004524583.1:15716772-15726942 GCF_000260255.1 Octodon degus
AAAAAAAAAAAAAAAAAAGTCCAACTTTCAAGTCTCCTCCAAGATTTAAAACAAAGTCTTAGCCGTGAGCCTCTGTACAAAAGAAAAGTTAAACAGTTTCAACATTCAAAGGTACAAGATAAACATTACCATTCCACAGTTGCAAACAAGAGAAAACAAAGCACTGGGACAAACACAAGTCCAAAATCCAGGAAAGCAAACATTAAATCCTGTAGTTACATGTGGAACATCCAAAGCAATCTGTGATGAGTTGTGAGCTCCAAAGGGCCTTACATGGCTCTGCCCATCTCACTTTTGGTGGTAGCTTCCATAGCTTCTCTCTTAAGTCTGGCTTTGCTCCCTCCTTGCAGTTTCCCTTAGATGATCCACATGCCTAGCTTTTCCAAACCTTTGGGGTTTCCACTGAATAGACTTCTCACTCACAGCTTTATACAATGCCTTCCCAGGGGCACAATGCCTGGCCTCCCAGACCTTTTGAAATCTAGGTGGAAGCCTTCTTAACCTCAGAATTCCTGCATTCTGTAAGCATCTAAAACCAACACCACATGGATGATGCCAAGGTCTGCTGCCAGCTGGAGCAGCAGTTACACTTTCTTCTCTCTTGGCTATTGGGGTTGAGTGCCTGGATCACTGAGCACACTCTCTGATTCCTAGAAACAAATCCTCCATGCCAGTGCCATTCTGGAACCTGGTGTGGCTGCCACTACCATTCTGAAACATGGCACTCTGTGGCTTTCTCAAGGCAAAGTACCTCTCCCTTGTAACTCTGAGGCTGCAAAGGTGGAGACCTGCTGCATTCAGTAATGCCCTCAGGCCATCTTTTTAATTCCCTTGTTCCTTCTTGGCAATGGAGATCCTCTCAGCTCTATCTTTGCATTCCACAGCTTTGTTGGAACTTCCTCTCTGGCCAAACCCACAACAGTTTAAATCATCCTGCTGGGCTCCTTGCTCTTCATTCTCAACATAAATCTAGCTAAAAGCCCCCAACAACAGTCATGCCACAGCCCCAATATTCGGCTGCTTTAACATTTCCTTTGCCAGATTAATCAGTTTGCCATGCTTAATTTCAGTACCAGCCAAAGTCTCTGAACACAAGCAAAATATAGACAAACTTGCTGCCATGTCATAACACAAATCATCCAAGTACAACAACCAATGCAGTCCTTTTTTAGAAGAAACCTCCCCAGCCTGATTTTTACTTGCAAGATTTTATCAACCTTCTGGTCTGAGTTCTGACCAGAATCTCCCACACAGAACAGCTGAAGCTGTTCCAGCGCTTTCCTTGTAGATGACATCTCCAAATCTTTCCTATCTCTTCCCATAAGCCATTCCCAAAAGCTTACAATCCACATGATCAGGTTTCGCCACAGCAAGAACCCACTTCTCTGGTACAAAGTTCTGTCTCAATTACTCTTTTTCATTGCTGGGACAAATATCCAACACTCAACATAAAGGAAGAAAAGGTTTAGTTAGCTCACAGTCACTGGAGGTTTCAGTCCATACTCACTCAGCTGGCTCCAAGGCAGAGTGGCACCTGGCAGAAAGCAACCGTTCTTGGCAGCGGCAAAGATCAGAGAGCAAAATAGAGGAGTATCAGCAACAATGGCTACAGAGAAGAAGTCTGTCTCCCTTAAATTGCATTCAGGGTATTGTCCCAGGCTGGGAGTAGTATTCACACCCATAATACCAGCAGCGCGCACTTCCATAATTCCAGTGGATCATGAAGTCCTCCCCATGACTGCATGAGGCTTTGGGGGTACAACTAAAAACAAATCATAACAATGTCTAAAGAAAACATAAGTTTAAAAAAAACAGAATATAAATATGAGGGAAACATGGAACAAACAATAAAAAAAGAACTGAAATGCATGAGACAAATTCAAACAGATATTGAGAAAATTAAGAATTCCATTGAATACTGACAAAACTACTTGAACCAAACTGAAGATAGACTTTCAGACCTTGAAGACAGCATTGGAGCTAGTGATCTGAAAATGACAGATCTCTTAAACAAGGAACCAGGATATAACAATTTAGCAGCTACAAGATAATACAAAGAAAAATATATAAGACTATTAGGTGTCAAGGAAACAGCAGGAGTCAGCACAAATCACATAAAAAGACTATTTACAGAAGTAGTAGCAGAAAGCTTCCCAAATATGGAAGAATCTAACATACAGTTAACTGAGGCATATAGAGCTACAATTAGCCATAACAAATATAAATCTATACCTAGACACATAATAATCAAGATCCCACAAATTCAGCAAAAGTACATAATATTAAAGTGATTAGAGAGAAGAAAGAGATCACCTATAATGGAAAGCCTATCAGAATCTTGGCAGATTTCTTAATAAAAAGCATCAAATCAAGAAGAACTTGGAATGAAGTATTTCAGGTCCTCAAAGAAAACAACTTCCAACCCAGATTAATGTACCTGGGACAGCTATCTATGAAATTTAATGTGAGATATTTCTATGACAAAGAACTTCTGAAGAAATTGATGCCCATCAAACCAGCCCTATAAAGAGTACTGACACATATGCTAAAAAGAGACAGACCACAACTTCAAGAACAAAAAAAGAGAACCACCAAGCAGAGAAAGCAATTAGACACAAGGGAAAAGTACAGAACCTACAGCAGGAAAATAACATGACAAACATAAGTGAATACGTATCAGCTATAACCATCAATATAAATGGCCTCAATTCATTAATTAAAAGAAACAGACTGGCCAAATGGATCTAGAAACAAAATCCAACAATAAGTTATATACAAGAAACACATTTAACTCAAAAGAAAATGCACTGAATGAAAGTCAAAGGATGATAAACAATACTCCATAGGACAGAAACCCAGAAAAAAGCAGGGGTAGCCATTCTGATCACTGACAATGTCAGTTTCAAACTAAGAATGATTAAAAGAGAAAAAGGAGGTCATTACATGCTTGTTAGGGGAAAAGTGTAAGAGGAAGAAATAACAATTATAAATATATATGTAGGAGCCAATGTAGGAACACCCAACTACGTAACACAAATTTTAACACAAATGAAATTCGAAATGAGTAAGAATACAATAATAGAAGACTTTAACACCCAACTATCAAAAAGAGATAGATCAACTGGGCAAAAAAATCAGCAAAGAAGTAAAAGAACAAAACCAAAATTGTGAAGAAAGGGACTTAGTACACCTTTACAGTGTGTTCCACCTAGCAACGTCATAATGTCAGCTACACTTGAGATGTTCTCTAAAACAGAGTATATACTAGCACACAGAGCATATTTAAGTAGATGCAATGAAATTATCCCATACATATTATCTGGTCATAGTGCAAAGGAATTGGAAATTATTAACAAAGAATCACAAAAATACCATAAACACATGGAAATTATATAACAACCTTCTGTAAAACCAGTGGGTCAAAGACAAAGTTAAAGAAGAAATTAAACGATATTTACAATCAAACAAAAATGCAGATACAACTTACCAAAACTTGTGGGATGCAATGAAAGCTCTCTTAAGAGGAAAATTTATAATGATAAATTCTCACATCAGGAAAACAGAATGAGCCCAAATAAACAATCTTATGCTGCACTTCAAGTTCCTAGTAAAACAAGAGCAACTCAGGCTCCAAGCCCAAAGAAGGCAGGAAAATACAGAGATCAGAGCAAAAATAATTGTGGTGAAGAGGAAGAAGTAAAAGGAATAATGAATCATGACTTGGTTATTTGAAAGAATAAATAAAATTATTAAACCCTCAGTCAACCCTACCAAAAAAGGAAATAAAAACTTAAATTCATGTAATAAGGAATAAAATCATTACCTATAGAAACTCAGAACATAATCAATATCTACTTCCAAAATCTTTACTCTGACAGGATGGTAAACACAGAGGAAATGGACAAATTCTTAGATATATGTGAATTGTCAAAGCTGAATCAAGAAGATATAAAAAGTCTGATTAACCCAATAACAGTGAGTGAAATTGAAAATGTAATTAAAACCCACCAAAAAGAAAAGTCCACATCCTGATCAATTCACAGCTGAATTGTACAAGAAATTTAGAGAAGACTTAATGCCAACTCTTATCAAACTCCTCAATGAAATTGAAAGGAAGCAATTCTCCCAAACTCATTCCTGGAAGCAAGCATTATTCTGACACCAAAACCAGAGAAAGACCCATCCAAAAAAAGAAAACTACAGGCCAATGGCCCTCATTAGCATAGCTGAAAAAATCCTCAAAAATAGGGGCCAGGGAGATGGCTCAGTGGAGTAAGCTCTTCCTTGGCAAGTGCAAGAGCCTGAGTTTAATGCCCAGCTCTGCAAAAAAAAAAAAAAAAAAAAAAAAAAGAGAAGAAAAAAAGAAATCCTCAAAAATAGACTAGAAGGAAGAATGCAGCAAATCAGGAAGATTATACACCATGGCTAAGAAAGATTTATCCCAAGAATGCGGTTCAATATATCCAAATGTAACACACTACATCAACAGAACCAAAGACAAAAATCACATGATCATCTCAAAAGATGCAGAAAAAGCTTTTGACAACATTCAGCACTATTTTATGATAAAACCATACAGGAAAATTAAAATAGGTGGTCTTTATCTCAAATTGATAAAAGCTACCTATGCTTAATCAAAAGCCAGCAGCATACTAAATGGACAAAAAGTTAAAGCCTTTGCTTTAAAAGTGAGACCAAGATAAAGATGTCCACTGTCTCCACTTGTGTTCAACATAGCTCTGGAAACATTAGCCACAGCAATTAGATGAGAGAAAGAAATAAAAAGAATTATGAAAATGAAGAAGTGAAATTATCATTATTTGCAGATAACATGATACTTGACATAGTAGCTCTCAAAAAAACCCCAAAAGACTTTTAGATTTAATAACCAAATTAGTAGCATAGCAGGATACAAGGTCAACATTCAAAAATTGATAGCATTTTTTACACAAACAATGAACACACTGAAAGTGAAATCAGGGAAACCATGCCTTTCACAATAACATTCAAAAAATGAAATATTTAGGAATCTCAAAAAGGAAGTAAAAAAATGTACACAGTGGAAATTATAATACTCTGAAAAAAGATATTGAAGAGGATTACAGAAAATGGTAAGACTGTGACAGTTAGATAGCTCAGCGGATTAAAAGTGCCTGCTTAGGCAAACAGAGGGACTAGGTTTGATCCCATTGGCTTTGCCCGCCCCACCCCAAGGGCACACTAGGAGGCAAATAAGACTGGGCATGGTGGTGCATGCCTGTAATTGCAGTATGTGGGAGGCTGAAAACAGGAGAATCACTACGAGTCCAATTTGTGTAGTGAAACTCTGTAGGTCCTGTCCTAAATACATTAAAATAAAAAAAGGAAAGATTATCCTTGCTCATGGAAAGGAAGAACCAACTTTGTGAAAATTGCCATACTCCCAAAATTGGTATAAAGATTCATTGCAATCCTGATTAAAATACCATTAGTATACCTCCCAGATCTGAGAAAATATTCATCAAATTCAGCCTGAACCAGGAGAAACCCAGAGTAGAAAAAGCAATCCTGGGCAAAAAAGGAAAGGCGGGAGCCATCACAATCCCTGGCTTGAATTTATGCTATAAAGCTACTGTGATAAAATCAGCATGGTACTGAAAAAAAAAAAAAGCCGACTTAAAAATCAGTAAAACAGATTAGAAGATGCAGACACAACCATAAAAACCACAAATACACTCAGCCACCTTTTTATCTTTGACAAAGGTGCCAAACACATTCACTGGAAGATAGCCTCTTTAATAAATGATGGTGGAAGAACTAGCTTTCCACATGCTTAAGTAGATGAATGTCTATCACCACACACTCAACTACCATCCAAATGTAACAAAGATTTAAATATTAAAACAGAAACACAAAGTCTTCAGTAGGAGAAAGTAGGTAGAAATCTTGAAGAACTCTCTTGTAGAGAGTTCATGAGCAAATAACAAACTTCATGAGAAATATTTCAAAGAATCAACAACTGGGATCTCATATTTCTGAAAAAACTCTACACGTCAAAACAAATCACCATGACTGTAAAAGGAAAATCCATAAAATGGGAAATTATAACCCACTGTACCTCTAACAAAAGACTTTTATCTTGAACATACAAAGACTTTTAAAAAATCAAATGCCTAAGTTTAAAAGATCCAATCAAAACATGGGCTTCTTTGATGAATACACACCTCTCAGATTAAGAAATACAAATGACAATGTATGAAAAAATGTTCAACCTCACTGGTCATTTGAGAAATGTAAATTAAAACAACACTGAGATTCTATCTCACTACAGGACAAATAGCTATCATCAAGAAGCAAACCAATAACAAATCTTGCATGGGCTATGGGGAAAAAGAAACCTTCTCCACTGTTGTTTGGAATGTAGACTAGTAAAAACAGTATGGAAATTAGTATAGAGATTTCTCACAAAAGTAGGGTTAGATATCCCATTAAACCCAACTATTCCCCTCCTGGGTATTTTACCAAAAGAAATGAAAACAACATACTACAGTGATATATGTGCACCTATCTTTATAGCTGTATACTCTGTCATAGCTAAATCTTGCCAACAACCCAAATGGCAATCAACTGAGGAATACATAAAGATGTGGTATTTTTACGAAACCAAGTGTTACTCACATATAAAAAGAATATATTTGAAGAATATATTTGAAGCTTGTATCAGTAACTGGATGTAACTAGTGACCATATTCTTTTTGCGGAACCGGGGATTGAACTCAGGCCCTTGTGCTTACCAGGCAAGCACTTATCCTACTGCACTATATCCCCAACCCCTAGTGACCATATTCTTTTTTTTTAATAGTTCTTTTTAAAATTAATTTTATTGAGAAAAAATTGCAATGTGACAGCTTCAAAACAAGTTGGTAGGAGAGTTACAACAATTAATATATTGCATATTGTTGTCTTTGTAGTAGTCATTCATAGCACAAGATGCAGACATGATATCCTGTCCAAACACTATTAGTACAGATCTTACTTCAAATTGAATTAGGAGAAAATAGCTGTATATCTATCCTAGCTATTTTGTATATACAGATACAAAATTGTCCTTCATTTATATTACCTTTTTCTGTTCTGTTTTGTCAGAGATAGGTATTCCATTGCCATCCAAATACTGTAGGTACATGAATTCAGCAAAATATTCCAATATAATCCAGTACTCCACAATAATAGTGAGTTATCCACAGGACTGGCAATGTCTGAATCTGATGACTTGAGCCTTCCACAGCTCATCATATTAACATGGCTTCACTTTTCATATCTCATTTCTACACTTTTCTGCTGGATGGTTAAGACCAAGATAAAGCAAGACCTATAAAACAAAAAATGTAACTTTTGTATCTGACATGGTGAGTCAAGTCCCCTCAGGTCTTATCCCGAAACCCTGTACACTTTGTAGATCCTTTGCCAGTGTCAGCCATGTGGATGAGTCACGGCCATTGCTTGACCAATTCACTCTCTGAGAAAGCCTGAGAGAATGTTTTCTCTTCATGTGACTCTCTTTAAGCACACACTACATCATTGATCACATGCCTCTATGGCCCCATAATTTCCTTGATCAGAAAATTTGGGGCACTGACCATATTCTTAAATGAAATAAATCACACCTACATGTTCATACATCATATTGTGTCAATAGTTTAAGAACCTGAAAGAGTAAATAAAATCTGAAAAGTACAACAGATAATGTGAAAGGGAAAGAATCTGTTCAAAGGGAAGGAAATACTGAGATGAGGAGAAAGACAAGAGAAGGGAGCCATAAAACTATGGCTTGGATAATTGTACTGTTGATTTCTACCAGTCTAAGGAAAGTAGTAGTCAATGCTTAAACTTTTTTTTCACATTTTTCATGCATCTGGTAATCTAAACAATTAATCTGAAGACTACACTATGCAGTACAACAAATAGTGAAATTCTCTAATGTTTCTAATTTTTGTTATTATCACTATTTTGTATTTTGTCTTTAAAAAAATCCTCAATAAAATACAAGCAAAAAAAAAAAAAAAAAAAAAAAAAAAAAAAAAAAGCAAATCATTAAGACGACCATGGAGACGCAGTCCTAGCCCAGGCCCAGTGAGTGTGTGGGAGAGCTTCACACTATCCTGCGCCGGCAGGATCTACTGGTCCCAGCCCAGGCGCAGCATGGGTGAGACCATTATCCACCCCCTTGGGACGCCCCCCACCAATCCACAGCACGTCCCCCACCCAGCCCCCCGAGTAGGAATTTCTGCCCTGTTCCTGGAACCCACAGACCCAGTCCTAGCCCAGGCCCGGTGAGTGTGTGGGAGAGCTTCCAGCTACCCTGTGCCAGCGGGACCTACTGGTCCCAGCCCAGGTGCAGCCAGGGTGAGACCCTCTTCCACCCGCTTGGGACACCCCCCATAACTCCACAGCACCTCCCCACCCTGCTGTCTGAGTAGGAATTTATGCCACATTCCGGGAACCCCCAGACCCAGTCCAAGCCCAGGCCCGGTGAGTGTGTGAGAGAGCTTCTAGCTACTCTGCGCCTGCGGGACCTACTGGTCCCAGCCCAGGCGCAGCATGGGCGAAACACCCTTACACGCCCCTGGGACGCCCCCCATCACTTTGTAGTACCCCCCCAGCCCACCCGCCGAGTAGGAATTTCTGCTGGATTCCAGGAAGGCCCAGATCCAGTCCAAGCCCAGGCCCAGTGAGTGTGTGGGAGAGCTGCCTCTCCCCCCTACTCCACCTTGTCCCCTCCAGACTCAGCTCAGGCCTGTCATACAGGCCTGGGGTGAAACCTTGCAGCTGCAATCCCTGCAGAGAGGGTAGGAGACAGACCTACCTAGCTAGGCCAGGAGCAGAACATCTTGCCAGAGGGGCAAAACGGCTTCACTGCCAAGGGTGGCAGAAGGAATGAAATGAGCACAGCAGCCAGACCCAAGCCAGGCACAGCTGGATAAAGCCAAACTTTGTAGATCTGCACCTGAACTTCAGTAGGTGCTAAGGTTATAACTGCAAAAAAGATCTACAACAAAGGTCAGAAGACACTGCTACACAAAATGACGGGAAGGAACAAAATGCAATCTCAGAACCCAAGCCCACACATAACTAGTGCAGAGGACACTAACACAGAACAAAAATGGAATCACACAGCTGAAAGCAATGAATCAACGGCTTCTGAAATAAAGAAACAGCTGCAGAAAGGTATAGAGAAACTCAGATTGGAAATAAAAAAAGAAATCCCTGAACTAATAACATCTGCAGTAAAGAATCAAATACAGAAACATATGCAGGAAACCCAATGACCATAAAGAACAAGTGCAGAGGACACTAGCTTGGCTCAAATGTATGAATTAATAGTGTCGATAGTAAATAAGCAACAACAGAAAGTCATAGAGGAACTCAGAGAGGAATTCTTTTCTGAAATAAAAAAGGAATTCTCAGAATTCATAGCATCTGAAGTAAAGAATCAACGATAGAAACATAGGAAGGAAACCCAAACTGAAAAATACACTTCAGTAAAAGAATTTATAACTGCTTCTAAAGAAGACATTGATTAAAAAAAAAAAATAGAGGAGATTAGAAAAATGACGGATTCCTTGAATGAGCAATGCAGGGAAGAAATAGACTGCATGAAGCAGAATCAAAGAGATACAGAGGACATTAAAATCTCAATCACAAGCTTCCAAAACCGTTTAAGTGAAAGTGAGGACAGAGATTCAGATCTTGAAGATGCTGGTGCAGCTAGTGAAAAATAAGAAAGGATCTCTTAAAAACAACTAGGATGCAGGAAAGAATAATCCATCACCTGCAAGATGATGCAAAGATGAACATTGTGAGACTAATAGGTATCAATAAGAAAGGAGTCAATACAAATGACATTAAAAAATATGGACAGAAGGAATAGCAGAGAACTCCCCAAATATGAGGAAATAATCTGCCATACAAGTAACCGAAGCATACAGAACACCAAGTAAACTCAACCCAAAGAAAAACACGCTGAGACATGTAATCGTCAAGATCCCAGAAATTCAGCACAAGAATAATATACTGAAAGACACTAGAGAAAAGAAGCAGATCACATGTAAAGGAAAACACATCAGAATTACGGCCGACTTCTCTTCACAAACCATGAAGGCAAGAAGAGCATGGAGCAGAGTACTTCAA
>NW_004524583.1:15729777-15730904 GCF_000260255.1 Octodon degus
TATAAAGAACTAAAAAACACTAGGGCCCCAAAATTTAAAGACCCAATCGAGAAATGGGCATCCGAGATGAACACACACTGCTCAGGGTTAGAAATTAAAGAAGCGAATAAATATACGAAAAAATGTTCCACATCACTAGCCATCCATGAAATGCAAATTAAAACAACAATGAGATAGCATCTCACCCCAGAAAGAATGGTTATCATAAAGAAATCACCCAATAACAAATGTTGCAGAGGCTGTGGGGAAAAAGGAACCCTTCTCCCCTGCTGGTGGGAATGTAGACTGGTGTAACCATTGTGGAAATCAGTGTGGAGACTCCTTAGAAAAGTTGTACTGGAAATCCCATTTAAACCAGCTATTCCTCTACTGGGAATTTTCCTGGAGGATCTGAAAACATCATATCATAGGGATATATGTGTCCCTATGTTTATAGCAGCACAATTTGTGATAGCCAAATCTTGGAGACAACCAAGATGCCCATCACCTGAGAAATGGTTGAGAAAGAGGTGGTATTTTTACACAATGGAGTATTATTCAGCTCTGAAGAATGATAAACTCCAAGCCTTTATTTTGAAGTGGATGCCACTTGAACATATACTCATAAGTGAAATAAACCAGACACATATGTGTAAATACTGTATAGTCTCCCTAGTATAAGAACTCAAAAGAAGAAATACAAATAGAAAGATATAATACAAGTAAAAGGAAAGCAGGATTTCGAGGACTAACTAATCAAGAGAGAGAAAGGAAAAGAGCTAGGAAACACGATAATGTCAAGCCATACAGTTATATGTAAAAGATGAGCAAGGCAATGATCCTGAGAATATCCAGAAGATTTTTTAATCTGGCAATTATTTGGAAAGATTCTCAGCAGGACTAAATATATATACGATATCTGTGAAATAAGCAACTGCACTGCAGATGGTAATCTCTAATAGTAGTTTCATTTTTGGAGTGCCTGTCATTCTAGGTTTCTGAACACAGGCTGCTTGTCATGACATGCCAGTTGCTGCTATGCTGTCTCTCAGGTAGATGGTTGTTCAAAAAGAAGGGGGTGGTGAATGAAAGCAAGAGACAGGTAAAGTAATTTTGTGGGCCTGTCCTGCTTCAAGGTTGTATATGGT
>NW_004524583.1:15732703-15739889 GCF_000260255.1 Octodon degus
GATCTCAGGATAAATCCTGAGGGGATTTCACTGACCTTATCAGACCCAAAAGCTACAACTCTTGTTGCATAGGTCCTGCTTTACCTTGCTCTTAACCATCCAGCAGAAAATTATAAAAACGAAATATAAGAAGTAAATCCATGCTGTTATGTTGAGTTGTAGGGGACTCAGGTCAACAATTTCTGACACTGCCAATCAAGCGGATACCCAATACTATAATGGGCTACTGAACTGTTTTAGAATATTTTGCTGAGTTTACACACCTATAATTTTCAAGGAACGGAACTTAACAAAAAAAGGAGATACAGATGAATGTGCATTTGCATCTGTGTATTCCAAGTGGTTAGGATAGATATATAGTTACATTCTCTTCATGAATAGAGGGATTTGTTTTAATGGTGTTTGTAAATAGGATATCATGTCTGCATCTTGTACAGCAATTAACCACTAGGGAGAATGCATGCAATGTGTTTATTATTGAAACTGCCCTACCAATTTTATTTGAAACTGTCTCATTGCTATTTGTTTCCAAATAAAACTATGGGGGAAAAAAAAAGACCATGACCAACTAGGATTGGTACCAGTGATTCAAGGACGGTTCAACATAAGTAAATCAACAAATGCACTACATAATATTAACAGAGCAAGGACAGAAACCATATGATCATCTCAAAAGATGAAGAAAAATTTCTCTTCACTAAGTACAATGTCCATTCATGGATAAAAATCCCTAAAGATAACTGGAATTGGTGGTCTTTATCTCAATGTAATAAAAGCCTTCTATGACAAACCAAGAGCCAAGAGCATACTAAATAGTCAAAGACTGAAAGCTTTCACTCTAAAATCAGGAACTGGACATTGATGTCCACTATCACCACTCTCAACCAATATAGTTCAATCAATATGGAAATGTAAGCCAGAGCAATTAGACAAGAGAAATAAAAGGAATAAGAACAGGAAAGGGAAAAGTGAAATTATCATTACTCGCAGATGTCATGCTACTCTATGTAAAAGACCCCAAAAACTTCACCAAAAGACTTTTAGAATAAGCAAAATTCAGTAGTGTAGCTGAATACAAAATGAACATTCAAAGTTCAATACAATTCCTGTACAGAAACAAACTCACTGAGAGAGAAATTAAGGAGACCACATCATTCACAATAGCATCCAAAAGATATTTACAGTGAAAAATGCAGTACTCTGAAAAAAGAGATTGAAGAGGATTTCAAAAAATAGAAAGATATTCCTTGCTCATGGATAGCAAGAACCAACATAATGAAAATGGCCATATTGTCTTGATTAATACAATCCTAATGAAAATACCTAACAGATCTAGAGAAAATATTCCTCAAAGTCATCTGGAACCAGAAGAGACCTAGAATAGCAAAAGCAATTTTTAACAATAACAAAGCAAGGCAGGAGGAATCATAATCTCTGACTTGAAATTATACTCAGGTACAGAGAACAAACTCAAGGTTTTCCTAGGTAAACAGATGCTAGAGAGCATACATATATGTGAGATAAATCAGACTCCATGTAGAAACACTGAATTTTCTCCCTACTGTAAGAAACTGAAAGAGTAAGTGAGATGCAAAGTGTAAAATAGATATTGTGAAAGGGAAAGAAAACTGCTCAAAAGGAAAGAACAACTTGGATGGAGAAAATTAGGAAAAAAAGGGGGGAAAGAAAAAAATATATATATAATATGCACATATATAACATATATGCACATAAGATAATTAAGGTAGTTATACTACTAATTTCTGTTCTTTGAAAGGAATGGTTTGTGCTTATATTGTTTAATCATTTTTGCATACCTATATCTTGTAATTTGAGCAACTACTTTTTTTGTTTAACTGAGAAAAAATGTATATATTTAGAATTTGCCAGCTGCACTCAGTTTAGATGATCCCAATTTTGTTGGCAACATCCAATGCATCATAATCAGGAGCCAGTCGAACATATGCCTGCTTCTCTTCATCAGGCCTGATTACGGTACTGACCTTGGCAACATCATAGAGTTTCTTTACATCTTGTTTGATTTGGTGCTTATAGTCTTTGACATCCACAATGAACATGAGTGTGTTGCTGTCCTCAGTCTTTTTCATGGCCTACTCTGTGGTCAGGGGGAACTTGATGATGGCATAGTGGTCAAGCTTGTTTCTCCTGGGAGCGCTCTTCCGAGGGTATTTGGGCTGCCTCCAGAGCCAAGTGTCTTGGGATGGCAGAAGGTGGCCGACATTCATACCTTCTTTTTGTGGCTGTGGATGCCTTTCAGCATGGCCTTCTTGGCCTTCAAAGCTTTTGCTTTGGCTTCGGCTTTGGGAGGGGCAGGGACTTCCTTCTTCGCTTTCAGTGTCATCTTGGTAAAAAGTGAGAAACTACTTTAAAGATAACAATATACAATATATTAACTGTTGTTACTTCCTGTTTTGTTTTGAAATTCTGTTTTATTTCTTTCAAATAAAAATAGTGCAATCCAAGAGATAAAAAGTTCTACTGGAAAGAAAACTGAGATCATAATGTTAAATGAAATAAATTAGAAATAGAGGCTTAAACATGACAGTTTCTTTTATGAGAAACCTGAAGTAAATGTAAAGAACAAAAAGAAAAGGTAATAGGAACTATTGGGAGATAGATTTTTCTCGAAGGGGTAAGGGATCAAAAGGAGGAGGAAAAAAGGGGTAGTAATGGGAATGGAATGGGAGAGAAGGGAAAAGAGCAGGGGAGGGGCAGGAAGGGATAATGGATAGGAGGGAATTGGGATGTGTTCTATACACGTGCCAACTACATACAAGGAATGTAAATACTATGTATCTCAAACACATAGCCCCCCAAAAAAAACCCAATGAACAAACAAAATGGAAAGGTATTAAGAGAAGTGGGAGGGAGAAAGGGAAGGAGGATGGAAAGGGCAGATGAACAAAGGAATTAAGACATGTTATACACAGGTGCCAGTTTTCCACAAGGAATGTAAATATTATGTACTACATATATGTACTAATAAAGGACAAGAAAAAAATTCTATTGGAAGTATGGGTAGCAGGGTATCAGAGCTAGAAGATAAGTCTGGCTGATGCATGTGACCACATAGTAAGATATCTTAAAAACAAGAGATCAAATAAAAAAAAGGACCTAATGCCTGCTGTATTATGCAAAGAAGACTAACCTATCAATACTTGATGAAAAATACCTGTTCTATGTTATGCCTAAGATGTTTGATATTCAGACAGATAGTGAGGCTAAGCTTAACAGCCTAGGTTGTACGGTAATAACAATAAACTCCTCTTCTGGAGGGTTAACAAGCTAAGTTTGCAGACCAAAATTAGAGAAAAAGGAGGGCCACAAGGAAAGCCAACATTTTGGCCCTAGCCTTCAAACGTCAATTAAGACTCAGGACATATGAGAACTTGTACTGTAACGTCATGTAACTCGGTAGTGTCCCAAATTTTCTGATCAAGAAGATTATGGGGCCAAAGAGGAAAGTGATCGATGATGTAGAGTGTGCCTAAGGAGAGTCACATGGAGAGAAAACATTCTCTCAGGCTTTCTCAGAAAGCACAATGGCCAAGCAATGGACGTGACTCATCCACATGGCTGACACTGACAAAGGATGTACAATCTGAAGTACAGGATCTCAGGATAAATCCTGAGGGGATTTCACTGACCTTATCAGACCCAAAAACTACAACTCTTGTTGCATAGATCTTGCTTTATCTTGGTCTTAACCATCCAGCAGAAAAGCATAAAAACGAGGTATAAGTAGTAAAGCCATGGTGTTATGTTGAGGTGTAGGGGACTCAGGTCAACAATTTCTGACATTGCTAGTGAAGCAGAAGACCCAATACTATTATGGACTACTGGACTCTTTTAGAATATTTTGTTGAGTTAACACACCTATAATATTCAAATAACGGAACTTAACAAAAAAGGGTATACAGATGAATGTCCATTTTGTATCTGTATTCAAAATGATTAGAATAGATACATAGTTACATTCTCTTAATGAATAGAGGGATTTGTTCTAATAGTGTTTGTAAGTAGGATATCATATCCGCATCTTGCACAGCAATTAACCACTAGGAAGAATGTATGTAATGTGTTAATTATTGAAACTGTCCTATGAATTTGGTTTAAAAAAACAAAAAGACTAACCTAACATTAAATGAACTCAGTAAAAACAATCAGAAGATGGTGCAAATGTTACACAAAGCCTGATTATAAAAATAACAGTAGAAAACTTTTTCACACATAGGTAAGCAAAACATATAAAACCTCAAACAGCTTTATCAGAAAAGAACTTCGCCATTGCATAACAAAATCCTTCCTGTAAGTCCAACACAAGGACAAAATCTAAAGATGCATTAAGAATAGCGCTATATCATTTATTAAAGCAAAGCCACTGGATTTACAACATATTCTCAACATAACCCTTGAGGGGCAATACAGTTTGGAATGAAGTATTTCAAACCCTCAAAGAAAACAACTTCCAGCCCCAAATAACGTATCTTACAAGCTATCTTTTAAAATTGATGGAGAAATATGGTGCTACCATGACAAAGAAAACTTTATGACCACTAAACTAGCACTCCAGAAAACTCTGAAGGAAATCCAAGAAAAATGAAAGAAGCCAATAATGCCGAAAGGTCTAACAGAATGAATATATCAAGTAAGGTAAGCAGTAAAACAGAAAGTAAAAGAAAGCAAACAAATCTCAGTCAGCAGCAGGATGAGAATGCATACACAGGAATAAATCAATATCTGTCAGTAATAACTCTTATGTAAATGCTCTCAGCTCTCCAGTCAAAAGATATCATTCGGTAGATTGGATCAGCAAACAAAATCCAACAACACACTATATACAAGAAACAAAATTGGAAAAGAAATTCATAGACTAAAATTCAAGGAATAAAAAATGGTATTTCATTCTATGGGAACCTAAAAACAAGCATTAGTAGTTAACCTATTTTCAAACAAAAGTGATTTAAAGGAGAAATAGATCAGAAAAGGCAAAAAAGGTGACTACAAATTGGAAAGGAGAACAATTCAACAGGCAGAGATGATAATCGTAAATATATATGCACCAAATAGTGGAACACCCAACTTCATCAAATAAATACTATGGGACAAAAAAAAAAAAAGAACAGATAAACATTATCAAAATTCTACTGGGAAACCTGCATACCACAATACCATAAACAGATGCAAAAGACAAAAATAACTGACAAAGATATATCAGAGTTAAATCATACATGGAATTAATGGAGTTAATAGATAACTACAGAGTATTCCACCCAACCATAGAATATACAGTTTTCTAGCAATGTATAAAACTTTCTTCAACATAAAACACACATTAGCACACAAACCATGATTAAATAAAAACACATTATCCATGTATAATTTCATATCATACACTGCAATGAAACTAGTAATCTATGGCAAAACAAACCAATAAATTATGCAAACACATGGAAATAAAACAATATACTCTTGAATAATTATAGGTGATAAGAAATCAAGGAAGAAATTAATGCCTAGAATCTAATGATACTGTCAATAGAACACAACAGAACCTAGGAAAGCAGTCCTAAGAGGGAAATTCATAGCTGTAAATGCACATCAGAAAAACAGAGCAAGCTCAAATATGCAGCTCAGCTACGAATTGAAACACACGAATAATACAATTGTAAAGCACGTATAAAGAAGGAATTTATAAAGAACAGCATAAATTAATGAAATTGAGATTTAAAAACAATATAATCAGTTCATTTAAGATCTCATTATTGGAAAGAATAAACAAGACAGGGAATGCTTAATCAATCTTGCAAAAGTAAAGACAAGACCTATACTGTAAGTCATGATCAATAGATCACTATTTATAGAAAAGTAAATGGTAGGTTATTGCCTATAGAGTCTATAATTTGTGAAAAAGCTACAGCTACAAATGCCTATCTCCTAAAGGATAATCCATCAATGAGAGATAGTACATTTTATGCCAGTAAGAGTTGGTTTCACAATTTCAAAGTGAGAATAGGGGTTCACAGTGTAAGTAGGCACACTGAAGCAGCCAGTGCTGATAAACGGCCTACTAAAAATGACATAGACCACTTCAAAACAATGACATAGAGAAATGTCTTTTGGTCATATTAAGTTTTCAACTGTGATGAAACTGGCCTTTTCTGGAACAAAATGCCCAGGAGAATATACATTACCCAGGAAGAGAAGAAAATGCCAAGCTACAAGCCTATGATAGTCTAACCTTGTTGCTATGTGCCAATGTAAGTGGTGACCTCAAGAAAAAGCCTCTCTTGAATTATCACTCTGAAACCCTTAGAGAGTGTTCAGAAAACATCAAGAAGAATAGGCTAGAGATCATGTAGAAATCTACTGTAAAATCCTGGGTAAAAGAGTACTTTTTCATGAATGATTCAAGGAGGCTTTGTCCTACTATTAAGAAATATCTAGAGGACAAGGTTTCCCACTCAAGGCTTTCCTCATCATGGACAGTTCCTGCTCATCCATGAAATTTGGAAGAAGAATTGGCTGAAAAATTCCCATGGCTCTCAGTTGAGTTCTTCCCATCCAATACAACTGTTCTGCTGTAGGCTATAGATAGCAGGTTATAGCTAACTTTAAGAAGCTACATACCAAGGAGCTGTTCCTGACATGCTTCTACATGATCTCAGAAAACCACACACCAAGGAGCTGTTCCCGAAATGCTTCTACATGGTCTCAGATATAGATTTAACCCTTAAAGAGTTCTGGAAGGAAAATTACAACAACTTTTCTTGTGTGGAGTTAATTGAAAAGTCCTGAACCACTGTCTAAGGACACTGAGATCTACATATAACAAAGTATGGCCTAGGGCCAGCAAGATAGCTTAGTGAACTAAGAGCATGCTTAGGCAAGCACAGGGACTAGGGTACAATCCCCAGCATCACATGACATGCCAGGCACACTGAGCCCACCACCAAGTCCAGCCAGGTGTAGTGGTTTATGTCTGTAATCCCAGTACTGGAGACGTTGAAAACAGGAGATTACTACAAGTCCAAGTTGCATAGTGAGATGTAGCTTGGACTCGTAGCTGTACCATATACATTAAAAGAAAGAAAGAAAAGAGAAAGAGAAAGAGAGAAAGAGAGAGAGAGAGAGAGAGAGAGAGAGAGAGAGAGAGAGAGAAAAG
>NW_004524583.1:15739989-15744216 GCF_000260255.1 Octodon degus
GAGGCGAGGCGAGGCGAGGCGAGGCGAGGCGAGGCGAGGCAAGACGAGAAACCTAAAATGATACAGGAGATAGACTGAAGGCTGTGTAGAGGAGCCTGAGACTTCAAATGACTCTGAAGTTGATGACTTTGTCACTACAGCATAGTCCATAGGCTTGCAGTAGAGAGCAGTGATTGATATTCAGGAACTGGTAGAGGAACACTCAGAGGAATCATCTACAAAGGAACTTCAGCAATGGCTGACTGAGCAATGGAGAATGGCAGCTGAGAAGCTTTCTGAAAAGGAGGGGGAATATAAACAATCAGTGCAGCAAAGTTGTTCAGAAATAAAAGAAATGCTGAAAAATTGGGCAGAGCTACAAACATTTGTAAAGAAGATCCATCCAGACAAAGAAAAAGCCATTTGTTGCATTCATGTGCTTAACACTACTACCATGTAATACTACAGGAACAGGGTTAAGGAAAAGACAGACAACTTTAGACCAGTTTTTAGTTGTGAAAAGGTTGAGACCTACTGAGCCAGAAGCAGGTCCTATTGTGCTACAGACTCTCCCAAGGAGAAACATTACCAGAAAGCCAGATTCCAGATATTCTTATGGAAAGGGACTCACCTTCCAAACAATAACCACTTTTACCCTCCCTTCCTGCAAGTCAAAGATATCAACTTGAATGGCTCATAGAGTATGAAATTGTTGTTTGTAGTAAATTAGGCACATTTTATAACATTTGGTAAATACACTAGGAAAAACATTGGTGGTTTCGGTAAATTATAGACATTATACAACACTTTTTAAATGAAAATGTTAGGTAAGGGGTGCTTTGGAAGGTTCAGAAGGCATTATAGGTACTTTCATTATTTCTTATGGGAAAAATAGTCTTAACTTACAAACCAATGTGAGTCGTAACCTGCCCTGGGGAATGAGTTGAGTCTGTAAGTCAAGGGTCCACTGTATTAATGCAATTAGAAATAATGAAGCAAAATCCATTACAGACACTATCAAAATCCAGTTTATTCCTAACTAGTTTGAAAACCTATACCCCCTAAGTTGGAGAATACAGAAGAAATGGATACATTCCTAGATATATATGAATTACCAAGACTAAACCAAGCAGATATTAAAAACCCTAAATAATCCAATAAAAGGCAATAAAACAAATAGTAATAATAAAAAACCAAACTAACAGTAAGAAAAGCACAAGACTCAGTGAATTCATTAATGAGTTATACAAGAACTCAAGGCAAGATCTAAAGCCAATGATCCTCAAACATATCAATGAAACTGAAAGGAAAGGACATTTCCAATTTTATACCTGGAAGCAAAATTTACTTTAATTCCAAAACCAGACAAAATAGCCATGCTACTCACTAGCCACACTACCAAAACTGACAAGGACTCAATTAAAAAAGCAAAGTACAGCTTAGTCTTCTTAATGATCATACATCCAAATACAGTATCCTCAAAAATTTGAAAATAAAAATACCTTCTGCCCAAAAGAATGCAATCAACCACTAAAAAGATCATACATCATGACCAAGTAGCCTTCACCCAGAGATACAAGAATCATTCAACATACACAAATTGATAAACATAATCCACACATAAACAAAAGCAAAAACAAAATTCATGTGATCACCTCAATAGATGCAGAAAAGGCCTCTGAGAAAATCTGACATCTATTCATGGTTACAACACTGAAGAAAATATAAAGGTGTAGAAGGCTTTTATCTCAATCTTTAAGAGCCATATATGACAAGCCTGCTTCCAGTATCATAATAAATGGAGATCAGGAAGAACAAAAGGTTATGTAATCATCACCACTCCTGTTCAATATAGTACTCAAAATCTTAGAGTTATCAGGCAAGATAAAAAAGAAAGGAAAACAAATTGGAAAGGAATAAATCAAACTTCCCTTGTCATCAAAAATCCAAAAGCTGGTGAGACATCTCAGCAGCCTAAGCACCTGTTTAGGCAAGCACAGGGACCAGGGTTCAATTCCCAGTACTGCATACTGTGTCGGCCCCGCCCCTGGGCATGCTGAGCTAGTAATTGAGTCTGGGTCTGGTGGCATACTCCTATAATCCCGGTGCAGGGGTGGCTGAAAACAGGAGGATCACTAAGAGTCCAAGCTCTGCAGTGTGACCCTGTACAAAAAAAAAAAAGAAAAAAAGAAAATCCAAAAACTCCACATAAAGATTCCTAAATCTAATAAATTCTGCAAGGTAGCAGGATTTAAAAAAAAAAAAAATTTGTTCCTTTATATCAATAACGAACCCATTGATAAAGAAATTAGGAAAACAATATCATCCATAATAACTATAAAAAAATTTAACTTGGTAATTAACCTAACCAAGGAAGTGAAAGGCCACTGTAATAAAAACTATAGTACTCTGAAAAAGGGGATCAAAGAGGACATTAGAAATGAAAAGCTATGCCCTGAATGAACACAACCAATGTTCTCAAAACAGCTGTACTACCAAACCTGACATATACAGTTAGTGAAAGCTCAGTGAAAATTCCAATAGCAATCATCAAAGAACTAGAAAAAATAATACTAAAACTCACATGTAGCCAAAAGAGAACCAACATAGCAAGAGCAATCCTGGGTAACAAGAGCAAAGCAGGAGGCATCAAAATCCTGAAATGTAAGTTATATTAGCCAGCTACCAGAATAAAAATAGCTGGCACAAAAACAGACGTGGGAATTAATGAAACAGAAGAAAGGGAGCAGAAACAATCCCAGGCACATATAGCTATCTGATCTTTGACAAAGGAGATGGAAACAGATACTGGAGGAAAATATGCATACAGAAAACTGAAACTAGTCCTATAATTCTCACCACATATAAAATAAAAACATTCAAACACTTAGATTTGAAACAAACATTTAATCTTATGCAAAATAAAATAGGTAAAACTCTTGAAGATGTAATGCAGGAATGATCTTTCTGAACAAGAAACTCAAATGGCATACAAAGTAACATCAAAATCAGCAAATATGATTATACCAAACTGAGGGCTGGCCAAATAGCTCTACAGACTAAAGGGCCTGCTTAGGCAGAGCACAGAGGTTGGGGTTCTATCCCCAGCATGCCATGCCGGCCCCGCCCCTGGGGCATGTTGCAGTGGCACCTGAGACTGGGCATGGTGATGCAATGCCTGTAATCCCAGCCCTTGGGAAGCTGAAAACAGGTGAATAAGTCCCATCTGTGTAGTGAGACCTTGTAGACCCTATATTAAATATACTTTAAAAAAAAAGATTATACCAAACTTAAAGTTTCAGAACAGCAAAGGAAATAAGCAACAGAGTGAAGAGACAACTTATAGAATGGGAAAAATATTTTGACAGCTACTCCTTAACTAATACACAGAATATATGAACAAATCAAATAATAAGACCCCAGAAAATAAGACCCCATTCAAAACTGAACAACAGGGCTCAGTGATTAAAGAGCCTGCATAGCAAGCGCAAAGCCCCAAGTTTGATCCCTGGTACTGAAAAAAAAAAAAAAAAAAGAGAGAGAGAAAGAAAGGAAAGAAAAAAGAAAAAAAAAGAGAGAAGAAACACAACAACAACAACAAAAACTTGGCCAGCCAGATAGCTCAGTAGACTAAAGCACCTGCTTAGGCAGGCATGGGGCTAGCCCTGCCCCTGGGGTGCGCAGAGACAGGAAATGAGACTGGGCGTGGGTGACATGTGCCTGTAATCCCACCACTTGGGGGGCTGAAAACAGGGGGATCACTAGGAGTTTGATCTGTATAGTGAGACCTTGTAGACCCTGTACTAAAACATTAAAAAAAAAAAGTTGAACAACAAATACAAGGGAAATTTTTAAGAAGAAATTCACATGACTCTTAAGTGCATGGAAAAGGTACAACATCTTTTGCAAAATGCAAATTGAAACAACATACAACAGTGATTCCATGTGCCTCCTAAAAGAATGGCTACCACTAAATCCTACAAACAAAAATTTCAAACCCAGATTCTAGCCACAGACAATTTTATTGGAATATTCTATCAAATATTTAGCTTCCCATTATAGTAAAAGGAAAACTGCTCAAAAGGAAAAATCAATTGGATTGAGGGAAATGAGAAAAGACAGGAAAACAAAAAGAAGGGGAAAATTCATATATATCACACACACATGCACACACACACAGGATATAACTAACATGATTGCAGTACTAATTTCTATTGGTTTATTGAAGGGAGAAGTTAATGCTTAAAG
>NW_004524583.1:15744516-15749289 GCF_000260255.1 Octodon degus
ATTGAACTCAGGCCCTTGTACTTGACAGGCAAGAGCTTATTCTACTGAGCCTTCTCCCCGGCCTCCCATTCTTTTTAAAATAAGAAGAAAATTAGTTCCCCTATTTATTTTATAAGGATAGCATAACCTTGATATTAAAATTATCAAGGATCCTACAAAAAGAAATTACAGATTCAGATCTGTATTTTTCAAGAGTATCAGTGAGCTTTGAACCCAGGCAATCTGGCTCCAAAATTGGCAACAAAGTTATAGTACCTCCTCAAAATAACAAAGAGAAAGTATACTGTTGTGAAAAAATTTCAAGTTAGGAAAACTTAACAAATAACTACAGCAAATAAAAATTCTATGTGCTAAAATAGTTACAATTAAAGACCAACAATATCAAATGCTGGTGAACATAACAAGCAATTAGAACACTAATATATTGCTACTGGGAATTAAAAATAGTATGACTACTTTAGAAATGGTACTACTGTCCATCAAGTCTACTCATTAGTTCAACCAAGAACAAGCAGAAAACATATAGTAATTATTATTTACAGATTCTGTATTTTTTAACTTCATCTACTTGTTACAATGGAACACCAAAATTAACATTCCCAATGCTTTCAAAATAATTTGTAAATATGTGCAAGTTGGCAAAAAAATTGATTCACCTAATGAACATATTCTATCCTGCTGTGAAACAAGTAACATTCTACTTTTGTACAATGTATTTACTTAGCTTATGTGTAAGGGAACTAGTTAGTGGAAGGACCTGAGATAGCATATGATGACTAGCTATATTGTTAAAAATTAAGAATAGTGAACTAGGACTTTGGACAAAGAATGAATTTCCTCAGGCAGCAGGTAACGTAGCTCACCCCCTGGAGAAGGTAGCTGCAGTAAGTGCCTGAATTTGAGGAAATTATAATGTAAATTAACTACTTCCTTTTAAGATCTCAGTTTCCTATAAATCATAACTGTGGTTAAAGAACTGGGTTAAATGTGTCATTTTAAATCCGCAGACCCATCTGTGACAGATAACTAATGAAGAAATTCTTTTGCTCTATTTATCTATAATTACCTCTAGATACAGGGAGGAGACTGTAGCTACCCACATGGAACTCTTCCTGCAAAACCAGAAGCTATTCTCATCTTATTTCCAATAAAGTTCTCATAACTTCCTTCTTTGGTACACTACTTCATTCCTCTGTACTTTTTGGAACCATGAGCCTGGTATACACAGTATCATTTTTTTTTTTACAGCTATCACACTATAAAAAAGTCCTTTTTGTGATCTATTCAATGCCATGTTTTTCAAGTTCTTACACTTATTGTTGACTTTGCTGTTCATAATAGCATATTACTTAAGTGTTAACTAGTATTTCTTAAGTATAGGAAAGTTATGATGTGCATTAAGGAGAAAATACACATTAATAAGCTTTATTTGGGCATGAGTTACAGTAAGTTAGCTACCTGTGAATTCAACATTAATGGATCAATAATATATATGTTGTACTCAAGTTTTGCAGGGGAAACAATTAACATAGGACACATAACTTGTAGGATTATTTTATAATATTCTCTCCAAGAGTCAAATATAAAGGAGTGCAGGAGATCTGTTACACTTAGAGACCAAAAGAATCTAGCTGAATGCCTGGATCCCATGGCAATGTCCTGCACAAGTCCTGTTGAAGACCTAGAGCTCATGGTAACATTCTCCACAACTCCAGCTGGAGGTCTAGAGTCCATAATGTCTCATGTAAGTCTGTTACAAGGATCTGGGATGGGAAAGTCCAAATGTCAGTGGTGGAAGCTAGAAAGTCTGTGCCAATGGGTTTAAGGATCTGTGCTAGCAGGCTGAGTTATCTGCCCTAGAGCCAGGAAGCAATCGATACTCAAAGTAAGAACCAGAGCTCCCTAGAAAAAAAATGTAGCCATCCGCAGCAACACCAAGGTCCCAAGGTTCGGTGATGAGAAGAGTCAAGTTCATACCAAGAAACCCAGCATTACTAGCTTCTCCAGGAGAATCAACAGCATACCAGCTTCTCCTCCAGTTCTATTTTATGCTGTTGGGAAAAATCCTCAGGTAGGCCTTCTACATACAGTGCCATGCTAATTGAGCTCATTGGGTGTTACAAGCTGACCATTAGTCAATCTACCACAACATATTAAATAAGGTGTTGTTGAATAACTATATAAACAAAGTTATATGTTGATTGACTGACAGAAAGATCAGGACTAAAGGTTTTTAAGGGCTTACTTTTTTATTTTCCCTAGAAGCAACAGTTCAGTATTATATAATTCATTGTTCACAGTTCTTTTATAAAATATAAATATCATGAAGAATCAACTACAGGGCTAGGGAGATAGCTCAGCGATCTGAGTGCCTGCCTGGCAAGTGCAAAGATCCAAGTTCAATCTTCAGTAGTGCATGCCATGCTGGCTCTGAAACTGGGCATGGTGGTGCACCCCTGTAATCCCAGCTGAAACAGGAGGATCACTACGAGTCTGAAATGCATAGCGAAACCCTGTAACCAAAAAAAGAAAAATCAGCCACATAATCTTATATGCAAACGTTCACAGCCAAAGGTTGAGAGTAACCAGAATGTCTATTAGCCAAATGGATAAATGGAAACAATCATACCATAGAATATTCAGCAGCAAAATGGAGTGGTCAACTGTCCAATAAATAATAAGGATAAAAACAAAGAAACTGCATGCTGTACAATATAATTTCATTTATGTAGAAAGAAAAAGAAAGGTAAAACAAACAGGTAAAAATATTAAGCAGTGCTTGCCTAAGGGTGGAAGGACTGAAAGGAGGCAAAAGAAATTCTTTAAAGATGTATAAACACTCTAGGTATATCATAAAAGGGAACTGGGCATCATTTGTACACTTTATGGCCAACAATTTCAACTAAGACATGTGATTTTTAAGGTAAGCAAATTTCACTTTAAGGAATTAATAATAATAATAATAATAATAATAATAATAATAATACATGGAATGTGAAAGGAGGGGGAAGCAAAAATTAAACAAAATGTCACAGTGGTAACTGTTGTAGCTGGGTGATAGGTAAAAATGTGTTCAATATACTGTAAACATCGCATGAATTCTTTGCATATTCCTAATATATTCCAGGATGAAAAGCTAAAAAACAAAATTTAAAAAGTAGCAAATATGCATAGGACCAACAGGGAAAAGAAAAGAGAATTATTTTATAGCAAAGAAGTGATTTTCTTGTGTGTGTGATACCAGGAATTGAACTCAGGACCTGGCATTTGCTAGGCAAGCACTTATTCTACCAAGCTATCTCCCTGGCCTTATATATTTTGTTTTAAAAGATGATGTTTTGAAGGTATTAATAGAAGAGTTATTAGAACTGAGCACATTTGGTAGATTTTAGACATGCAAAGGTAAGGAAAAGCCATTTCAGTGTAAAAACAAAACACTGTAAACAAAATATTAATCACATTATTGCTGTTGAGCTATTTAGGGAACAGACTGATCTAAGAATAGGATCAAGAAAAAAGAATAGGAAACAAACCTTAAAATTTAGGGGAAGGAAGAAAGGAAGGAAGGAAGAAAACAGGGAAAAATGTTAGGTCACAAAAAAGACACAAGGGCAGTGTTAGCAAACCTCCAGTATGTATGCTACAGCTTGCTTGCTGTTTTATATTTTTTAAGCTCTAAAAGGTTGGCCATCACTGCACTAGGCAGTAGCAAATCATTTTATATAGTACATTCAAGTGTGGAAATGACAGGAAAAGCATTATACTTTATAAAATTTAATCTAGAAGTAATGTGATGAGTGGTACAAAAGAATTACAATGTCCCAGTAACAGAGAATGATGTTCCAACAACAGTGATATGGAGGATTGGAAGACAAAAAATAAAAACAAACAAACAAACAAAAAAACACCACAAAAAAACAGACATCTGAGTTGGTAATCAATGGCAAAGATTTCAAAAGAGCAAATACCAAGTATATAGCTTTGAAGCGATTTAAATGATTCTTCTCCATAGCATAATCTAATACTAAGGAAACTACCCTAGTAAAAACAAAATGTTTGATGTCAAAGTCTATTCCCAATTTCCTCATATATGAAAGTATTAATTTACAACTAATCTATTCGATTAATGCTTACATTTCAGCTTTGGATTTTGCTCATGCTGTAAAAAGCATGAGCAAGGATCCAAATTTTCCACAAAATACTCCAAATAGAAATTTTTGTGTACATTTTTTGTGATTTGTTGCCTTTCCAGAAATGCTGTTTAATGTTAAAAGCCTCTCACTCAATAAATTTCAACATTCAGCTACTCTTCCACTACTATCAATGGTTTTGCATGTGAAAATAGTTCTTTATAATCAAGGGAATAAACTTTGATTGAGAAAGGTCACAACTTCATTCACATAACTTCTAAAAAAGAAAATAAAGATGGGATAGGGAAAGCAAGAGACTAAACTACTAATAAAAATCACTCAGCTTATCTACACACAAAAATCAATAGTGTTCATATAAATCATTAGTGAACTCAATGAAAAGCAATTAGGAAAACTGTACCAGTCATGATAGCTTCAAAAATTTTAAATAATAGGTGTCAATCTAACTAAGGAAACAAAAGACCTCTACAATGAGAATTACATAATTCTGAAAACAAAAATAAGGACATAAGAAAAGGGAAAGATAACCTCTATTCCTGAACAGGAAGAAGCAACACAAACAAAATGGCTATACAGTATTTCTCTCTCTCTCTCTCTCTCTCTCTCTCTCTCTCTCTCTCTC
>NW_004524583.1:15749389-15761337 GCF_000260255.1 Octodon degus
CTCTCTCTCTCTCTCTCTCTCTCTCTCTCTCTCTCTCTCTCTCTCTCTCTTCCCCCTACTCTCTCAGTGCTGGGGATTGAACTCAGGACCTTACACTTACCAGGCAAGCGCTTATTCTACTGAGCTATCTCCCCAGCCCCAGTATTTTTCTATATACAGATTTGATGTAATCTTAGTCAAAATATCAATACCATTCTTCACAAAACTAGAGAAGGCAATCCTAAAATTTATATGGCATCAGAAGAGACCCAGAATAGCAAAAGCAATCCTAAATAACAAAAGTAAAGCCAGTGGCATCACAATCCCAGATCGTTATAAAAGTACAGTGAATAAAATCACATGTTAGTGGCACAAAAGCAGGCATGTGGATCAACGTACAGAATAGAAGAAGCAGAAAAACTCCAAGTATTTAAAAATATTTGATCTTTGATAAAGGAGCCAAAACCATATACTGTAGGAAAGACAACTGCTTTAATGAATGGTGCTGAGAACTGGATATCAACACACAGCAAATTGAATCTAGACCCATATATCTCCCCATGTATTAAACTAAAAATGAAAACGGATCAAGTACCTAAATGTTAAAATAGAAATCTAATTTCTATTTTTAATCTGCTGGAAGATAAAGTAGGTATCATTTTTAAAAGACATACGCATAGGCAAGGACTTTCTGAATAGAACCTCAATAGTACAAGAAATAATATCAAAAATCATTCAATAGGATCATGCACAAAATGTCTTCAACCAAATTAAAAAGCTTCTACACAGCAGTGGAAACAACCTACAGAGTGAAGAAACAATCTACAAAATAGGAAAAAAAAAACAACCCTGCCATTTATTTCATGGACAGAGGGCTAATATCAAGACTATATAAAGAATTTAAAAAAACTAGACCCCTCCCCAAAATGAAAGACCCAATCAAAACTGGGCAACTAAAATGAAGACATTTCTCAGAAGTACAAATGACCAATAAATACATGAAAAAAAATGCTCGTCACTGTTGTCATCAGAGACATGGAAATTAAAAGTATACCAAGATGCTATCTTATACCAGAAAGAATGGCTAGCATCAACAAAACCTAAAAATAACTAATGCTGGTGAGGAGATGAGGAAAAAGGAACTCTACTACATTGCTGATAAGAATGTAAGCTATTACAACTACCATGGAAATCATAATGGAAATACCATTAAAAAAACAAGAGAAATTTTATTTGTCTAGTGTTTATTTTGCTGCATTGAAAGCAAGATCCCTGGGTTTGGACAGATGACAGTGTTATAAGAAACTAGAGGACAGATTTACTGGACTGTTTTTGGAGACCTCTCTGTCAAGTTCTTGGTTTCAGTAAAGCAGTGATTATAAGATTGGCCATAGGGGTTTGACGATCATTCCTGAATTTTTGGAACTTTTTCCAGACGCTAGGAGCTTCCAGAGGAATGAAATGAATCTAGAGAAAAAATTGTTCCTCAGCTGAGAAGTGATCTAAGTGGTTGTGAGTTTTCGGCGCCTCTGTAAATTGGACCATAAATTGAACTGGACTTTCTTGGGGACCTGGATAGACTTTTTTGGAGTTTGTCAAAGTTTATGTACTTAAATGGAGGCCCTGTCTAGGCCAGTGAGACTTCATTGAATAAAGTCTTGGCATTTTCCCATTCTTTGTGAACAGACTTGTGGCTCCATCTAGAGTCCAGTATAGGAACAGCAATTATCCCTGGGTCTTTATGAGTACATGTGGGTTGTGGACCTCATTGGGCTGTAGAAGTGACCACTGTCTAAACTCACCCACATTGTCCTTCAACAGGGGAGAGTTGTGGTGAGAATGATCATGCAGATGAAGTTAAAGAGGCAAGTAAGATGAATAAATTATTTCATGTAATGTGAGTGGCTTCATGAGACGAAACGGAGGCAAGCTTTAAAGTGGGAGAGAAGGGAAAAGAAAATGGGATGTACACAAGGGCAAGGCTCTTAGTGTTACAAAGTTTTTGTAAGGGGTAGAGAGGGTCAGGGGAGTGGACTCACAAGGGTGGTCTGTTGGAAGGAAGACCAGGTCACAGTGGTAGGGGTGGGGGTGGAGATATGTTTGTGGGATCAAAGTTTTTAAGAGAATTAGAGACTAGGGCAAAGGTTATGGCATAGGCATGGGGGGGAAGTATGCACAAGTTATAATCTGGTATGAAGTAGACAAGAGTGAGTATAGTTGGTTGAGCGCAGAGGACAAAAACTGCCCGATCATAGGGAAACTCTTTCTGAACTTTGGAGAAAGCGCTCAAGCTCAAGGAGGATCTAAAAACTAAACAAATGGGGTCCTGCTGATTCCTGGAATGTTGATAAGGCATCTTCTGGCCCAGGCTCTTTTTTTAAAAAAAAATACTGGGGATGGAACTCAGGACTTTGCGCTTGCCAGGTAGGCGCTTATGCTGCTGAGCTATCTCCCCAGCCCTGCTGTTTTCTTTGTTTTTAATGGAGTTAACCTCTTCAACAACCATACCACTTTGACCCCAACTTTACAAGTGCTTCTTTTCTGACCAAATCAAAACCTTTTGAAATTTTTCTGCTCTGCTTTTTACTCAAAATTTTCAATATAAATCTGGCTAAAGTAGCCAGCAGTAGCCATTCCACAACCTAAACACTGTGGTACCTTGAAATTTCCTCTACAGATCAGTTAGTCCATCACCTTTAAACTCAATGTGACCCAAAGTTTTAGGTCACTGTTTCAGTCACTCTTCTCTTGTTGCTGGACAAATACACAGCACTCAAAATGAAGGAAGGAAAGGTTTATTTAGCTCACAGTTACTGGAGGTTTCAGTCCATATTCAGCTGGCTTCAAAGCAGACTGGCACACGCAAGAAGGCAGTAGTTCATGGTGGCAGAAGGTAGGAAAACAGCAAGAGCAAAAAGGGAGGAGTAACAGTAACAATGGCTACAGAGAGCAAGTCTGTCTCCCTTATGTTGCATTCAGGCTATCTGCCCCAGACTGGGTGCAGTATTCATACCCATAATCCCAGCAGCACTCACGCCCATAATCCCAGTGGATCTTGAGTTAATCACAAAGTCTAGAAGTCTTCCCCATGAGGCTTTGGGGGGACAACTAGAAACAAACCATAACAGTCACAGACAAAATTCTTTACCAGAAGGTAAACAGGAATAGCTAGCCCAATTCCCAACAGTCCTTATGCTCAACTGAAACTTCATGAGCCAGGCCTTTACTCTCCATATTCCAATCAACATGCTGGATTTTTGGGTACAGTCCATCAAGATCTGCTCACAGTATTGAAGCCTTTCACATCCCTCTTCTCCAAACTTTTTTTTCAAAATTCCTATAAGCCAGTTCCAAGGGCCTCTCAGGTACAGTCATAACAACTCCTTACTTCATTGGTATCAATTTTTTTATATTAGGCAGGTTTTCCATCACTGGGACAACATGTCTGACAACTGCAAGTGAAAGACTTCTTTAAGGCCAGTTTCAGAGATCTCAGACTATAGTCTGCTGGCTATAAAGCAGAAACATCATGGGAGGTGGGCAGCAGAGGAAAGCTGCTCAACTCAGGGCATCAGGAAACAGAGAACAAGGTAACAGCCAGGATAAGGGACTCTGGACTTGATGCATTTTTCAAGGTCACACTCCAATGACCCACTGTGAATCATCAGGAGAGTTAACCCACTGATAAGATTAGTGCACCCACAATCGAATAACCACTCCAGGAGTTTTTTAATCCAGTCAAATTGACAATAACGATTAAGCAGCAAAACAGTGAGAGCTTTGGATTACCTGTGTCAAGGTCAGTGTCCACAAACTGAGCTTCTGAGCGCACAACACCAGAAGACTGGGCTAAGACAATGACTTTTTCATTACATCTCCAGCCTTAAAAAGTACAGCAAGAAGAAAGACATCTACTAGGGCATAGGACAGGAAAGAGAGTACAGAGCCTTGCCTGTAAACTCAGTACTAAGGTTGCCATGGTGAAACACAGTACCAGGGAGAACCCCAAAGTGTCCTATCCTTAGGTGAGTGCTGACAAATAGAGCTTCTCTACCTGTCTAAGCACCAAGACTTACATTCTGGTAGAATGGATTTACATTCCCACCTTAATTAATATCAGCTACAGCTTAGGCCTGGAGTGTATCCTTAAGAATACAGAGGTCCCTATAGCCTCAGCACTCAGTGAAATCCAACATTAGAAGGATTCCCACAGCCCCTGTCAGTGGGCACTAAACATGGATGAAGCCTTTGGGCCCACCCTGATATTAGGTAGAGACTCAAAGCCCCATGTAATTGAACTTCTACTCTAGCCAACACCACCTGCACCTGAAATGTAAAATTTTAAATCCACCATGCCAGCTGGTAGCCCTAATAACCTGAGCTAAGTCTTACCCCTGTACTCCACTGGTCTTAGCAGACTGTGGGCACTTACTGTGACCCAACGTTGTGGAATTGGTAGTCACAGAACTGTTCATCCCCAAACATGGGCAACACAACACAAAAAGAGACATGGTCTGGTTGGGAAGAGACAAGGGAAGTAATTGTTTTACTAAGGCACTGCATAAAACACTGGGGGCTGGTACTCCCATTACAAAATGAAAGCTGGCAGAATCATTACAGGACTTGATGATTGATGGCAGATAATGCCCAAAAGTATCTGGACCTGCTATAACCCCAGATGGAGGTTTACAGAGATAACTTTGTAGGCATGGGCACAGTTAATCCTAAACAGCAGACTATAGTTTAGGGACAAATGTGGAGTTGGGGCTCCCTCTAGTGCTAAAACTATGACAGCCCACCATTATCAATCAGCAAACCTGCACACAGGGCTGAAAGAAGTGACTACAGTTTCAGAAACAAAACCAAAAACTTAAGAGTTTACTAAAAGACAAGCATAAAAACCACATTACGAAGACTTCTATAAATATCTAACCCTACAATGCATTGATGACATTGTACACTAACAAGCAAAGAGAACATAAAAATCCTTGACACCATCTATTGTATGAAATGAAGTACAAGAAACCAACCATAAGAAAATTGACATATATAAACTCTTGGGCTGAACTTAAAATAACTACTTTAAGGGAATTTAAGCTTTAAGGAAACAAATAGAAATAATTCAATAGCTTATGAGAGAAATTTACCAGAGATTCCAGTAATTTTAAAGCTCAAACACAAGTTCTTGAGTAGACAAGCAAGATAAACAGTGCAACGTAAGGCATAGAAAGTATAACATAAAACAAGAGAAAGTGACTCTAAAGACTGACCATCTTAAAACACACAGGTGGGGGAGAGAAGCAACAAAAGAATGAGAAGGAATAAAGATAGCATATAGACATGTCAAGATCAAATTAAAAGAACAAACAGTTGAGTTTTAGTGGTTCAGCAGAGACATGAGAACGTCAATAGAGTAAAAGGCTTAATGAAAGAGATAATAGAGGAAGTGGGAAGTGGATTAGTGGTTTTTGCCTCGCATGACAAGGCCTAGCACAGAAACAAAATAAAACAAAAACATGCAAGTACAAGGTTACAAGGCTCAGCCAGATTCAGTTCATATATCAAAGATTCAAAGACATATAATCAAGCTCTAAAAACTTACAGAATCAGCAAAGGAGAAGAAAAATAAATACAATCTAAATGAAATAAATATATTTGAAACATAAATAAAGAGAAAAACTGACCAGATAAATAATGAGTTGTGAGATGGAATCAGGAATAAAAAATCTTCTATAATAGAAACAGTCAGGATCAGATTGCTTCATTACAGAACTTTACCAAACATTTAGAGAACAACTATCAATTTTTTTAAATAGCTCTCAAAAAATTAAAAAAGAATATATGTCAAATACATTGCGTCTTGCCAGCATTAACCTGATTACCCAAATCAGACACAGATGTAACCAAAAAGAAAGCAATAGGTCAATATCCATGATAAACACAGATGTAAAAACCTTTATCAAAGTAGTGTCAAACAAAATCAAATAGTACTTTGAAAAGCTTATTAACCATAATCAAGTGGAATTCATGTCACAATGCAAGGATGGTTCAATATACACAACAATCAATAAACATGATACCAGAATAACAGCTCAATAATCAAAATATAATCATATACTCATTGGGGCTGGGAAGATAGCTCAGTAGAATAAGCGCTTGCCTGGCAAGCACAAGGTCCTGAGTTCAATCCTGGCACCAAAAAAAAAAAAAAAAAAAAAAAATCATATATTTATCAATTGATGCAGAAAGGATGTCTGATACAATTCAACATCCCTTCATATATAAAATGTTGAACAAATGAGACACAGAAGTACTACTTCTCAGTAAAATAAAAGAAAGCCACCACCTAACATTATATTGAATAGGGGAAAAATCAAAACTTTCTCTCTAAGATCAGGAACAAAATAATGATGCACACTTCCAACCACTTTTTTTTTCTATATAGTGTTAGAATTCTGAGTCAGAGAAAGTCAGATGAAAAACAAAGACTGTCTAAATTGGAAAAGAAGTCAAATTGCTCTTTAATATGACATGATTGGTATGTACAAAAACCCCAAATTCAGCAAATTATGGGTATGAAAAAAATCAAACTACAAAACTGCTAAAATTCAATAGTGAGCTATCTGAAAAAGAAATCAATTTGATTTACAATAACTGCTCCCCTCTGCCCCCAAAACAGAAATACATTTAACAAAGGAAGTGTAAAATCTCTACAATTAAAAGCTATAAAACAGGGTCAGGGAGATAGCTCAGTAGTTTCCCTGGCAAGTGCAAGGGCCTGAGTTCAAACCCTGGTTCCACAAAAAAAGAAAAAAAAAAAGTGGACTACTGCTCATCTATAATGAAATATACCATCAGTCACTTGTGTCAACATGGATGAAATTAGAAGTTATTCTTTTAGGTGAAATGATGTAGACACAGATAGACTAACCAGAAGACTGCTGGGGAGACTCAGCAGCCCTAACCCTGACCCCAGCCTCCCAAGCAGAATTTGCTGAACCAGGCTTTCCTTCCTTGCCCTGAAGCCTGCAGGGGAGACTTGGTAATCCTAGCTGCCACCCCCCCCCCCACCTTCATGCCAAAGTTAGCTGCGTTTGGCCTCACTTCCTCACCCTGAAGACTGTAGAAGAGGCCTGATAGGCTAGCCTCTGTACCCCCACCAGCCTTTCCTCCAGTTTGCTCAGTCCACAGAGTCTCACCCACCTGTCTCATCCTGAAGCAGGAGTAAATATTCTGGTTTCTGATAATGGCAACTTCAAACCATGTGTGAGTAAAAGAGACAAGAAGGTGACTACATACCTATTGGAGGAAAACTGCAAGAGGAAAGGATAACAATTATATGTAGCCAAAGTAGGAGCACCCAACTATGTAAGACAAATTTTAACAGACATGAAAAATCTAATGAGGAATAACGTAATTGTATAGGGCAACTTCAGCACCCCACTGACACAAAGAGATACATCAACCATGCAAAAAAATTAGCAAAAAAATAATAGAACTGAACCACACTTGTGAAGAAATAGACTTAGTAGACCTTTACAGAGTGTTCCACCCAGCAGAGTCAGAATACATTCTTCTCCTCTGCACACGGGGCGTTCTCCAACATAGATCATTTGCTAGCACACAGAACATGTTTAAGTAAATGCAAATAAATCAAAATTGTCCCATGCATATTATCTGACCATAGTGCAATGAAACCAGAAATTATTGACAAAAGAAACAGCAAAAACTCTATAAACATAGAAAATAAATAATAATCTCCTGAACAAACAATGGGTAATGGATGAAAATAAAGAAAAAATTAAACAATAGTTACAATCTAACAAAAATGCAGATACAACTTAATGAAACCTGTGGGATGCAATGAAAGCCGTCTTAAGAAGAAAATTTACAGCAACAAATTCTTACATCAGGAAAACAGAATGAGCCTAAATAAACAATATTATGCTGCACCTCAAAGTCCTAGAAAAAGAGGAGCAAGTCAAGTTCAAAGCCCAAAGAAGGCAGGAAATTATAAAGATCAGTGCAAAAATAAATGAAATGGAGATAAGAAAACAATACAAAGAATTACTGAATCAAAGAGTTGGTTGCTTGAAAGAACAAACTTGATAAACTTCTAGCCAACCTTATCCAGAAAAAAAAGGAAAGAAATTCAAATTTATTCAATAAGGAATAAAAAGGATTAAATTACTACACACACTGAAGAAATTTACAAGATTATCAATACTTATTTCAAAAATCTTTTACAAAATGGAAAATACAGAAGATATGGACAGATTCCTAGATATATATGAACTACTAAAGCTAAATCAATTACACATAAAAATTCTGTATAACCCAGTATCAGCCAATGATACTGAAACTGTAATAAAAAAAAAACCCTACCAACAAAGAAAATCCCAGCTCCTGACGGATTCCCAGCTGAATTCTACAAGAAATTTACAGCAGATAAAATCCCAATACACTTCAAACTTCTCAAAGAAATTGAAAGGGAAGCAATTCTCCCAAACTCATTCCTGGAGGCAAGAATTATACTGATACCAAAACCAGAGAAGGGACCAAACAAAAAAAGAGAACTACAGGCCAGTCTCCCTAATGAACATAGATGCAAATATCCTCAATAAAATATTAGCCAACAGAATGCAGCAAATCATTCAAGATTATATATCACAATCAAGTGGGATTCATCCCAGGATTGCGATGATAGTTTAATATATGTAAAACCATAAATATAATACAACACATCAACAGAACCAAAGACAAAAATCACATGATCATCTCAACAGATGCAGAAAAAGCTTTTGACAAAGTCCAACATTCATTCATGATAATAACAACAACAACAACAAAAAAAAACTACAGAAAATTAGAATAGATGGTCTTTACCTCAGCCTAATAAAAGCTATGTATGAGAAACCAACAGCCTATATTACTAAATGGACAAAAATTGAAAGCCTTCGCTTTAAAAACAAGACAAGATGCCCACTGTCACCACTTTTGTTCAGTATAATTCTGGAAACATTAGCTAGAGCAATTAGAGAAGAGAAAAAAATAAAAGGAATAATGGTTGGAAAGTAAGAAGAAAAATTATCATTATTTGCAGATCACATGATACTATACATTGAAGACACCAAAACTCCACTGAGACTTGTAGATTTAATAACCAAATTCAGTAGTATAGCACAATGCAAAGTCAAAACTCAAAAATCAATAACATTTCTATACCCCCAAAAATGAATACACTGAGAAATTATTGAAGCCACATCTTTCACAGTAACACCCTGAAAAATGAAATGCTTAGAAATCAATCTCACAAAGCAAATATAAGATTTATATTGTGAAAATTATATTACTCTGAAAAAAGACTGAAGAGGATGTGATAAAATGGAAAGGTATTCTTTGTTCCTGGATAGGAAGAACCAACATCGTAAAAACGGCCACACTCCCAAATTTATTATACAGATGCAATGCAACACTGATGAAAATGCCATTAGTATACCTCACAGAACTAGAAAAAAACACTCCAAAAATTCGCTTGGAAACAGAAGAGACCTAAAATAGCAAAAACAATCTGGGTCAACAAAGGAAAGGTAGGAGACATCACAATCTCTCACTTGAAATTACAATACAAAGCTGCAGTGATAAAATCTGCACAGTGCTGGCAAAAAAACTAGACCTGAGGTTCAAGGGAATAGATTACAAGATCCAGATACAACTACAAACACACTCTGTCACCTTATCTTTTCAAAAAGGAGCCAAACATGTTCACTGGAACAATCACAGCCTCTTCAACAAATAGTGCTAGAAAAACGGGCTTTCCACAAGCCAAAGGCTTAAAATAGACCCATGACTATCAACATGTACAAAGCTACAGTCAATATAGATCAAGGATTTAAATATGAGGACTGGAACACTAAATTTTCTGGAGGAGAAAGCAGGTAGAAAACTTAAAGATATAGGGATAGGTAGAGAGTTCATGAACAAAAATGAAACTGCACAGGAAATACTTCAAAGACATAACAGCTGGAATCTCAGCTTCTTGAAAAGTTTCTTAATCAAAAGAAAAAAACTTTTAAGAAAAGTTTCTTAATCACTAACACAGTAAAAAGAAAACACACGAATTGGGAAAAAAAAATTGTCCTTCAGACAAAGGACTACTATTTATAAAGACTTCTTAAAAAATGAGGCCTCCAAAATTCAAAGACGCAATCCAAAAATGGGCATCTGAGATGAATACACACTTCAAAAATGAAGAGATACAAATGGCAAATAAATACATGAAAAAATGTGCAACATCATTGGTCATTCAAGAGATACAAATTAAAACAAAGCTGAGATACCATGTTACACCAGAAATAATGGCTATCACCAAGAAGTTGATCAATAACAAACACTGGAGGGGCTGAGGGGAAAAAGGAATCATTGTCCACTGTTGGTGGTAGTGCAACCATTATGAACAGACTTGAGGATCAATGGAACATATTGGAAGATGGAGAAGGGCTGGGGAGATTGCCTGCCTGGCAAGCGTGATGGCCTGAGTTCAATCACCAGGTTCCGCCAAAAAAATTAAAATTAAAATTAAAAACAACTAAATATTTGGCGCTGGGGAGATGCCTCAGTAAAATAAGTGCTTGCCTCCCAAGTGCAAGGACCTGAGTTCAATCCCAAGTCCCGCAAAAAAAAAAAAAAAAAAAAAAAAAGAGAGAGAGAGAGAGTGTGGAAGAGCTTCCCGCTACCCTGCACCAGCAGGACCTGTCAGTCCCAGCCCAGGCACAGCATGTGTGACACCCTATTCCAAACCCTTGGGACCCCCACCACCACTCCACAGCACCACTCCCACCTGCCTGCCCAGTAGGAATTACACCCGCATTCAAGGAACCCTCAGATCCAGTCCAAGCCCAGGCCCCATTAGTGTGTAGGAGAGCTTCCCACTACCCTGCGCCAGTGAGACCTACCAGTCCCAGCCGGGGCACGGGGTGAGTGAGACCCTGTTCCACTCCCTTGGGGACCCCCAACACTCTGCAGCACCCCCAACCCCACATGGCCCACCACGTGAGAATTTCTGCCATGTTTTAGGGACCCCCAGATGCAGTCCTAGCCCAGACCTCCTGAATGTGAGGGAGAGTTTCTGGCTACCCTGCGCTCGCAGGCCCTACCAAAACCAGCACAGGCACAGCATGGGTGAGACCCTCTTCTTCCCCACTGTGACCCCGCCCCACCACTCCACAGCAGCCCACCCCACCCTACCAAACCAGTAAGAACTTCTGCCTCATTCTGTGGACCCCCATATCCATCCCTAGCCCAGGCCGGGTGAGTGTGTGGGAGAGCTGCCTTCCCCCCCTACTCCATCTTGGGCCCTCCAGACTCAGCTCAGGCCTGGCATACAGGCCTGAGGTGAAACCCTGCACCTGCAATCCCTGCAGAGAAATAGGGGACAGAACCACTCAGTTAGTCGAGGAGCAGAACATCTCGCCGGAGGAGCACATCAGGTTCACTCAAAGGGCGGCAGCAGAAAGGAGGTGAGCACAGCAGCCAGAACCAAGCAAGGCACAGCTGGATAAATCCAAAACACTGTATATCTGCACCTGAATTTCAGTAGGTGCTAAGGTTATAACTGCACCAAAGCTCTACAACAAAGGTCAGAAGACAGTGTTATACACAATGCCAAAGAGAAGGAACAAAATGCCATCTCAGACCCCAAACCCACCCATAACAAGTACAAAGGACACTAACACAGAACAAATTGGGAATCACACAGCTGAAATCAATGAATCAACGGCTTCCAAAATAAAGAAACAGCTGCAGAAAGGAATAGACGAACTCATATTGGAAATAAAAAAAGAAATCCCTGAATTACTCACATCTAGAGTAAAGAATAAAATGCAAAAACATATGCAGGAAACCCAATGCTCACTCAGAACAAGTGCAGAGGACATTAGCTCAGCTCAAATGTATGAATTAATAGCGTC
>NW_004524583.1:15761817-15763575 GCF_000260255.1 Octodon degus
AAAACTAGGATGCAGGAAAAATAATCCATCACCAGCAAGATGATGCAAAGATGAATAATGTGAGACTAATAGGCATCAATGAGAAAGAAGGAGTCAATACAAAGGACATTAAAAAAAAATATGGGCAGAAGTAATAGCAGAGAACTTCCCAAATATGAGGAAACAATCTGACATTCAGGTAACTGAAGCATACAGAACGCCAAGGAACCTTAACCCAATTAAAAACACACCGAGACATATAATAGTCAAGATCCCAGAAATTCAACACAAGAATAATTTACTGGAAGCCGCTAGAGAAAAGAAACAGATCACATTCAAAGGAAAACCCATCAGAATTATGGGGAACTTCTCTTCACAAACCATAAAGGCAAGAAGAGCATGGAGCAGAGTACTTCAAGTCCTCTATCAAAACAAATTCCAGCCCAGACTACTATCAATCTAAAACTCTCTTTCAAGTTTGATGGAGAAGTGAAATACTTTCATGACAAAGAACAACTAAAGAATTTCATGATGACACAGCCAAACCTACACAGGAGACTGAGAGGTGTTCTAGAGAGGGACCAAAATGATCAGAACTCCATGAATGAGATCAGAGCTAAGCAAATAAATAGGGAAAGCAATTAAACACATGAGAAAAAGAAGTAAACGACAACAGGTAAATCACATGTCAAGAGTAAGTCAATAAATCTCAATTACAATAATCAATGTAAATCGACTCAATTCAACAATTAAGAGAAATAGACTGGTACAGTGCATTAGGAAACAAAATCCAATAATATGCTGTATAAAAGAAACACATTTAACTCAAAAAAACATTTACAGGCTGAAAGTCATAGGAAACAATACAATATTACATGCCTCAGCACCTCAGAAAAAAGCAGGGGCAGCAATCCTATTCTCAGACAGTCTCAACTTCAAAGCAACAATGATAAAGTGAAATAAAGAAGGCCACTATATTCTGGTTAGGGGAAAAATTCAAGAGGAAGAGGTAACACTAATGAATATGTATGCACCAAACATGGGAGTACCCAACTGTATAAAGGAAATCTTAATAGACATGAAAAATCTAATATTCAATATCACAATCTTAACAGCAGACTTTAACACCCACTTATACCAAAAAGATGGGACAACCATACAAAAACTTACCAAAGAAATAACAGAACTGAACCAGAGCTTGAAACAAACGGACTTTGTGGACATATACAGAGTATTCCCTCCAAACACAGCTGAATATACATTTTTCTCAGGTGCATAGGGGTTATTTTCTAAAACTGACCACATACTGGTCCGTAGGTCATGCTTAAGTATATGCAAGAAAACAGAAATTATCCCATGCATATTATCTGAACACAGTGCAATGAAACTGGAAATAAATGACAATAGAAACCAGAAAAACTCCCTAAATACATGGAAATTAAACGACACCCTACTTAGCAACCAATGGGTCACACAGGAAATTAAACAAGAAATTTGACAACATCTACAATTCAATTAAAATTGAAGCACAACTTATTGGAATTTATGGGATACAATGAAAGCAGTTCATAGAGGGAAACTCATAGCTGTGAACTTACACATTAGGAAAACAGAATGGGAACAAATAAATACCCTAATGTTGCACCTTCAACAACTAGAAAAGGAAGACCAAACCAAACCCAGAGCCCAAAGACGGGAAGAAATCACAAAGATTAGAGTAGATATTAATTCAATTGAGACGAAGAAAACAATTCAAAGAATTAACAAAGCAAAAAGCTG
>NW_004524583.1:15764705-15787137 GCF_000260255.1 Octodon degus
AACTAAAGAAGTCAAAGATCTTTTCAAGGAAAATTACAGTACCCTTAAAAAAGAGATCGTAGAGAATTTCAGAAAATGGAGAGATATTCCAAGCTTCTGGATAGGAAGTGCCAATATTGAGAAGATGGTCATACTCCCAAAATTGCTCTAGAGATTTAATGCAATTCCTATCAAACTATCACCAACATACCTCACAGACCTAGAGAAATCATCCCTACAATTTATTTGGAACCAGAAAAGACATATACTAGCAAAGGCAATCCTGGGCAATAAAGACAAGGCAGGAGGCATTACAATTCGTGACTTGAAATTATATTAAAAGGCTACTGTGATAAAATCAGCATGGTACTGGCAACAAAATAGACCTGAGGATCAATGAAATAGATTAGAAGATGCTGAAGCCACTAAGAACATACTCAGCTACCTTATCTTTGACAAAGGGGCCAAACATACTCACTGAAAGAAAGATAGCCTTTTTAACAAATGGTACTGGAAAAACTGGCTCTCTACATGCCAAAAACTAAAGCGTCACCCAGGTCTATCACCATGCATTAAGCTAAAGTCAGAATGGATTAAAGATATAAGATTAAAACAGAGACACTAAATCTCCAGGAAAAGAAAGAAGGAGGAACTCTTGAAGACATAGGGGTAGGCAAAGAGTTCATAAACAACAATCAAATCGCACGGGAAACACATGAAACAATTAACAACTGGGACTTGCTCTTACTGAGAAGTTTTGCACGTCACAGAAATTACCAACAAAGTGAAAAGACAACCCACAAATTTGGAAAAAATCATGACAAATAAGTACTCAGACAAATGTCTGCTCTCTAGAATATATAAAGAACTAAAAAAACCACTAGGGACCCAAAATTTTAAGACCGAGTCCAGAAACGGGCAAGAGATGAACACACACTTCTCAGAGACTGAAATTAAAAAATAAAATAAATATATGAAAAAATGTTACACATCACTAGCCATCTGTGAAATGCAAATTAAGATAACATTGAGACATCATCTCACCCCAGAAAGAAAGGCTATCATAAAGAAATCACCCAACAACAAATGTTGGAGAGGCTGTGGTGAAAAAGGAACCCTTCTCCACTGCTGGTGGGAATGTAGACTGCTGTAACCATTACGGAAATCAGTGTGGAGACTCTTTAGAATAGTTGGACTGGAAATTCCATTTAAACAAGATATTCCTCTACTCGGAATTTTCCCGGATGATTTGAAAACATCATATCATAGGGATATATGTATGCTTATGTTTATAGCAGCACAATTTGTGATAGCCAAATCTTGGAAACAATCAAGATGCCCACCATTTGAGGAATGGATGAAAAAGATGTGATATTTTTATACAATGGAGTATTACTCAGCTATAAAGAATGATAAACTCAAAGCCTTTGTATTGAAGTGGATGCCAGTTGAAGATATACTCATAAGTGAGATAAACCAAACACACATGTGTAAATATCATATAGTTTTCCTAGTATAAGAACTCAAAAGAAGAAATATAAATAGAAGGGTATAACAGAAGTAAAAGTAAAGCAAAAAATAGAGGAATAACTAATTAAGAGAGGGAAAGGAGAAGAGCTAGGAAACATGACAGGGACAAGCCATACAGTTATATGTAGAAGATGGGCAAGGCAATGATCTTGAGAATCTCCAGAAGATTTTTGAATCTAGCAGTTAATTGGAAAGATTCTCACCTGGACTAACTATATATATACTGACAACTGTGAACTAAGCAACTGCTGAAGATGGCAATTTGTAATAGTAGGTTCATGCTTGGAGTGCCTGTCATTCTGGTCTTCTGAATATGGCTGCTTGTTATGTCATGCCAGTTGCTGCTGTGCTGTCTCGCGGGTAGATGATTGCTTAAAAAGAAGGGGGTGGTGAATGAAGGCAGGAGACAGGAAAAGGAATGTTTGGGACTGTCCTGCTTCAAGGTTGTATATGGTTAGATTTCTGGACTTATATGTAAACATAAGAATTATATAATTCTTTATCCCTATTTTTTAAAATATATTCTAATTTTTAAATGTTTTTTCATCATATTCTGTAGAGACTTAAAGTTCAGCACATCGATACTTGATGAAAAATACCTGTTCCATGTTATGCCTATGATGTTTGAAATTCAGACAGATAGTGAGGTTAAGCTTAACAGCCTAGGTTGTATGGTAATAACAATAAAGTTCTCCTTTGGAGGGTTAATAACCTAAGTTTGCAGATCAAAATTAGAGAAAAAGGGGGGCCACAAGGAAAGCCAACATTTGGCCCTAGCCTTCTAAGGTCAATTAAGACTCAGGACATATCAGAACTTGTAGTGTAACATCACGTAACTCAGTAGTGTCTCAAATTTTCTGATCAAGGAGATTATGGGGCCAAAGAGGAAAGTGATCGATGATGTAGAGTATGCCTAAGGAGAGTCACATGGAGAGAAAACATTCTCTCAGGCTTTTACAGTGAGTACATTGGCCAAGCAATGGCTGTGACTCATCCACTTGGCTGACACTGACAAAAGATCTATAATCTGAGGTACAGGATCTCAGGATAATTCCTGAGGGCATTTCACTGACCTTATCAGACCCAAAAACTACAACTCTTGTTGCATGGGTCTTGCTTTATCTTGGTTTTAACCATCCAGCAGAAAAGTATAAAAACGAAGTATAAGAAGTAAAGCCATGGTGTTATGTTGAGCTGTAGGGGACTCAGGTCAACAATTTCGGACATTGCTAGTGAAGTGGAAGACCCAATACTGTTATGGACTACTGGACTCTTTTAGAATATTTTGCTGAGTTAACACACCTATAATATTCAAATAACAGAACTTAACAAAAAAAAGGGGATACAGATGAATGTCCATTTTGTATCTGTATTCAAAATGGTTAGAATAGATACATAGTTACAATCTCTTAATTAATAGAGGGATTTGTTCTAATAGTGTTTGTAAGTAGGATATCATGTCCACATCTTGTACAGCAATTAACTACTAGGAAGAACGAATGCAATGTGTTAATTATTGAAACTGTCCTACCAATTTGGTTGGAACCTGTCTCATTGCTATTTGTTTCTCAATAATATTTTGGAAAAAAAAATAAGAAGATACAGAAACTAATAAAATACACTCATCCACTTTATCTTTGATGAAGGAGCCAAATATGTTCACTGGAAGAATGATAACATCTTCAGTAAATGGTGCTAAAAAACAAAAAGTGACTTGACAACATTGTGGTCTGCTCTACTGTGCCTGCCAGACCCCTCTGGACCCAGAAGATGCCTGGCTTGTGTGTGGGACGACTTCCTCTGCCGCGCCCTCCGGACCCCTGCAGATCCAGCCCAGGCCAGCCTGTGTGTGAGTCAGACCTTCAGCTCCGCTGTACCCGACGGATCCCTCCAGACCCAGCTCAAGCCCCATGTGTGAGACAGACCTTCTGCCATGCTCTAGGGACCCTTCCAGCCCCAGCCCAGGCCACATATACAGGCCTAGTGTGAAACTCTTCAGCTGAAATCCCTGTAGCAAGGCTAGGGGCCAGAACCACCTAGCCAATTCAGGAACAAAACATCTTGCCAGAGGGGCACAGCGGGTTCAGTTCCACTGGCTGCAGCAAGAAATAACTGAGCACAACAGCCAGACCCAAGCCATGCACACCTAGACAAGTTTAAACTTTGTAGATTCGGACATCATTGGTCATTCAAGAGATACAAATTAAAACAATGCTGAGATACCATGTTACACCAAAAAGACCTAGATCTATGAAAGCATCCTCCCTCTTTATCTCTTGACTGAAGAGGGAACAAAAGGTAACTGGGGTAAACTGGAGGACCCCAGGTACATCAAGGGGAGCTGATAAGACAGAACCTAAATACAAATTCCTAATTTCATATCTGCTTAGCAACACAAACACAATGCTTGCTCTGTCTAAAATACAAACCCATTAGTTACAAAAATTTGTCTACTGCTTAATATCACTATGCATTATTACTGTTCCTAATTGTAGTTCTGTAAATACAGAATTATAACAGCCTTAACCATATAAACTATATTCAGTAACAATTTTGGTAGATGCTAAGATTATAACTGCACGAAAGCTCTACATCAAAGGTCAGAGAACAGTGCTATACAAAATGACAAGAGAAGGACCAAAATGCACTCTCAGGCCCCAAACACACCAAGAACAAATGCAGGAGACACTAGCATAGAAGAAATTGGGAATCACACAGCTGAACTCTCTGAATTAATAGCATCTGAAGTAAAGAAACAACTGCAGAAAGGTATAGAGGAAATCAGATTAGAAGTAACTTCTGAAATAAAGAAAAAAGAAAACGAATTAACAGCATCTGAAGAAAAGAAACAAATGCAGAAAGCTATAGAGGAAATCAGATCAGAAATAATTGCTGGAGTAAAAACAGAACAACTACAATGAAAGAAATAACTGCTTCTAAAGAAGACTAATAAAAAATTACAGGAGAACACAAAAATGATGGAATCCTTGAATGAACAATATAGGAAAGAAATAGATCGCATAAAATAGAGTCAAAGAAATACAGAGACATTTAAAATCTCAATCACAGGTTTGTAAAACCATTTGAATGAAAGAAAAGATACAGTTTCAGATCTTGACACAATTGCAGCTAGTGAAAAGGTTAAAAAAAATCTCTTAAAAATAACTAGGATTCAGGAAAAAATAATTCAATATCTGCAAGATGATGGAAAGATGAAGAATGTGAGACTAATAAGCATCAATGAGAAAGAAGGAGTCCATAGAAATGATATAAAAAGAATATGGACAGAATAGCACAAAATTTATCAAATATAGGGAAACAATTTTACATGCAGGTAACCAAAGCATACAGAACTCCAAATAACATCAACCCAATTAAAAACACACCCAGACATATAATAGTCAAGATCTCAGAAATCCAGCAAAAGAACAATCTACTAAAAGACTCTAGAGAAAAGAAATAGATCACATTGAAAGGAAAACCCATCAGAATAATGGTAGATTTCTCTTCACAAAACATGAAGTCAAGAAGAGCATGGAGCAGAGAACTTCAAGTTCTCTATGAAAACAAATTCCAGCCCAGACTGTTATACCCTGCAAAACTCTCAAGTTTGATGGAGAAGTGAAATACTTCCATGACAAAGAACAACTAAAGAATTTCATGATGACAAAGCCAAGCCTACACAGACTACTAAAAGATGTTCTAGAGAGGGACCAAAATGACCAGGATACCATGAATGAGAATGGAAAGAACCTATCATATAGTACAAACAATTAAACACAGGAGAAAAAGGGGCAAGCAACACCTGGTAAATAACATTTCAATCAGGGGCTGGGGAGATGGCTGAATAGAATAAATGCTTCCCTGGCAAGCGCAAGGGTCTGAGTTCAATCCCTGGTGCCGCAAAACAAACAAACAAACAAACAAAAAAAGTGTCAATCAGAAGTCAATACATCTCAATTACAACCATCAGTGTAAATGGACTCAATTCACCAATTAAAAGAAATAGACTGGCACAATAGATTGTGAAACACAATCCAACAATATGCTGTATAGAAGAAACACACTTAACTCATAAAGAAATTCATAGGCTGAAAGTCAAAGGATGAAAAACAATACTACATGCCCTAGCATCTCAGAAAAAAGAGGGGATAGCAATCCTGTTCGCATACAGTTTCAAAATCAAACCAAGAATGATTTGGTAATGAAGAAGGCCATTACATACTGTTTAGGGGAAAAATTCAAGAGGAATGGTAACACATAAATAAGTACTTACCACACATGGGAGCATCCAACTATATAACACAAATCTTAATTGACATGAAAAAATCTAATATCCAATACTACAATCTTAACAGGAGACTTTAACACTCTTTTATCCCAAAAAGATAGGTAAAATAGAGAAAAAATTAGCAAGGAAGTAGCAGAACTTGGAACAAATGGACTTAGTGGACATATACAGTATTCCACCCAACCACAGCTGAATACACATTTTTTTCAGCTGTACATGGGATAATTTCTAAAACAGACCACATACTAGTCCATAGGTCATGCTTAAATACATGCAAGAAAACAAATTATCCCATGCATTTTATATGACCACAGTGTAATGAAAGTGGAAATACATGACAACGAAACTAGAAAAATGCCATAAATACATGGACATTAACACCCTCTTCAGCAACCAAAGGGTTATAGATGAAATTAAACAAGAAATTAAATAATATTTACAATTCAATGAAAATTCAAGCACAACTTATCGGAATTTATGGGATGCAATGAAAGCAGTGCTTAAGGGCTGGGGAGATAGTTCAGTAGAATAAGAACTTGCGTAGCAAGTGCAAGGTCTTTAGTTCAATCCCCAGTACTGGCAAAAAAAAAAAAAAAAAAGCAATGATTCGAGGGAAATTCTTAGCTGTGAACTCACACATTAGGAAAACAGAACGGGGAAAAAAAAATACCATAATGCTGTACCTGAACCTTCTTGAAAAGGAAGAGCAAATCAAACCCAAAGCCCAAATATGTGAGGAAATTATAAAGATTATAGCAGAAATTAATTTAATCAAGAAAAAACCCCAAAGAACTAATGTATCAAAAAGCTGGTTCTTTGAAAGATTAATGGCTAGCCAAATGGCTGAAGGAATTAAAGTGCTTGCAAGCAGGCACATCAGGTCCTGGGTTTCGATTCCCAGACCTGCTGTGCCAGCCCTGCTACTGGGGCATGCTGAGATGGCAATTGAGACTGGGCGTGTTGGTGCAGTCCTGTAATCCTAGCACTTGGGAGGCTGTAAACAGGAGAATTGCTATGAGTCCAATTGAGTATTGAGACCCTGAACACCCTGTAGACCCTTCCCTACAATAGAGGAAAAAAAAGATTAAATAAAATTGATAAGCCCCTAGCTAACCTCATCAAAAAGAGGAAAGAAAATACTTAAATACAAGCAATATGGAATGAAAAGGGCAAAATTACCACAGACCCTGTAGAAATTCAGAAAACTGACAATAGCTACTTTGAGAATCTTTACTCTCACAAGACAGAAGACACGGGAGAAATGGACAGATTCCTCTAAAGGAACAAATTACCAAAAGTGAATCAACTCTCAATAACAACTCTCAATAACTCAGTAACAGCCAATGAAATACAAAATGTAATACAAACCTACCGACAAAGACAACTCCAGGTCCTGGTGGACACACAGCTAAATTCTACAAGAAATTTACAGAAGATATAATCCCTATGCTCAAACTCTTCAATGAAATTGAAAAGGAAGTGATACTTCCAAAATCATTCCTGGAGGCAAGTAATATACTGATACCAAAACCAGGGAAAGATTCAACTAAAAAAGAGAACTACAGGCCAATCTCATTCATGAAGATAGATGCAAAAATCCTCAACAAAATCCCAGCAAATAGAATACAGCAAATCATCAAGAAGATTATACACCATGACTAAGTAAGATTCATCCCAGGGATGCAAGTATGGTTCAATATATGCAAATCTATAAATGTAACACTAGATCAACAGAGCCAAATTCAAACACAACATGACCATCTCAACTGATGTAGAAAAGGCTTTTGACAAATTTCAACACTCATTCATGCTCGAAGTCCTACATAAAATTGGAATAGATGGCCTTTATCTCAATCTGATAAAAAGCCATCTATGACAGCCCATGGCTAACGTAATTCTAAAAGAGAAAAACTGTAATCTTTCACTCTGAGATGAGGTACAAGACAAGAATGTCCTCTATTGCCACTCCTATTCAATCTAGTTCTGGAATCATTAAATTATCAGGCAAAAACATTAAATATCATTAAATAAAAGGAATAAGAATAGGTAAGGAAGTTGAACTATCATTATTTGCAGGTAACATGATACTATATTTGGCATATCCAAAAAACTCCATCAAAAAGATACTAGAATTAATACACAAATTCAGTAGCATTGCAGGATAGAAAGTCAATGCCCAAAAGTCAATGAGATTTCTCTATACAGATAACAAACACACTGAGAGGGAAATTAGAGAAACAATACCTTTTACAATAGCACCGAGGAAAATGAAATACCTTGGAATTAATCTAACTAAAGAAGTCAAAGATCTTTTCAATGAAAGTTACAGTATTCTGAGAAAAGATTGTAAAGGATTTCAGAAAATGGAAAGATATTCCTTGTTCCTGGATAGGAAGAACCAACATTGTGAAGATGGCCATACTCCCAAAATTGTTACACAGATTTAATGCAATCCATATCAAAATACCACTAACATACCCCACATATCTAAAGAAATCATTTCTAAAATTTATTTGGAACCAGAAAAGACCTAGAATAACAAAGGCAATCCAGGGCAACAAAGACAAGACAGGAGGCATTACAATTCCTGACTTGAAATTATACTACAAAGCTACTGTGGTGGTAGCAAAAACAAACCAAACCAAACCAAAACAACAAAAATAAAAAAAAACCCAAAAAAACCAGACCTGAGGATCAATGGAATAGATTAGAAGGCACTACAAACACACTCAGACAAATTATCTTTGAAAAAAGGGCCAAACATGCTTACTGGAAGAAGATAGCCTCTTTAACAAATGGTGCTAGAAAATCTGACTCTCAAATGCCAAAAACTAAAACTGGACCTAGGTCTATAACCATGTACTAAAGCAAAAGCAAAATGGATTAAAGATCTAAACATTCAAACAGAAACACTGAATCCCCTGGAAGAGAAAGTAGGAAGAACTCCTGAAGACATAGGGGTAGGCAAAGAGTTCATGAACAAAAATCAAACTGCACAGGTAATACTTGAAAGAATTAACAACTGGGACCTCCTCTTCTTGAGAAGTTTTTGCATGTAAAAAGAAATTACCAACAGAGTGAAAAGACAACCCATAAACTTGGAAAAAATCTTAAATAATAAACACTCAGACAAACCTCTTTTATCTAGAATTTATAAAGAACTAAAAAACATTAGGGCCTCCAAATTTAAAGCCCCAATCCAGACATGGGCATCCGACATGAACATGTACTTCTCAGAGGAAGAAATTCTAGAGGCTAATAAATACAAGAAACAATGGTCCACATCAGTAGCCATTCATGAAATGCAAATTAAAACAACAATGAGATATCAACTCACCCCAGAAAGAGAGGCTATCATAAAGAAATCAACCAACAATAAATGTTGGAGAGGCTGTGGAGGAAAAGGAACTGTTTTCCACTGCTGGTGGGAATGTAGACTGGTGCAACCCTTATGGAAATGAGTGTGGAGATGCTTTAAAAAACCAGGACTGGAAATACATTGAATCCAGCTATCGCCCTATTGAGAATTTTCCCAAAGGAACTGAAAACGTCGTATCATAGTGTTATATGTGCACCTATGTTTATAGCAGCACAATTTGTGACAGCCAAATCTTGGAAGCAACCAAAATGCCCACCACTTAAGGAATGGATGATAAAAGAGATAAGGGGCCAGGGAGATAGCTCAGTAGAATAAGCACTTGCCTGGCAAGCACAAGGTCCTGAGTTCAATCACTGATACCACCAAAAAAAAAAAAAAAAAAAAAAAAAAAAAAAAAAAAAAGAGTACTCCAAGGCTTCATATATAAGTGGATGCAACTTGGAAGTATACTCCTAAGTGAAGTAAACCATACACACATGTGTAAATATCGTATAGTCTCCCTAGTGTAAGAACTCAAAAGAAGAAATAAAAATTTAAAGGTATAACACAATTAAATGGAAAGTGAGAACTTAAGAATTAAACAGTGAAGAGAGGGTTAGGAGAAAAGGCAGGAAAAATGGCAGGCACAAAACCATACATTTATATAAATAAGATGGTTAAGGCAATGGTCCTGAGAACCTTCATCAGGTTTTTGAAACTAGCAGTTAATTGGCAGGATTCTCATCCTAACTAACTATATGTGCTGATACTTGTGAACTAGGCAACTGCACCGAGAATAGCAATATGTAATATATAGGGCCATGCTTGGAATGCCTGTCATTCTGGTCTTCTAAATGCATATTGCTTCTTATATCCTATCAATTATTGCTATACTCTCTCTCAAATAAATATTTATTTAAAAGAAAAGGTAATAAAAGAAAATGAGACAAGAAAAAAAATGTCATAGGACTGTTCTGCTACAATGTTGTATATGGTTAGAGTTCTAAATTTCTTTCTTTCTTTCTTTCTTTTTTTTTTTTTTTGATTTTAGGGAACTGTCTACAGGGTGTTTGGGTTTCACTAGTAGATTCGATTCGTAGTGATCCACCTGTTTACAGCCTCCCATGAGCTAGGTTTACAGGTACATGTCACCACACCCTGACATTTCTAAATTTCTATGTAAAAACGTGCGATTGTTTATTTTTATTTTATTTTCTTCACATCCTATAGGGATTTAAAGTTTAGCACATTAATGACTGTTGGAAAATACCTGTTCCATGTTATGTCTACAGCAATTGATATTCAGACAGAGATGTGAAGCTCAAATGCCTATGTTATGGAATAATAATATCATTAAGCTTCTCTTCTACAGGGTTAAGAACTCAAGTTTGCAGACCAAAAGATTAGAGAAAAAGAAGGGTAGCCAATATTTTGGCCCTAGCCTTTGAAGGTCAGTGAGGACTCAGGACATAAGAGAACTTGTACTGTAACATTGTGTAACTCAGTGGGGTCCCAAATTTTCTGTCTAAGGAAATTATGGGGCCACAGAGGAAAGTGATTGATGATGCATAGTGGGCTTAAAGAGAGTCACCTAGAGCGAAAACATTCTCTCAAGCTTTCACAGACAGCAAATTCGTCAAGCAATGGCTGTGACTCAACCTGGCTGACACTGACAAAAGATCTACAAACTGCTGTACATGGTGTCAGGGTAAATCCTGAGGGCATTTGACTGACCTTGTCAGATACTAAAGTTACATTTTTTTGTTGTATAGGTCTTGCTTTATCTTGGTCTTAACCATCCAGCAGAAAAGTATAAACATGAGGTACAAAAAGTAAAGCCATATTAATATGCTGAGCTACAAAAGGCTCAAGTCAACAACCTTTGACATTGCCAGTTCTGTGGATAACCCACTACTATTATGGACTATTGGACTATATTGGATTATTTTGCTGAATTCACGCACCTACAATATCTGAAAGGCAATGGAACACCATCTCTGACAAAACTAAAGAAAAAAGGGGGATATAAATGAAGGTCCATTTTGTAGTTAAAAAAAAAATACACACACACACACAATAGGATAGCTACACAGCTAATTTCTCTTAGTTCAGTGAGAAGAAAGATTTATTCTAATAGTGTTTAGATAAGAAATTATGTCTGCATCTTGTACTAAGACAACAATATGCAATGTATTAATTATTGTAACTGTCCTACTAACCTGTTGTGAAACTGTTTCATTGCTATTTTTCTCAATAAAATTAAAAGAAAAAAAAACAACCATTGTGGAAATTAGTACAGAAATCCTCACAAAGCTAGGATTGGAGGTCCCATTCAAGCCAGCTATTCCTCTCCTAGGTAGTTTTCCAAAAGAACTGAAATCATCATACCACAGCAATATGTGCACCCATGTTTATGGCACTACAATTTGTCATAGCTAGATCTTGGAAACAACCCAAATGCCCATCAACTGAGAAATGTATAAAAAAAGATACAGTAGTTTTACACAATTGAGTATTACTCAACTATAAAATAAGATACACTGGAGGCTTTTGTAAATAAATGGATACATCTAGAGACCTTTAGTAAATGAAATAAGTCATACCCACATGTGAAAACATTATACTGTCTTGCTAGTGTGAGAACCTGAAAGAGTAAATATAATCTTTGAAAGGGAAGGAATTTTTTCAATGGGAAGGAAAAACTGGCATGGGGAAAAGGACAAAAGATTGCCTGGCAAGTGCAGGGCCCTTAATTCAATCCCTGGTACCACAAAAATAAAATAAAATAAAATATAAAATTAAAGGACGAAAGAAGTGAAAAATATATGTATACATGCAGGACAATTTGGATAATTGTACTTCTGATATTTGCTGGTTTTTTCAAAGGAGCAGTTAATACTTAAGATTTTCTTTTCATTCTTATTTCTTTTTAATTTCTTATAATTTTTTTTGTTGTTTTTCTTTAAACCAATTTTGCACATCTATGTCTTATAACCTAAACAACTAATTTGAGGATAACTTCATGCAATGCAGCAACCACTGTTGAATTCCTATTACTTTTTTAAGTGAAATTTTGTATTGTTTCTAATGCTGGTGGGTTTTTATTATTATTAGCTTGTTTTCTTAATAGACAAAAACAGCATAGGAACAGATGTGAGAAAATGAAAATGCAAGAATTTATACTCCTTAAGGTTAGGATTACTACAGAACAATTTAAATAATGCTATTTCAAATTTTTAGTCATTTTAATGGCTAAGATTCTTTTTTTAAGAAAACAATTTTATTTTTTATTAAATTTAATTTTATTATTTAATTTGAAAAGTAAAAGACAAAAGAAAAATCAAAAACAATGACAGAAAAAGAGTAACATACAATACATATAATAGATTTTCCAAACAAGAATAGCTGATTAACAATGATTGATATATTATCTATTTTTATCATCAAATCTGTTGCTCAGATTAACAAATATAGTTATGTAAGATTGGGCATATGGTTGTATATTACCATTTGTTTTTCAGAAGTCGTAAAGTTTTGTTGTCCCTCTTGTTTTATTTTTAATTTATTTTGAGGAGAGTATAGTAATGATCGATATGACATTAGAAATGGTACATCTTTAGAAGACCAAGAAAACAAGTTTTCAAGCATGATTTTTATATTATACATTGCTGTCCTCATTAGTTGCTTAGATTGTAGTTATCAGAATTCAGTTAGTCAAGGAAATTCTACACATTAACAGCTATTTTCAAAAAAAAAATGATGGAAATTTTTAGTACATTCACCTCAGGTATCCTATATATAACCTTTCAGGCTTTATTTCTTCTTTTATTTCTTCTTTTCTCTTATACTAGGGAGACTATACAATATTTAATGGGTCTTATTTATTTCACTTATGAGTATAATCTCTACTTGCATCCACTTACCTATGAAGGTTTCAAGTTTGTCTTTATAGCTGAGTAATACTCCATTGTATAAAAATATCACATCTTTTTCATCCATTCTTCAGGTGATGGGCAATTTGGTTGCTTTCAAGATTTGGCTATGACAAATTGTGTTAGTATAAACATGGGTACACATATATCTTTGTGGTGCGATATTTTTAGTTCTTTTAGGAAAAGACCCAGAAAGGGAATAGCTGGATTGAATGGAATTTCAAGTCCTAATGAAAAGGAGGACTCTAAAAAGTTCATCTCTTTAAGTGACTTAGTACAGAAGTTAAAAAAAAAAAAACCCAACTATTTTTATTACCATAAATAGCATAAAACTAGAAATCAGTAACAGAAAAATTTTGGAAAATACATAAATAATGTAGAAATTAAACCGCTAACAAGTCAAAGAAGAAATCAAAGGAAAATAAAAGTTATAGAAGGACATACCACAATACAATAAAGATCATGTATGACCGTCCAAGACCAAACACCATACTGAAAAGCAGAAAGCTGAAGGCTTTATTTCTATGGTCTGAAATAAGACAAGGATAAGCGAGGCATGGGGGTGCATGTGTGTAACCACAGCTCTCTGGCAGGGTAAGGCAGGACAATCACAAGCCCAACCTTAGTGACTTAGTCTCTAAGAAACTTGGCTTAAAAAATAAATAAATAAATAAAAGAATGGTCTGAGTGTGAAAGTCCTAGTGTCACTCTGGTACCACAAGAAAGAAAGAAAGGAGAGGAGAGGAGAAAAAAACAAAACAAGAGAAGTGTGAATTTGGGGGTACCTATCTGTTCTGATCACTTTTATTCAACACAAGAATTGCTAAAATAACTAAGCAAAGAAATAAAAGCATCCTATTAAGCTGTCTCTGCTTACAAAAAACATGATTGAATATGTTTTTTAAAACCTCTAAAGGGGGGCCAGGGAGCTAGCTCAGTAGAGTAAGTGCTTGCCTGGCAAGTGCAAGGTCTTGAGTTCAATCCCTGGTACTGCAAAAAATAAATAAATAAAATAAATAAATAAAATAAAAACCTCTAAAGACCCCAGGCCTGCTGTGCAGGCCCCGCCCCCAGGGCAATCTGAGACTACCAATTGAGACTGGGCATGGTGTCATGCGCCTGTAATCCCAGTTCTTGGGAGGCTATAAACAGGCAGATCACTACGAGTCTAATCTACTAAAATAAAAATAAAAAACTCTCCAAAGGGTCCACCAAAAACTCTTAGATCTAATTAACAAATTTAATAAAGTTAGAGGATGCAGAATCAACATATCATCATAGTGTTTTTATACACTGACAACACTCTTCTGAAAAATAAAACAATCCCATTTACAATAGAAACAACAACATGCCTACTTAAGGCACTTTAAGTAGACAAAAAGAAAGAAAATTTCTTCTCAAAATTTGGGCTGGCTAAATAGCTCAGCGGATTAAAACAAAAACAGAAACAAAAACAAAAACACCTACTTAAGCAGAGGCAGGGGCCAGCAGTTTGAACCCCAGGCCTGCCTGGCTGGCCCCACCCATGGGGCCCACTGAGATGGTGATTGAGACTGGGTGTGGTGGCTCTCACCTGTAATCCCAGCACTTAAACAGGAGGATCACCAGAAGTCCTATCTACGCAGTGAGACCCTGTACACCCTGTACACCTTGTCCTAAATACAAACAACAACAAAAAACAAACTTTGGAATAAATTTTAAAAAGAAAGAAAAGATCCACTGAAAAGTTCAAAGACAATACTGAAAGAAACATAAGACAGAAATAAGTGAAAATTACCTTTTATTCATAGATGAAAATTAGCATTGTAAAAACATGTTCATATTACCTAGAGATCTACAAATTCAAAGATTTTTAAATCAAAATTCCAACAGCCTGTCTCAAACAGATTAAACAACCCTAATATTTATATGGAACTACAAAAGTCCTTAAAAAGTCAAATCAATCTTGAATCAAAACAGCATGGCACTGGCATAAGAGATGAAAATAGAAAGGAGAAAGAATAGTCTACAAGTAAGTCCACCTATTTATGTCAATTGATTTGCTTTTTAAGTCAATTGATTTTTGGCAAAGGTACCAAAAACACATGATGAAGAAAGGTCAATATGTTAAACAATGGTAATAGGAAAAACTGTATATTCATATGCAAAAGAACAAAATCAGACATCACATATAAAAATCAATTCAAAATTAATTAGAGGCTTAAACATAAGGCCTAATACCATAAAAATTCACTAAAAGAAAGACTAGCAAAATAGCTCGTGGCATTTTTCTGTGCATTGAGTGTCAGGATATGACCTCCAAAACCAAAGCCAACAAACGAAAAAAAAAAAAAAAAAAAAAAAAAAAAAAAAAAAAAAAAAAAAAAAAAAAAAAAAAAACAGGCAAATAGTATTATATCAAGGTAAAAAGTTTTTGCACAGCAAAGGGCATAGTAAACAAAATGAATAGACAACCTACAGGATGCAAGAAAATGTTTATAAGCCACACATTCGATAAAAGTTTAATCCAAAATATATAAGGAACTCAACAAAACATTAGCAGAGATAAAAATAAGCCAAAAAAAGAAAAATAGTATTGTTTTTACTTTTTTTATGTGACAGGGTCAAGCTGGTCTTGAATTATGAGCTCAAGTGATCCTTCTGTCTTGGCCTCCTGACTAGCTGCAAGTACAGGCACATGTCACACAGCTGATTGTATTATATTTTGATTTAATGCCACAACAATATTCACAGTTTTCCCTTTCAGTTGTACATAACCAGTTCCATAGGACACCAACAAATTTATTGGTGCATGGGGAGAACAGATTTGGCCAGCTCCTAAGAAAAGAATTTTTTCATTGGTCTGGTTTTAAACTAGCAATACTATATTTAAACATGGGATAACATTATTAATAAACTTTAAAATGCAAATATGAAATAAACTGGATACTTCTGTATATGCTGATTATCATTTAAATCCGCACTATACAACATAATGTTTTATTCAGCAAGTTTTTCATTCTACCATTTCAAAATACAACTTGAACCAAAGTACTAAAAATAGGAAATTCACTTAATTTTCACAATTAACTCAAGTGTCCCCAAGTTGAATTCAATCTACTTTTCAAACTTCTTTGACATGGGAACAGAACAGGTATGCTTGAAAAATACAGAGCATAAAGTAGAAAAACATAGTAAGATGCTAAAACGGCATGTAAGTATAAGTAAGCTTTTGATAGAATTTAATCTGTTTAATAGACTAGAAAGAGAATGTATTTAAAGTTCAAATTCAATTGCTATTTCCAACCCAGGAAACTTTAACAGCAAAACAACTCCTTATCATATTCTTTCAGTAAAATTTCTTGTGAAACTGAATAAAGAAGCTATTAAATTTAAAAATAAAGTAAAAAATGAAAACAACTGAATAAACTTATTTTCCTTTTTTTACTCTAGAAATAATCGATGGTATGTCATGTTGGTAATTCAATAGATGGCTCTGTTTCCACTAATTCAAAATGGATCTAATAATCTGTCTTGAAAAAGAAAATAAAGAATAACCAAGAATGTTAATACACTTTTACCAAAAATACAGAACAATATTCAGAGCATATGTAGTAATGTTCTAAACCAATCAAATCTTAAACACAGTGAATGATTATTTATAGAACATTTATGTCTTTTCTAGTGTAACTTCTTTGGAATTCTGTAAATGTTCTTTTGGAAATAGTAATGAATGGTCTATAACACCTCTTATTAAGAAATAGGTCATTTCCTTCTAATTAAAATGTGAAATAAAGGTACTTCCTGATTCTTTTAACAGTGTTTGCTAAAAATAAAAAAAGTGTTAGAGAATATTTCCAGTATACTAAACTAGGCTGCCATCATTTAGTCTTAAATGTGCAATTTCTTTGTAAACATCACTCATTTGACTCTTCATTTGCTGACTAGTATATGTAGTTACTGATCTTTCTGAGTTAGCTCACCATATTAATTTTTCCAACACAGTGAAAAATACCTCACATAAACATCTTAAATGAGAAAAACTTTATTTTGGCTCATGGTTTCAATTCATAATTAGCAATTCCAAGAAAGAAACATCAGAGCAGAATGACTTGGTAGAACAAGGCTGTCCTCCTCATGTTAGCTGGGAAACAAGGATAAAAATCCAGACAGGAGGGTTCCAGAAACCAAATATGATCTAGAAGTTTATATCCTGTGATCTACTCCCTTCAACCAAGTCTCACCTTCTATTTCTATCAACTCTCAATAATGCCCTCAAATTATATAACCAGTAGATGAAGATATTAATGAAGTTAATCCCATCATTATTTTTTGCATTATTTTGTACCAGGAATCAAACTGAGGACCTTGTGGTTGCTCGGCAGGTGCTGTGATGCTGATGTGTCTCCCCAGTCAATGCCCTAATTATTAAATCATTTCTTTAGGTCCCACCTCTAAATATTGCTACACTAACGATCAAACCCTCGATGTGTGAATCATTGTTACACATCATATTTAAACAATAATACTTTAACCTATTTAATAACACAGAATAGATTATTCACTTTTTCATAGATCACAAAGGACAAGTATGCTTATAAAACCTCAAAAATACCTCATTAATCAATATAAAGTTAATCATTAGATGCGATATTCAGTGACAATGTATTTAATAATTATTTAGTGAGTGAGGATACAGATAAGTGAAAAAACACAACAAAATATCAATAAAACCTATAACTCAAACCAGCAATGTTAACCTGCCAATTTTATATTCAATTTCTGAAGTTACGAGATTACCATAAAGAAAATGATTTATATAACCTAGATTGGTTTTTTTGTTTGTTTGTTTTGTTTTTTTCGCGGAACTGGGGATTGAACTCAGACCCTTGCACTTGCCAGGGAAGCACTTATTCCACTGAGACATCGCCCCAGCCCCCAACCTAGATTGTTTTAATGACCATAAGAAACTTGAGTAATCATCTTTAGTTAGTCACTCTAAGTATTTTAAATAAGCCTTTAGTGACTTTAAAGAAAATCAAGGCAATTCCAGATCTCTTGGTTCAGTATCTAAGAAATCTCATTTCCTTGCCTCACATCCAGAGAAAATGATCAAGCCACTAGAAGACCTAGCATTAAACATCCTTGTCTATTCATCTTTTAGGGCTTAGTATTAGTCATTCTTCCAGATCAAACACTGATATACAGCCAGTCTTGCCAAAACTGTATCATCATGGCAAGTACCCTAAGAACCTAAAAAATAAACTTTAAAATGGACCTCTATAAGAAGATCCTTGAGAATCTTGCTCTGAAGTTTAAGCTTCCTTTAATATTATATGGTCAAGATTTCAGGGCTAGATTTTGCCTTAATATCTACTTTTGATTTCTTATCAGTCCCATACTTGGGGCCTGAAATAATGCCTGCAGTTTTAATTTCCCATATCAATTAAATCTGTATTTTCAAAACTCCTCAATAATAGTCAATAGCCTTGTCATTTTCTCTGAAGTTGAAAAGGATATCTTCTGCTTTAGTCTGCAAAATCTTGAGTATTCTATAAACATTCTAGAACCAAGACTCAAAATACCCCTGCTATTTTAATAATAAACAAAAGTTGATTATCTACTAGTATAAGAACTGATTAAAGAACAGATGAAGAACATGAAAATAAAATTCATTACCTTGAGAAAGTCCAGTGGAATTAGAAGACTAACAATAAGTCAATATGGTATGGAAAATTATATAACTTAAAAATTATGAAAAATATAGAGAGACCCAGTCCTAGCACAGGCCCAGTGAGTGTGTGGGAGAGCTTCCCACTACCCTGCGCCGGCAAAACGTATTACTGGTCGCAGCCAAGGCGCAGCATGGGTGAGACCCTCTTGCACCCCCTTGGGAGGCCCCTCACCACTCCAAAGCACCTCCGCCACTTTGCCCGCAGAGTAGGAATTTCTGCTGCGTTCCGGGAACCCCCAGACCCAGTCCTAGACCAGGCCCAGTGAGTGTGTGGAAGAGCTGCCTCTCCCCCCTACTCCACCTTGTCCCCTCTAGGCTCAGCTCAGGCCTGGCATACAGGCCTGGGGTGAAACCCTGCATCTCCAATCCCTGCAGAGATTGTAGAGGATAGAATCACCCAGCTAGTCCAGTAGCAGAAAATCTTGGCAGAGGGGCACAACAGGTTCACCCCCAAGTGCAGCAGCAGGAAGAAGCTGAGCACAGAAGCCAGACACAAGCCAGGTACAGAGGGATAAATCCAAACCTTATAGATGTGAACGTGAACTTCAGTACGTGCTAAGGTTATAACTGCAACAAAGATCTACAACAAAGGTCAGAAGACACTGCTACACAAAATGACAATGACGAAAAAAATGCAATCTCAGAACCCAAGCCCAGCCATAACAAGTGCAGAGGACACTAACACAAAACAAATTGGGAATCACAGCTGAAAGCAAAGAATCAACGGCTTCTGAAATGAAGAAACAGCTGCAGAAAGGCATAGAGGAACTCAGACTGGAAATTAAAAAAAGAAATCCCTGAATTAATAACATCTGCAGTAAACAATCAAATACAGAAACATATGGAGGAAACCCAATGCCCACGCAGAACAAGTGCAGAGGACTAGCTCAGCTCAAATGTATGAATTAATAGCGTCAATAGTAAATAAGCAAAAGCAAAAAGTTATAGAGGAACTCAAAGCGCATTTCTCTTCTGAAATAAAAACAGAATTCTCAGAACTCATAGCATCTGAAGTAAAGAAGCAACGAGAGAAATATAGGGAGGAAACCCAATCAGAAAAAAACACCGCAGTAAAAGAATTTATAACTGCTTCTAAAGAAGACAATGACAAAAAAAAAAAAAAAAAATAGAGGAGATTAGAAAAATGACAGATTCCTTGAATGAGCAATACAGGAAAGAAAGAGATCACATGAAGCAGAGTCAAAGAGATATACAGGAAATTAAAATCTCAATCACAAGCTTGCAAAACCGTTTAAATGAAAGTGAAGACAGAGTTTCAGATCTTGAAGATGCTGGTGCAGCTAGTGAAAAGGTAGAAAGAATCTCTTAAAAACAACTAGGATACAGGAAAGAATAATCCATCACCTGCAAGATGATGCAAAGATGAACAATGTGAGACTAATAGGCATCAATGAGAAAGAAGGAGTCAATAAAAATGACATTAAACAAATATGGGCAAAAGTAATAGCAGAAAACTTACCAAATATGGGGAAACAATCTGACATTCAGGTAACCGAAGCATACAGAACACCAAGTACCTCGACCCAATGAAAAACACACTGAGACATATAATCTCAAGATTCCAGAAATTCAGCACAAGAATAATCTACTGAAAGCTGATAAAGAAAAGAAGCAGACCACATTCAAAGTCAAACCCATCAGAATTACAGCCGACTTCTCTTCACAAACCATGAAGGCAAGAAGAGCATAGAGCAGAGAACTTCAAGTCCTCTATGAAAATAAATTCCAGCCCAGACTACTATTACCAGCAAAACTCTCTTTCAAGTTTGATGGAGAAGTGAAATACTTTCATAACAAAGAACAGCTAAAGAATTTCGTTATGACAAAGCCAACCCTACAGGCTACTGAAAGATGTTCTAGAGAGGGACCAAAATGATCAGAACTGCACGAATGAGATCAGAAACAACCAACTAAATAGGGCAAGCAATTAAACACAGGAGAAAAAGGAGTAAACGAAAACAGGTAAATAACATGTCAATCATAAGTCGATACATCTCAATTATAACCAGCAATGTAAATGGACTCAGTTGACCAATTAGGAGAAATAGAGTGGCACAGTGGATTAGGAAACAAAATCCAACAATATGCTGTCTAAAGAAACACATTTAACTCATATAGACATTCATAGGCTGAAAGTCAAAGGATGGAATAAAAAACTACATGCCCCAGAACCTCAGAAAAAAGCAGTAGTAGCAAATCTATTCTCAGACAGTCTCAACTTCAAACCAACAATATTCAAGCGAAATGAAGAAGGCCACCATATACTGGTTAGGGGAAAAATTCAAGAGGAAGAGGTAACACTCATAATATGTATGCACCAAACACCGGAGCACCCAACTATATAAAGCAAATCTTAATGGACATGAAAAATCTAATATCCAATACCACAATTTTAATAGGAGACCTTAACATCCCCTTATCTCCAAAAGATAGGTCAACCAGACAAAAACTTAGCAAAGAAATAACAGAACTCAACCAGAGCTTGAAACAAATGCACTAGGTGGACATATACAAAGTATTCCACCCAAACACAGCTGAATATACATTTTTCTCAGCTGCACATGGGTCATTTTCCAAAATAGACCACATAATGGTCCATAGGTCATGCTTAATTAAGTATATGTAAGAAAACAGAAATTATCCAATGCACATTATCTGACCACAGTGAAATGAAACTGGAAATAAATGACAAAAGAAATCAGAAAAAAACCTTAACTACATGGAAATTAAATGACACCCTACTCAGCAACCAGTGGGTCATAGATGAAATTAAATAAGAAATTCAACAATATGTACAATACAATGAAAACTCAAGCACAACTTAGCGTAACTTATGGGATATGATGAAAGCAGTTCTCAGACGGAAATTCATAGCTGTGAAATCACACATTAGGAAAACAGAACGGGAACAAATAAATACCCTAAATCTGCACCTTCAACAACTAGAAAAGGAAGACCAAACCAAACCCAGAGCCCAAAGACGAGAGGAAATCGTACAGATTAGAGCAGAAATTAATTCAATTGAAACGAAGAAAACAATTCAAAGAATGAAAAAAGCAAAAAGCTGGTTCTTTGAAAGATTAAATAAAATTGATAAGTCCCTAGCTGACCTCATCAAAAAGAGGAAAGAAAAAATTCAAATACAAGCAATAAAGAATGAAAAGGGTGCAATTCCCACAGACCCAGTGCAAATTCAGAAGACTATCAATAGCTACTTTGACAATCTTTACTCTCATAGAATAGAAGACACAAAAGAAATGGACAGATTCCTAGAAAGGTAAAAATTACCATAACTGAATCGACAAGATATAATCACTCTCAATAGCCCAATAACAGCCAAGGAAATACGAGATGTAATTAAAAACCTACCGGCAAAGAAAAGTTCAGGTCCGGATGGATTCACACCTGAATTCTACAAGACATTTACACAAGATGCAGTCCCTATACTCCTCAAACTCTTCCATGAAATTGAAAAGGAAGCAATCTTCCCAAAATCATTCCTGGAGGCAAGTATTATACTGATACCAAAACCAGGAAAAGACGCAACTAAGAAAGAGAAGTACAGGTCAATCTCCGTCATGAACATAGACACAAAAATCCTCAATAAA
>NW_004524583.1:15787627-15789914 GCF_000260255.1 Octodon degus
TCAGTAGCATAGCAGGTTATAAAGTCAATACCCAAAAGTCAATAGCATTCCTCTACACAGACAACAAACACACTGAGAGGGAAATTCTAGAAACAATACCTTTTACAATAACACTAAGGAAAATGAAATACCTTGAATTAATCTAATTAAAGAAGTCAAAGATCTTTTCAAGGAAAATTATAGTACTCTTTTTTAAGAGATCGTAGAGGATTTCAGAAAATGGAAACATATTCCATGCTCCTGGATAGAAAGAACCAACATTGTGAAGATGGTGATACTCCCAAATTGCTGTACAGATTTAATGCAATCTGTATCAGACTACCACCAACATACCTCACAGATCTAGAGAAATCATTCTTAAAATTTATCTGCAACCAGAAAAGACCTAGACTAGCAAAGGCAATCCTGGGCAATAAAGACAAGGCAGGAGGCATTGCAATTCCTGACTTGAAAGTATACTACAAGGCTAGTGTGATAAAATCAGCATGGTACTGGCAACAAAATAGACCTGAGGATCAGTGGAAAAGATTAGAAAATGCTGAAGAACCTAAGAACACACTAGGCACCTTATCTTTCACAAAGGGGCCAAACATACTCACTGGAAGAAAGATAGCCTCTTAAACAACTATGCTGGAAAAACTGGCTCTCTACATGCCAAAAACTAAAACTTGAACCTAGTCTATCACCATGCAGTAAGCTAAAGTCAAAGTGGATTAAAGATCTAAAGATTAAAACAAAGACACGAAATCTCTTGGAAGAGAAAGTAGGTGGAACTCTTGAAGACATAAGGGTAGGCAAAGAGTTCATGGACAAAAATCAAATCGCATGGGAAACACTTGAAAGAATTAACAACTGGGACCTGCTCTTACTGAGAAGTTTTTGCACATCAAAAGAAATTACCAAAAAGTGAAAAGACAACCCACAACTTTGGAGAAAATAAAGACAAGTAAATACCGAGACAAACGTGTGCTCTGTAGAATTTGTAAAGAACTAAAACACACTAGGGCCCCAAAATTTAAAGACCCAGTCCAGAAATGGGCATCTGCTATGAATACACACACTTCTCAGAGGATGAAATTAAAGAAGCAAATAGATATATGAAAAAATGCTCCACATCACTAGCCATCCATGCAATGCAAATTAAAACAACATTGAGGTATCATCTCAAACCAGAAACAATGGCTGTCATGAAGAAATCAACCAACAACAAATGTTGGAGAGGCTGTGGGGGAAAAGAAGCCTTCTCCACTGCTGGTGGGAAGTAGATTGATGGAACCATTATGGAAATCAGTGTGGAGACTCCTTAGAAAAGTTGGACTGGAAATCCCATTTAAAACAGCTATTCCTCTACTGGGAATTTTCCCGGAGAGGCTGAAAACATCATATCATAGTGATATATGTGTGCCTATGTTTATAGCAGCACAATTTGTGATAGCCAAATCTTGGAAACAGCCAAGATGCCCATAACCTGAGGAATGGTTGAAAAAGAGGTGGTATTTTTACACAACGGAGTATTATTCAGCAATTAAGAATGATAAACTCGAAGCCTTTATATTGAAATGGATGCCACTTGAACATATACTCATAAGTGAAATAAACCAGACACACATGTGTAAATATCGTATAGTTTCCCTAGTATAAGAATTCTAAAGAAGAAATACAAGTAGAAAGGCATAATACAATCAAAGGAAAGCAAGAATTCGAGGACTAATTAAGAGAGAGAAAGGAGAAGAGCTATGAAACATGACAGTGACAAGCCATACAGTTATCCGTAGAAGACGGGCAAGGCAATGATCCGGAGAATCTCCAGAAGATTTTTTAATCTAGCAGTTAATTGAAAAGATTCTCAGCCTGACTAACTATATACACTGATAACTGTGAACTAAGCAACTGCACTGAAGATGGCAATTTGTAATAGTATGTTCATGCTTGGAGTGCCTGTCATTCTGGTCTTTTGAATACGGGCTGCTTGTCATGAAATGCCAGTTGCTGCTGTGCTGTCTCTCGGGTAGATGACTGTTCAAAAAGAAGGGGGTGGTGAATGAAGGCAGGAGACAGGAAAAGGAATTTTGTGGGAATGTCCTGATTCAAGGTTGTATATTGTTAGATTTCCGGACTTATGTGTAAACATAAGAATTACATAATTCTTTATGCCTATTTTTAAAATATATTCTAATTTTTAAATGTTTTTTCATCATATTCTGTAGGGACTTAAAGTTCAACATATCAATACTTGATGAAAAATACCTTTTCCATGTTAAGCCTAAGATGTTTGATATCCGGACAG
>NW_004524583.1:15790331-15804225 GCF_000260255.1 Octodon degus
TGTAACTCTTGTTGCATAGGTCTTGCTTTATCTTGGTCTTAACCATCCAGCAGAAAAGTATAAAAATGAAGTATAAGAAGTAAAGCCATGCTATTATGTTGAACTGCAGGGGACTCAGGTAAACAATTTCTGACATCGCCAATGAAGCCGAAGAACGAACACTATTATGGGCTACTGGACTCTTTTAGAATATTTTGCTGAGTTAACACATCTATAATATTCAAATAACGGGACTAAACCAAAAAAGGGGATACAGATGAATGTCCATTTTGTATCTGTGTATTCAAAATTGTTAGAATAGATATATAGTTACATTCTCTTAATGAATAGAGGAATTTCTTCTAATAGTGTATGTAAATAGGATACAATGTCCGCATCTTCTACGGCAATTAACCACTAGGAAAAATGTACGCAACGTGTTACTTATTGAAACTGTCCTACCAATTTGGTTTGAAAAAGAATAAAATATTTAGAAAAATAAAATAAAAGTGAAAACAGACTTTCAGTCCTTGAAGATACTATTGTAGCTAGTGAAAATGTAAGAAAAGATCTCTAAAAAACAACTAGGATGTCGGAAAAAAATAATTGAACATCTGCAAGGTGATGCAAAGATGAACAACATAAGACTAATAGGCACCGATGTGAAAGAAAGAGTCAATACAAATGTTATAAAAAGAACATGGACAGAACTAATAGAAGAAAACTTTCCAAATATGGGAAAACCATCTGACATTCAGGAAACTGAAGCATATAGAACTCCAAGTAACATCATCCCAATTAAAACCAAACCCAGAAATATAATAATCAAGATCCCAGAAATTCAGCACAAGAAGAGTATACTAAGAGCCACTAGAAGAAAGAAACATCACATTTAAAAGAAAACCCATCAGAATAATGGCAGATTTCTCTTCACAAACCATCAAGTCAGGAAGAACATGGAGCAAAGCACTACAAGTCTTGCAAGAAAGCAAGTTCCAAACAAGACTGATATACCTTGCAAAACTGTCTTTCTAGTATAATAGAAAAGTAAAATACATCCATGACAAAGAACAAAAGAATTTCATAATAACAAAGTTAACCCTACACAGACTACTAAAAGATATTCTAGAGAGGGATGAAAATAAACACAACTAGGTGAATGAGAATGGAAAGAACCCACCAAATAGGCAAATAATTAAACACAGGTGGATAAGAGGTAAACAAAAGCAGTCTTTCAATTTTTCTTTTGTATACAGCAAAAAAGTATTTCCATCAGCATACTCTACAAATGGACTTCTCATGCACTGAATGGGGTGTGATTTTATTTGGATTTATAAGGTGGATATCCTGGAAATAGCAGTAGCTCAGTCCCACAAGTGACACCTGGGCACCAGTAAGCATCACGGATACTGTCCATGTCCACAATTGGGACTTTGTGCGATATCCTATCTCCAAACAGTTAGAAGTGCTGGTCATGTATTTACCATTCCAGTATTTATCTTATGTAATAGCAGAAAACTTCCCACATACAGGGAGACAATCTGACATTCAGGTAACCAAAGCAAATCTAAATAATATCAACCCAATTAAAAACACACAGAGACATATAATAATCAAGATCCCAGAAATCCAGCACAAGAACAATATACTGAAAGCAACTAGAGAAAAGAGAAACAGATCACATTTAAAGGAAAATACATCAGAGTAACGGTAGACTTCTCTTCACAAACCAAGAAGGCAAGAAAAGCATGGAGCAGTGTACTTCAAGTCCTCTACGAAAACAAATTCCAGCCCAGACTACTATACCATGCAAAACCCTCAAGTTTGATGGAGAAGTGAAATATTTCCATGATAAAGAACAATGAAAGCATTTCATGACGACAAATCCAACCCTACACAGACTACTAAAAGATTTTCTAGAGAGACCAAAATGATCAAAACTCCATGAACAAGAATGGAAGGAACTCACTAAATAGGGCAAAAAAATAAACACAAGAGAGTAAAAGAAATGTACAGAAGATATAATCACTATACTCCTCAATCTCTTCAACAAAATTGAAAAGGAAGCAATACTCCCAAAATCATTCCTGGAGGCAAGTACTATACTGTTATCAAAACCAGGGAAAGACAACTAAAAAAGAAAACTACAGGCCAAGCTCTCTCATGAACATAGATGCAAAAATCCTCAATAAAATCCTAGCAAACAGAATACAGCAAAACATTAAGAAGATCATACACCATGACCAGGTAGGATTCATCACAGGGATGCAAGGATGGTTCAATATTCAAAAATCTATAAATGTAATACACTATATCAATAGAGTGAAAACTAAAAACCACATGATCATCTCAATTGATGAAGAAAAGGCTTCTGACAAAGTCCAACACTCATTTGTGTTCAAACTCCTACAGAAAATTGGAACAGAAGTCCCCTATTTCAATTTGATGAAAGCCATCTACGACAACCCAAAGGCTAATACAATTCTAAATGAGGAAAAACTGAAATCTTTTAATCTCAGATCTGGTACAAGACAAGGATGTCCTCTGTAACCCCTCCTATTCAATATAGTTCTGGAATCATTAGCTAGAGCCATTAGAGAAGAAAGAGAAATAAAAGGAATAATAATAGGTAAAGAAGAAGTTAAATTATCATTATTTGCAGATGACATGATACTTTACTTGGAAGACCGAAAAAACTCCACCAAGAAGCTACTAGAATTGATACATAAATTCAGTAGCATAGCATGATACAAAATCAATACCCAAAAGTCAATAGCGTTCCTCTATACATATAACAAACACACTGAGAGGGAAATTAGAGAAACAATAGCTTTTACAGTAGCACTATGGAAAATGAAATAGGAATTAATCTAACTAAAGATGTAAAACATCTATTCAGTGATAATTACAGTACTCTGAAAAAAGAGATCATAGAGGATTTCAGAAAATGGAAAGATATTCCTTGTTCCTGGATAGGAAGAACCAACATTGTGAAGATGGCCATACTCCCAAAATTGTTATACAGACTGTGAAAAAATCAGCATGGTATTGGCAACAAAATAGACCTGAGGATCAATGGAATAGATTAGAAGTTGCAGAAGCCACTACAAACACACTCAGCCACTTTATCTTTGAGAAAGGGGACAAACATGTATACCAGAAGATATCCTCTTTAACAAATAGTGCTGGAAAAAGTGGCTCTCTACATGCCAAAAACTTGACCCATGCACTAAGATAAAGTCAAAATGGATTAATGATCTAAACATTAAAACAGAAACACTGAATCTCCTGGAAGAGAAAGTAGGAGGAACTCTTGAAGACATAGGGGTAGGTAAAGAGTTTATGAACAAAAATCAAATCACACAGGTTATACTTGAAAGAATGAACAACTGGGACTTCCTCTTATTGAGAAGTTTTTGCACGTCTAAAGAAATTACCAACAGAGTGAAAAGACAACCCAAAAATTTGGGAAAAAAATCTTAACTAATAAGCACTCAGACAGATGTCTGCTCTCTAGAATTTATAAAGAACTAAAACATTAGGGCCCCAAAATTTAAAGACTCAATCCAGAAATGGGCATCCAAGATGAACACACACTTCTCAGAGTACGAAACTAAAGAAATGAATAAATGTACGAAAGAATGCTCCACATCACTCGCCATCCGTGAAATGCAAATTAAAACAACACTGTGATACCATCTCACTCCAGAAAGAATGGCTATCATAAAGAAATCAACCAACAACAAATGTTGGAGAGGCTGTGCAGAAAATGGAACCTTTCTCAACTGCTGCTTGGAATGTAAACTGATGCAACCCTTATGGAAATCAGTGTAGAGACTCCATAAAAAACTAGGACTAGAAATCGCATTCAATCCAGCTATCTCCCTACTGGTAATTTCCCCAAAGGAACTGAAAATGTCATATCATAGTGATATATGTACACCTATTTATAGCAGTACAATTTGTGATAGCCAAATCTTGGAATAAATCAAAATGCCCATCACCTGAGAAATGGATGAAGCAGATGTAATATTTTTATACAATGGAGTATTACTCAGCTATAAAGAATGATAAACTTGAATCATTTATATTTAAGTGGATGCCACTTGAAGATATACTCAAATGTGAAATAAACCAGACCCACATGTGTAATATGTGTAAATATCATACAGTCTCCTCATTGTAAGAACTCAAAAGAAATAAAAATAGAAAGATATAACATAATGAAAAGGAAAGAGAGAACTTAAGGATTAAACATTGAAGAGAGGGCCAGGAGAAAATGTACAAAACATGACAGGGGCAAAGCCCTACATTTATATGCACAGGATATAAATGAACCAGAGAATCTTCAACAGGTTTTTGAAAGTAGCAGTTAATTGGTAGGATTCTCACCCTGACTAACTATTTATGCTGAAACCTGTGAACTAAGCAAATGCACTGCAGTTAGCAATGTGTAACACTAGGGTCATGCTTGGAATTCCTGTCATTCTGGTCTTACAAATATGTACTGCTTTTCAAGTCATACCAATTAGTGCCATGCTATCTGTAAAGTAAATGTTTAAGAAAAAAGGGGTAATAAGTGAAAACAAGGACAAGAAAAAAAATGTCATAGGACTGTCCTGCCACAATGCTGTACATCGTTAGATTTCTAAATTTCTGTGTAAAAATAGGTAATTGTTTATTCCTACTTTTTAATATTATTTTGTTATTTTTTCTTCACATTCTGTAGTGATTTAAAGTTTAACATATCAACATTTGATGAAAAATACCTGTTCCATGTTATGTCTAAGACATTTGATATTGGGACAGATAGTGAGGTTAAGCTCAATTGCCTATATTACAGGCTAATAATATCATTAAGCTTCCCTTCTTCTGGAGGGTTGACAACTTAAATGTGCAAACCAAAAATCAGAGAAAAAGAAGGGCTACAAGGTTAGCCAATAATTTGGCCCTAGCCTTTCAAGGTCAGTGAGGACTCAGGACATAAGAGAAGCTGTACTATAATATCCTGTAATATCAGTTGTGTCCCAAATTTTCTGACCAAGGAGATTATGAAGCCACAGAGGAAAGTGATCAATGATGTCAAATGGAGAGAAAACATTCTTTAAGGCTTTCTCAGAGAGCAAACTGGTCAAGTAATGGCCATGACTCATCTACATGCCTGACACTGACAAAAGATCTACAAATTGCTGTACAAAAATTTCAGGGTCAATCCTAAGAGGATCTGACTGATTTGTCAGATATAAACATTACATTTCTTGTTATATAGGTCTTGCTTTATCTTGGTCTTAACCATTACACAGAAAATTATTAAAAAAAGGTATAAAAAGTAAAGCAATATTTTGACCCTTTGGCTCTCTTTTTTTCTTTCTTTCTTTTTCTTTTTTGTTTTTCAGAACCGGGTATTGAACTGAGGCCCTTGCGGTTGTCAGGGAAGTGCTTTTTCCACTGAGCCATCTTCCTGGCCCAAAGCCGTATTAACATGCTGAGCTATAAAAGGCTCAAGTCAACAACTTCTGACATTGCCATTCCTACAGACAACCCACTACTATTATGGACCACTGGACTACATTGGATTATTTTGCTGAATTCATGCACATACAATATTTAAATGGCAATGGAATAAACCATCTCTGACAAAACTAAACAAAAATAGGGGATACAAAGGAAGGACCATTTTGTATCTGTATATACAAAATAGTTAGGATACATATACAGCTACTTTTTCTTAATTCAATGAGAAGAAAGATTTGTGCCAATAGTGTTTGGACAGGATATCATTTCTGCCTCTTGTACTATGAATAATCACTACAAAGACAACAATATGCAATGCATCAATTATTGAAACTGTCCTACTAATCGGTTTTGAAACTGTCTTATTAGTATTTGTTTCTAAATAAAATTAATTAAAAAATAAAAATAAAAAATATGCATTAAAACACAGCTCTTTACATATCAATACAAAATAGGGCCAGCCTTAGACAAGATGACTATTGCTCTTCTTTAAAGGAGAGCTGTCCAGATGGTCTTGCACGCATTCCCTTGCTACTTTTGCTGTCTTCCACCACTAAGAACTGTTACATAGGTGAGAAGGTCCGGGGTATATAGGGGGATACTACATTGTTGCTGGGAATGTAAACTAGTATAAATGGAAACCAGTGTGGAGATTCCTTAAAACCCAATATACAGAAATTAACAAAACAAAACAATTTCATACGACACAGTTACCCCTTTTTAGGTATCATCCCAAAAAAGTTAAAATTGATATTACAGAAAGATATGCATAACCACATTTATAACAGCACAATTTATAATAATTAGATTGTGGGAACAATGTCTGTCTAGATGTGTCTAGATGTCCCCCACAAAGCCTCATGCAATTCCAGATGTAATTTCCAGAGGTGGCTGGATCTCAGGTATGGTACAGCAATTAAGGGTGTACAGAACACTAATCGGCTTATCATGGTTCTAGGTATGGATAATGGGGAGACCCACCATAAGGTGTAGCCTGAACTGGATAAAAGGGAAAGGGAAACTTGCTGCTGCTTGCTCCCCTCTGCCTGCTCTCTCATGGACTATTTTTCCCCTGTGATGCTCATATGCCATCCCACCATGCCATGGAGTGAGACAACTATGGAATGAAACCTCTGCAAACTGTGAACTAAAATAAACCTTTCATCCTTTAAAAATAAATAAATATAAATAAATAAATATTTATTGCCTATCCCTTTCTACTTTGAGAATTCTAATATATGAATACAAATTTCTTGATTTTGGCACAGAGTGAACTATTACATGACTGATCTGTAAATTCTTTCTTCTTCATTTTTATTTTGGACAATTTTTATTGCTATATTCATTTAAGTTTGTAAATAATTTATTGACAATGTGCAATGTACTATTAATCTCATGCTATGTATTCATTTCAGAAATATTCCTCTAAAATTCACTGTCTACATCTTATATCTTTCACATTTCAATATTTGTCTACAATTTTTAATATACTATATTATTACTGATTTTTCAATAAAGTTAATGAGAGAAAAAAATTAAAAAATAATAACACTGACTATGGACCAGGGAGATGGCTCAGTAGAATAAGCGCTTCCATGGCAAGTGCAAGGGCCTGAGTTCAAACCCCGATTCCGCCAAAAAAATAAATAAATAAACAAACACTGACCCTAGTAGATTCTCTTTCTTTTCTTTTTTTTTATAGTCTCTTTCTTATTTTTCTTTGTCCAATCTGGCTATTCCATGTTCCTGCCCTCCCCACTTTTTTACTTTCCTCAACTTCTTGGTTTACTCATATAAACATATTCTAATTTTCACTATAAGCAATTCCATTTCTCTCTATAAATACTAATGCTTTGTTACCATGCATAAACTTAACTTTCTAAATACAAGAGAAACTATTAAGTATTTAAGTCCTTTCAGACACAAGCAAAGCTTTTAAAATAAATATTATAAGATTGTAATTTCCAAATTTAAAGCAGAAATTGAAATGATATAAATGTATCCTGATTTATACTTTTCCTGATTAACATTCTTTATAACAAAGCAAGAATTATTTTTCCATAACTCATTCGAAAGTGTTTAGTACTACTATTTCAAGTATCATGCTAGGCATTTGGAATATAACAAGTTGAATGCTTATTGCTTTTAGATTAGTTGCTACCAATAAACATATTTACTAAAGTTAGAAGCTGAACTGTTGAAAAAAATACATCATATATCAGTTAGGAAAATATGAAATTAAACCTCTGCCATAGAAATCCCATAATTCATTGCAAGTACTGGCTTCTAGCCTCTTATTTAAAAAGTTTGGAGATTACCTTTTTCATAGTTAATTGCAATATATATGTCAGCTTTTCTTAATAGAATTTTAAAAGCAAAACAAAATGAATGAAAACACTAAAGATTTAAGTCATTTGAACTGCCATTCTAACTCAGGAGTCAGTAAACTACAGACTTATAAAAACTAATTTATCTTTATAAAAGTTTGCTTAGAGCACAGTCACATGGTTAGGCAGAAAGCCAGACATTAGCAGGTCTAGAGATAGGTTGCTGGGGCTACTTAAACAGCAAAGAAGATGTGATTTTTTTTTTTCCCATACAAGGGATTGAACTCAGGACCCTGAGCTTGCCAGACAAGCATTTACTATACTGAAACTTAACTCTACTGAGCTTATCTCCCCGGGCCCTGTGATTTTTAAAAATTTTTCCTTCACTTTCTTAATCATTAGCTAGAAATAAAATCCACACAAGCTTGCAGCATTAAACATTAGTCCAACAGAAGGATCATCTTCTGAGCATGTTGATTAGTCCAGAGATTGCACAAAGTCTAGACCATGGATGAGGAATTGGAAAAATTTCAAGCTCTCAAAACAAACTAAAAACAGAAAACATTCCACTTAGGAAGTAAACAAGACCTAGGAGGTTCAAGTGGCCCATTTTTCTTGTAAAAGAATGATGACCTCAGCAGAAGGAAAGGATATTCCAGGAAAGACCCCATTCAATGCAAGTGTCATTTTGGTACTTGCTTACCTTCATGAAGGTGTATTGTCTCCCACAGTCTAAAAATTATACATTTTTCAATACACTCTATACTCTATATGACAGCCTATATGTCTTGCCTAAAATCATTAGTCAAAAGCAAAGAACTCAAGCAGGTCACAGGTTCTTCACAGTGGTAGGACCTGTATTCCTGGTGACAATACCAATTATGTTTTGTCTAAGGCTTCTTCTGAGCTAACAAGAGCAGCAGTGGATAGCAGATACACAACAATATGGTCCACAGCCTAAAATATTTAACTTGTAGCCCTTCAAGAAAACTTTGCAACATCAAAATTAAAGCACTATGAACTAAGCTTTTAAAAGATTCTTCAACTTCAGGTAAAAGGTAAAAAAATCACAAAGATATGTTTATACAGCTTTATCATATATTCATAATATTTAATTACTAGTGTTTTTTTCCAACTGGTTGTTGCTGATCATTTCTGTAATTTAGGTTCGTCCTCTATAAAACAGGGACAACAACAATAGTTATAAATTGTTATGATAAAATATGGTTATAACATGAATTTTACAAAATGAAATGAGGATTATACAAGATGTAATGGGTTTAACATGATGACAAGCACACAGAATTAAAAACAAAGACAAAATAGAACTTCCAGAATAACTGGAAAGATAAATTTTAATAAATAAATTTTTCATTTGTTTTCCTTTTCCATATATTTAGTCACAATGACAAAAAACTAAGATAGCTATCATGCTACATAAGAAACTCCTAGAATTTATTCTTCTGGTCTATCTAAAACTTTTTCTTTTGTCAAATTTATAGGGCCCAAACAGAAAACCAATGGATTAGGAGAAAAAACAAAATGTTCTACCTCCAATAAACATAGCAAAATGGGCTCTCCAAAAATGATTAAGAATTTTAAGATTGGAAAATTGTCCTGGATTATATGTATAGAACCAATGTGATGACATAAATCCTTAAATAAGAGAATTTCTCAAGTGTTTTTGGAGAAAACAGGACATTTGGCAGTGTAAGGAGTTAACCCTTCATTATTGGCTGTGAAAAAGGAAGGAAAAAAGCCATGATTCAAGGAATGAAGGTAGCCTACAGAAGCTGGAAAAAGCAAGGAAATCAAATGGATTCTTCCCCAGACACTCCAGTAAGGAATAAAGCACTGGTGACATCTTCAGTTTTACCCTGGGAGACCTACTGGACTTTGACCTTCAGAACTATCACAATTACAGCTGAATAAATTAGCAAATTGTTCATAATTAAGTATTCTTAGTTTTTTATGTATTTGGTACATGGCCTACAGGGTGTTCAGGGTCTCACTATGTAGATCAGACTTGTAGTGATCCTCCTGTTTTCAGCCTCCCAAGTGCTGGGATTACAGGTGCCTGCCACCATGCCCAGTCTCAATCGCCGTCTCAGCGCCTTGGAAAGTGGGGCCTGCACAGCACACTGGGGATCAAACCCTGGTCACTGCACTTTAGTCCGCTGAGCTATCTGGCCAGCCTACCTTTAGTTTTATAAATTAAGATATCAAGTTTAATTTGCTCGGAAAAATTCTAGAACTACACATACAACACATATACATAATAGACTAAGATAAATTGTATCTGGGTAAAATATTAGTTTCTCATTTGAATACTAACTGCCTTAGTTATATACTAACATAGTACTATATAATACCATTTATAGAATAAATTTCATACTAAATAGTATTAACAATTAAAATAAGAATGAAAATGTCTAACAAAATCTTACTCTGTTATAAGAGCACATTTAAAGGCTCTGAAAATATTAAAGGTTTCTTAAAATTCATGTAAAAACTACATGGGTCTGATGAGTTGTTAAATAAAGTACAGTGTAAAATAAGACTCACTTTCTGATATCTTGTCTCTTAAAAAAGAGAATTTCACAAAAAAATTTCTTTTGATCTTCAGAAGTTATCTTGAGTATTTACCTCACCTTATCTCAAGACTTTTTGTACAAAGCTTCAGTTCTAAAAATGCATTTGTCATTTTTGAAAAACATTCCAGGGCTGGCCAGATAGCACAGCAGATTAAAGCTCCTGCTTAAGCAGATGCAGGGACTGGGGTTTGATTGTGCTGGCCCCACCCCTGGGGCCTGCTGAGACATGACTGAGACTGGATGTGGTGGTGTGCATCTATAATCCCAGCACTTAGGAGTGGGAGGCTGAAAACCAAAGAATCATAATGAGTCTGATCTGTGTAGTGATACCCTGTAGACCCGGTACTAAATTAAAAAAAAAAAAAATCGAAAAAGAAATACATACTATCATGATGCTATAGTTCCTCCAGAAGTTATACCAACAGTGTCATACATAGTGATGCTTAATTGCATACTGTCATAAGGATTACTCAAACTCTTCAATTAGAAACCCATCCCACTCTGCTACGAGAGTTTAGGCTTCAGGAAAAAAAAATGATTTTCCCAAGTTTCTAAAGAGAAGATATTTTTCTTATAAAGGTTTTTAGAAATTTTTCAAATGAATTACTGAGCTATTCCTAAAATAATGTTCATCTACTTAAGACTGTCAAATGTTGCCTCATGTGAATAGTAATTTGCATTATATTACAAATTCCAAGTAAGCCAAAGAAACATTCTTACACCAAAATGAAAATCAAAGGTAAGAAGCTTATTGTATTTTGAAATATATAATCACTGGATATATTAATAACATACATAACTGAAAAATAACTCAATTTTAAAAGTCAAGGTGGAGGGGAGACAACCCCCCATTAAGGGAACCTTGATGAACTATGCTGAACTAGAGGCAGAAGAATGACCCTGCCCCATGCTGCTACCACCACCACTAACATCAAGGGAATCTAGGTGAGTCCGATGAGCCTCATCAGATGGGAAGGACACTCCCACTGCCACCTGTACCATGGAGAGAGAGCCTTGGTGAGCCAAGCTGAGCCAATAGGGAAGACAGAGACCCTGGCCTGCCATCTAGGGAGGCTTGATGAACAGCACTGAGCTGCACATGACAAGCGAGAACCTGCCCACTGACCCTCAGCATTAAAGAAGTCTTGGTGAACCACACTTAGTCCCAAGGGAGGGGAGAGACCATACACACTGCCCCTAGCAATCACAGGAGCCTCCTCCTGGAACTCAGGTGCCTGGCCCACCTTACATCACAGGATGGATGCAGGATGGGAAGTGCCTGGGACACCACAACCAGCTCCTCCAGAGGAATCTAGTGTAACTCCACCTGAACAAAGTGAACCATTTGCATACAAAATCTTAATTTATAATGGGTTCTATTATATAACTATAGACTTTACTTCTGTGGTTTAAAATACAAAAATTAATAGCCAACACAGTTTCTCAATTTCTAAATTGTGCTTGATCACATCATTATTGCTAATTGTACTGCTATAGCCAGGATATCACATCTGTTGTAATCTCTTCTCATTTGTATAACAATAATGGGAAATTCTAGGGTAATAACCTCACCATACCCTATACCACAAGATTGGTGACAGAGCCAAACAGAAAAAAACATTTCACTCTGAATTAATTGGGAAAGTAGGATCTTGGGACAGACACAAACCTAGAATCTCTTACATGTAAAAGATATCCCTAAAGAACATACTTTTCATAGAGGCCTTGTTACTAGTGACATAGCAACCTATTACCAAAATTCACAGGATCATTACAGAAAACAAAGTAAAATAATTGAAATAGAAAATGTTAAGACAGGGAAGCAAAATGCAATCTCAGACTTTCAGCCCACTCAGAACAAAATAATGATTCAACAACTATGAGATGATGTAAAGAAAAATAATATAAGACTGATAGGTAAAATAAAAGACTGAAAGGTGTCAACAAAAAAAGAAGTCACCAAAAAGGACATAAAAAGACTATTTGCAGAAGTAAAAGAAAATTTCCTGAACATGGGAAAAGAATCTGACATATACAGAAGTGAGACATGTATAAATCCAATTACCCATAACCTAAATGAATCTAACCCAGACATGTAATAATAAAGATTCCAGGGCTGAGGATACAACTCAGCAGCATAAGCACCTGCCTGGCAAGCACAAGGTCCTGAGTTCGACACCCAGTACTGTAAATAAATAGCCCAGAAATTCAGCTTTTGAACACACTGTTAAAAGCTTTACTAGAAAAGATACATCATCTATAAAGGAAAGCACATCAGAATTACTACAGATTTCTCAACATAAACCATCAAGTCAAGAAAAACTTGTAATGAAGTACTTCAAGTTGTAAAAGGAAACAACTTCCAACCCACACTAATGTACCCTACAAAACTATCTTTCAAAATTAAAGGAGGGGTTGGGGAGAAAGCTCAGAGGCATAAGCACCTACCTGGCAAGAGCAAGGTCCTGAGTTCAATACCCAGACCTGCATGCTGTGCCAGCTCTGTGATGGCACACATCTATAATCCCAGCACTCGATACCCAGTACAGCAAATAGATAGATAGATAGATAGATAGATAGATAGATATCCCAGAAATTCAGCATAAAAACACACTATTAAAGGTTGCGACAGGAGGATTGCTATATTTTAGATCAGTCTGGGGATAACAAAAATTAAGCATAAGGCCAGCCAAAACTGTATAGCAAGGCCTTGTCTTAAAAAAAAAAAAAAAAAAAAATTAAAGGAGAAATCAGATACTTCCATGACAAAGAACTGAAGAAATTCATAACGACCACCATGCCAGCCCCGCCCGCGGGGCACGCTGAGATGGCAACTGAGACTGGGTGTGGTGGTGCACACCTGTAATTCCAGCTCTTAGGAGGCTGTAAACAGGCAGATCACTACAATTCCGATCTAGTAGTGAGATCGTGAACACCCTGTAGACCCCTCCCTGAAAATAAAAAAATTAAAAAAAATTCATAACTACCAACCCAACCTTACAGAACTGAGGATTGAACACAGATCCTTGCACTTACCAGGCAAGCGCTTATTCTACTGAGCCTTCTCCCGGGCCCTAGAATAAATAAAATTGATAACCCCTCACCAACCATATCAAAACAAGGAAAGAAAAAACTCAAATTCATGCAATAAGGATTTAAAAGGATACAACCACTATAGATCCTGTGGAAATTCAGAAGATCGTCAATACCTATGTTGAAAATCGTTACTCACATAGGACAGAAAATACATAAGAAACGACAGATTCATAGATACATATGAATTACCGAAGCTGAATCCAGAAGATATAAAAATTTTAAATAACCCAAAAAAAAAGGCAATAAAAATGAACAACAAGAAAACCCAGGTCTTGATATACTCACAGCTGATTTTCACAAGAAATTTAAGGGGCTGGAGACATATCTCAGTGGAATAAGTGCTTGCCTGGCAAGTGCAAGGTTCTGAGTTCTATCCCTGGTACC
>NW_004524583.1:15813405-15814393 GCF_000260255.1 Octodon degus
AAATTCAGTAGCATAGCAGGTTATAAAGTCAATACCCAAAACTCAAGAGCATTCCTTTTCACAGACAAGAAACACACTGAGAGGGAAATTATAGAAACAATACCCCTTACAATAGCACCGAGGACAATGAAATACCTTGGAATTCATCTAACTGAAGAAGTCAAAGATCTTTCAAAGGAAAATTACAGTACTCTTAAAAAAGAGATCGTAGAGGATTTCAGAAAATGGAAAGATACTCCTTGCTCCTGGATAGGAAGAACCAACATTGTGAAGATGGCCATACTCCCAAAATTGCTGTACCTATCAAACTACCACCAACATATCTCATAGAGCTAGAGAAATCATTCCTAAAATTTATTTGGAACCAGAAAAGACGTAGAATAGCAAAGGCAATCCTGGCAATAAAGACAAAGCAGGAGGAATTACAATTCTTTACTTGAAATTATACTACAAGGCTACTGTGATAAAATCAGAATGGTACTGGCAACAAAATAGACCTGAGGATAAATGTAATAGATTAAGATGCTGAAGCCCCTATGAAGACACTCAGCCATCTTTTCTTTGAGAAATGGGCCAAACATACTCACTGGAAGAAAGCCTCTTAAACAAATTGTGCTTGAAAAACTGGCTCTCTACATGCCGAAAATTAAAACTTGACCCAGGTCTATCAATATGCACTAAGCTAAAGTCAAAATGGATTAAAGATGTAAAGATATAAACAGAAGCACTAAATCTCCTAGAACAGAAAGTAGGAGGAACTCTTGAAGACATAGGGGTAGGCGAAGAGTTCATGAAGAAAAATCAAATCGCACAGGAAACACGTGAAACAGTTAACAACTGGGACCTACTCTTACTGAGTTTTGCACGTCAAAAGAAATTACCAACAAAGTGAAAAGACAACCCACAAACTTGGAGAAAATCATGACAAATAAGTACTCAGAAAAGGTCTGCTCTCTAGAATTTATAAAGAGCTAAAAAACACTAGCGC
>NW_004524583.1:15816380-15819992 GCF_000260255.1 Octodon degus
GGAGGAGGAGGAGGAGGAGGAGGAGGAAAAGAAATTTAGAGAATATCTAATGCCCACTCTACTCAAACATTTCAATTAAATTGAAAGGGAAACAATTCTCCTAAACACTTTCCTGGAGGCAAGTATTACCCTGATAGTAAAACCAGAGAAAGACCCAAGCAAAAAAGAGAACTATGACCAGTTTGCCTAATGTACATAGATGCAAAAATCCTCAATAAAATATTAGGAAAGAGGATACAGCAAATCATTGAAAAGATTATAAACCTTGACCAAGTGGGATTCATCCCAAGAATACATGGATAGTTCAGGATATGGAAATCAATAAATCTAATATACAATATCAACAGCGCCAAAGACAAAAATCACATGATCATATCCATAGATGCAAAGAAAGTTTTTAATAAAGTTCAGCACTCACTCATGATAAAAATTCTACAGAAATTTGGAATAGATTGTCTTTACCTCAATCTGATAAAAGCCTTCTATGACAAATCAATAGCCAACATCTGATTAAATAGACAAAAACTTAAAGCATTCAAGCTAAAGACAAGAACAAGACAGGGATATGTCCACTATCACCACTTCTATTCATCTTCTCTTTTTTCCTTTTAATGTACTTAGTACAGGATCTACAGGTCTCACTATGTATACTGGACTCATAGGAATTCTCCTGTTTTCAGCCTCCCAAGCACTGGGATTACAGGTGTGCACCACCACGCCCAGTCTCAATCACCATTTCAGCGCACCCCAGGAGTGAGGCTGGCACAGCATGCCAGGGATTGAACCCGGCCACTGCACTCTAACCAGGCATTTTAGTCTGCTGAACTGTCTAGCTGGCCCTACCTCTCCTATCCAATATAGTCCTGGAAATATTAGCCATAGCAATGAGATAAGAGAGAGAAATAGAAGGAATAAGGATAGGAGAGGAAGAAGTGAAATTATCCTTATTCTCAGAAAACAAGATAATCTCGATAGAAGAATCCAAAAACTCCACAAAGACTTTCAGATACAATAACCAAATTCAGTAGCGTAGCTGAATAAAGTCAATACTCAAAAATCAATGGCATTCCTGTATACAAAGAACAAACTTCCTAAGAGAAAATTAGGGAAAGTACATCCTTCACAATAGCATACAAAAATTTAGATACTTAGGAATTAATCAAACAAAAGAAGCAAAAGATCTATACAGTTTAAATTATAGTACTCTAAAAAGAAGACATCGATGGATGAAGATTTTTGAAAATGCAAAGATATTCCTAGCTCATAGAAAGGAAGAACCAAAATTGCGATAATGACCATACTCCTAAAAGTTATATATAGATTTAAAGCAATCCCAATCAAAATATCTTTAGAATACTTCACAGATGTAGAGAAAACATTCCTAAAATTCATTTGGAACCAGAGAAGATTTAGAATAAAAAGGCAATCTTGGCCAACAAAGGCAAGGCAAGAGGAGGCATCACAATCCCTTACTTCGAACATATACTACAAAGCTACTTTGGTAAAATCGGAATGGTGTTTGGGGGGTGGGGGGAAACAACGATCAATGGAACAGATTAGAAGGTGCAGACACAATTACGATTATGCAGCAACCTTATCTTCTTCTTCTTTTTTTTTTTTTTTTTTTCAGAACTGGGGATTGAACTCAGGTCCTTGCACTTGCCAGGGAAGTACTTATTCTACTGAGCCATCTCCCTGGCACCTACAACCTCATCTTTGACAAAGGAGCCAAAAGTGTTCACTGGAAGAAAGATACCCTCTTTAATAAATTGTACTGGACAAACTGGCTCTCCAGATGCTGTAGACCTAAACTAGACCCATGCTTATCACCATGCACCAAAAGCAAAATGAATCGAAGATGTAAATATTAAAACAGAAACACTAAATCTAGAGGTAGGGAAAGCAAGCAGAAATCTTGAAAACAGGACTAGTAAGAGATATAAAATGCTTGCCCGGGTCCAGTGAGTGCGTGAGACAGCTTCCAGCTACCGTGCGCCCACGGGACCTTCCAGTACAAGCCCAGGTGCAGCATGGGTGAGACCCTCTTCCACCAATTTGAGACCCCCACCACCACTCCACAGCACCCCACCCCACCATGCCCACTCAGTGAGAATTTCTGCCGCCTTCTGGGGACCTCCAGATTCAGTCCTAGCCGAGGCCCGGTGTGTGTGTAGGAGAGCTTCTGGCTACCCTGCACCGGCAGGACCTATAGGTCCAAGCCAAGGCACAGCATGGGTGAGACCCTCTTCCACCCCATTGGTACTCCTCGACCACCACTCCGCAGCACCCCACCCCACCATGCACGTCCAGTGAGAATTTCTGCCGCGTTCTGTGGACCCCCAGATGAAGTCCTAGACCAGGCCCTGTGAATGTGTGGGAGACCTTCCTCTCCCTACTACTCCACCTTGTCCCCTCCACACTCAGCTCAGGCCTGGCATACTGGTCTGGGGTGAAACCCTGCAACTGCAATCCCTGCAGAGAGTGTAGGGGACAGAACCACCCAGCTAGTCCAGGAGCAGAACATCTTGCCAGACAGGCACAACAGGTTCACTCCCAAGGGCAGCAGCAGGAAGAAGCTGAGCACAGCAGCCAGACCCAAGCAAGGCACAGCTGGATATATCTAGACTTTGTAGATCTGCACCTGAACTTCAGTAGGTGCTAAGATTATAACTGCACCAAAGCTCTACAACGAAGTTCAGAAGATGGTGCTACAAAAAATGCCAACACAAAGGAACAAAATGCAATCTCAGACACCAAGCCCACACATAACAAGTGCAGAGAACACTAACACAGAACAAATTGGGAATCACACAGCTGAAATCAATAAATCAACAGCTTTTGAAATAAAGAAACAACTGCAGAAAGGTATAGAGGAACTCAGATTGGAAATGAAAAAAAGAAATTCCTGAATTAATAACATCTGCAGTAAAGAATCAAATGCACAAACACATGGAGGAAACCCAATGCTCACCCACAAGTGCAGAGGACACTAGCTCAGCTCAAATGTATGAATTAATAGTGTTGATAGAAAATAACCAATAGCAGAAAGCCATAGAGGAAAATAGAGCCCAATTCTTTTCTACAAGCTCAGCTCAAATGTACGAATTTATAGCATCAATAGTAAATAAGCAACAGCAGAAAGTTATAGAGGAACTCAGAGCAGAATTTTCTGAAATAAAAAAAGAATTTTAGGAACACATAGTATCTGAAGAAGCAACTACAGAAACATAGGAAGGAAACCAAATCTGAAAGAAACACTGCAGTAAAAGAATTAACAACCGCTTCTAAAGAAGACATTAATAAAAAAAAAAAAACAGAGGAGATTAGAAAAATGACGGATTCCTTGAATGAGCAATACAGGAGAAAAATAGATCACATGAGCAGAGTCAAAGAGATATACAGGAACTTAAAATCTCCATTACAAGCTTGCAAAACCATTTAAGTGAAAATGAAGACAGAGTTTCAGATCTTGAGACACTGGTGTAGCTAGTGAAAAGGTAAGAAAGGATCTTTTAAAAACGACTAGGATGCAGGAAAAAACAATCCATCACTTGCAACAAGATGCAAATATAAACAATGTGAGACTAATAGGCATCAATGAGAAAGAAGGAA
>NW_004524583.1:15826692-15833768 GCF_000260255.1 Octodon degus
TACTCATAAGTGAAATAAACCAGACACACATGTATAAGTATCATATAATTTCCCTAGTATAAGAACTCTAAAGAAGAAATACAAATAGGTATAATACAAGTAAAAGGAAGAAATCAAGGACTAACTAATTAAGGGAGGGAAAGGAGAAGAGCTAGGAAACATGACAATGTCAAGCCATACAGTTATATGTAGAAGATGGGTAAGGCAACGATCCTGAGAATCTTCAGAAGATTTTTGAATCTAGCAGTTAATTGGAAAGATTCTCACCCTTACTAACTATATATACTAACACCTGTGAACTAAGCAACAGCACTGAAGATGGTAATTTGTAATAGTAGGTTCATGCTTGGAGTGCCTGTCATTCTGGTCTTCCTAATATGGGCTGCTTGTCATGACATGCCAGTTGCTGCTGTGCTGTCTCGCGGGGAGATGACTGTTCAAAAAGAAGGGGGTGGTGAATGAAGGCAGGATACAGGAAAAAGAATGTTGTGGGACTGTCCTGCTTCAAGATTGTATACTGTTAGATTTCTGGAGTTACGTGTAAACATAACAAATATGTGATTTTTTATGCCTATTTTTAAAATATATTCTAATTTTTGAATGCTTTTTCATCATGTTCTGTGGGGTCTTAAAGTTCAACATATCAATACTTGATGAAAAATACCTGTTCCATGTTAAGTCTAAGACGTTTGATATCCGGACAGATAGTGAGGTTAAGCTTAACAGCCTAGGTTGCATGGTAATAACAATGAGTTTTTCTGGAGAGTTAACAACCAAAGTTTGCAGACCAAAAGAGAAAAAGGAGGGCCGCAAGGAAAGCCAACTTTTTGGCCCTAGCTTTCCAAGGTCAATTGAGACTCAAGGACATACGAGAAGTTGTGCTGTAACGTTATGTAACTCAGTAGTGTCCCAAATTTTCTGATCAAGGAGATCATGGAGCCAAAGAGGAAAGTGATCGATGATGTAGAGTGTGCCTAAGGAGAGTCACATGGAGAGAAAACATTCTCTCAGGCTTTGATAGAGAGCACATCGGCCAAGCAATGGCCGTGACTCATCCACTTGGCTGACACTGACAAAGGATCTACAAGCTGAGGTACAGGATCTCAGAATAAATCCTGGGGGAATTTCACTGACCTTATCATACCCAAAAGCTATAACACTTGTTGCATAGGTCTTGCTTTATCTTGGTCTTAACCATCCAGCAGAAAAGTACAAAAACAAAGTATAAGAAGTATAAGTGGTGTTATGTTGAGCTGTAGGGGACTCAGGTCAACAATTTCTGACATTGCCCGTGAAGCGGAAGACGCAATACTATCACAGACTACTGGACTCTTTTGGAATATTTTGCTGAGTTAACATACCTATAATATTCAAATAATGGAACTAAACAAAAAAAGCGGATACAGATAAATGTCCATTTTGTATCTGTGTATTCAAAATGGCTAGGATAGACAGTTACATTTTCTTAATGAATAGAGCGATTTGTTCTAATAGAGTTTGTAAATAGGATATCATTTCCACATCTTGTATAGCAAATAACCTCTAGGAAGAATGTGTGCAATATGTTAATTATTGAAACTGTCCTACCAGTTTGGTTTGAAACTGTCTCATCGGTATTTGTTCCTCAACAAAAGTATAGAAAAAAAAAAAAGAGTAATCAGAGAATTCTTCAACAAAAACCAAACTGCATGGGAAATAATTGAAAGAATCTACTACAAGTAGGAGGATCTCATCTTATTAAAAAGAATTTTGCATAACTAAAGATATTACCAACAGAGTTTAAAGAAAACCCATAAAAAAATTGTAGCCTAGTGGCCCTTGAACAAAGGATTTCTATGTAGAATATATAAATTTTCAAAAATCAGACCTTCAAAACTCAAAGACCCAAACAAAAAGTGGGTATCTGAAAGGAATATATACTTCTGAGATAAAGAAACACAAATGACAAATAAATACATGAATATAAATAAAAAAATTTTGAACATCATTAGTCTTTAGAGAATGCAAATTAAAACAACACTGAAATGGTATCTTACCAGAGAAACAATGGCTGTCAACAGAAAAAATGAATAAATAAAAATTAAAAAAAAAAATCAACCAGATCCTGGGAGATGACTCAGTAGAATAAGTGCCCTGGCAAGCGCAAGGGTCTGAGTTCAATCCCTGGTTCCGCAAAAAAAAAAAAAAAAAAAAAATCAATGAATTCAAATGTGGGGGAGGGGGCGGCTCTGAGGAAAAAGGAATCCTTTTCCACTATTAGAGGGAGTGTAGACTGGTACAAGCACTGTGGAAATCAGTGTGGTGACTCCTCAAAAAAACCAAAACAAACAAAAACAAAAAAACCTAGGATTAGAGGTCCCATTTGACCCAACTATTCCCCTTCTTGGTATTTTCTAAGAAGAAATGAAAAACATCATACTACAATAATATATGTACCCCAATGTTTAGAGCAGGGCCATTTGTAATAGCCAAATCTTGTAAACAACCCAACTACCCATCAACTGAGGACTGGATAAAAAAAAAGATGTGTGCTTTTTGTAAAATGGAGTACTACTCAGCTATAAAGATAACTCGAGACTTTTATAGCTAAATGGTTGCACTAGAGACCATACTCATAACTGAAGTAAATCAGAATCACATATGTAAACATCATATCATCTCCCTATTGTAAGAACCTGCAATAGTACATAAGATTTAAAAGGTACAATAGATACTGTGAAAGGGAAAGAAATTGCTCAAAAGGAAAAAACAATTTGGATGGGGGATGGAGAAAAGAAATACACACACACACACACACACACACACACACACCAGCTTATATTATTGTACTGCTAATTTCTATTAGTTCATTGAAAGGAATCATTTGTGTTTATATTGTTTGATCAATGTTACATGCCTAAATCTGGTAATCTAAGCAACTACTTTGAAGAAAACAATATGTAATATAAAAGCCACTGTTAAATTCCTATAACCTTCTTTTGAAATTTTGTATCCTTTTGTGTTTATATTATTTTTAAAATAAAAAGGAGAAAATATTAAATGAAACTAATCTGTATTTCTGAAAATGTAAAAAGAAAAAAAATCAAAGCGATTTTTTTATGCTATCCTCACTTAACATTTAAATCACAGCATCCATATGATTCACAGAAGCAAACAAGGCTAATATGAAACAAAGCCCTAAACTATCTTCCTTTTAATTTGATACATCACTTTTTCATTAGAAACACGAAGGAAACAAATTTCTAAAACTGAGATGCCTAAAAGGAAACTCACATATGGGGTCACTGTATAAGTGTCAAATTTGCCTCGGTTTACTTCAATCAGTGATGGTTTTTCCTTTAACTAAATTTATTTACATTAAGTCATTCTCAAAAATGTTTAGAAAGCATTTTTAACTAGCACTCATGAAATATTTTTAGTTCTTTATAAAACATTGAATATGTAGCAAATGCTTGAATAAAAACCTTTGCCTATCCTAGAACACATAGATACTACTGCAATTGCCATGAAAGAATATCAATTTAAAATCCTAACAAAACATGTCATTATAAAGTACTTCTGTAAATCCTCAGTAATTCAACATTAAGTTTTAAGTACATTTACTATTAAATTACATAAACTGCCCCTGACAATTAGTTTTTAAATGTAGACATATAGTTATAGAACCATAATTTTAGCTCCACGACTTACATTATCTTTCAAAATTAGGTTACATGGATTAAAAGTTTTACATCATTTTATATCATCATGAAATCTATTCATAAAAAGAAATACTTAGGAGAATTATTTATAATCTCATTTATTTCACTACACTTCCATCCCCATTGTTTTTGCAATCCTTTCACAGTAAGAAATCATGACTTTTAAGAGTACTGTGCCTTGAACTTCCAATTGAGAAAGCATACTGAATTTATACTTAAAAATCACTCATGAATTTCAAATACACAGTAATGATAGTAAAAAAGAAAACTGATATTAGGATAATCTTAAAAATCATAAAACAACCAAATTTATCAATTGGAAAATATGGGGTTGGAGAGATTGCTCAGTGGTCTAAGTGCCTTCCTGGCAAGTGTAAAGACCCAGGTTCAATCCCTGGTCCCACAGGCCTTGCCAGCCCTGGAATCCCAGGCACACTGAGCGAGCCACCAAAACCAGGTGTGGTGGCGCCTGCCTGTAATCCCAGCACTGGGGAGGCTGCGACAAGAGGATCACTATGATTCTGGGCTACGTAGCAAGACTCTGTACCAAACCAATCAATCAATCAATCAATCAATCTTTTTTTTTAAATGGGAAAATACTTGGACACTTCAGATGTAATATATGAATGGAAAATAAGAATATGTAAAGATATTTATCATTAGGTGCTTGAGAAATGCAAATCACAGTAAGATTCTTAAACATGTCTCTCAGAATGACTAAAATGAAAAACACTAACCATAATGAGTACTAGCAAGGATGCAGGGCAACTAGAATTCATGTATTATTAATGGGGATGCAAACTGGCACAGCCAATTAAGATAATCTAGTAATTTATCAAAAAATGAAACACATATTCCTTAAAACCTGGCCATCCTAGGTTCTTCCTCTGAACAAAATCCTATGCAAAAGTGCACACTAAACCCTATATATGAAATATTTAGAGTAGCTCTAAAATTCAAAACAAATCCAAAAATGGTCCCACAAAAATTTCTTCAACCAGTGAATATATAAGCAAACTGAGATACATTCATGCAATGAAATACTATTCAAGAATAAAGAGGAATGAAGTATTGATGCATGTACCAATTTGAATACATCTTAAAGACATCATGCAAAATGAAAAAAGAGCAATGATCCAAAGGTTAAACACTATGTTTCCACTGATGCGACATTCTTAAAAAGATGAAACTAAAGTGATAAAGAACAAATCAGTAACTGCCAGACGTTATGAATGGATCAAAGCTGTCACTACAGAAATAACGTAGGGAAGGTTATTGGGATAAGGGAATTGTTTTATATCCTGATTATGGTCATATAATCTATTACACATTAAGCTCAAACTGCATCCAAAATAGTCAATTTTACTCCATGTTAATTTTTATATATTTCCCTTACTTTCCTTCTGTACTTTAGAAATGAAATAAAAATGAAAATTGTTAAGCACTAAAGCCACAAACCTAGTGAGCTTCTTTGTTTAGAAGCAAGCAGTGACAGGTAAGCAATCAGCGCCTATGGGGCAATAGAAACTAAAGTTCTCTCTAGTTCTAGCAGAGATCACAGCCTTTGAACTAGCACACCATGACCCATTATATTTCTCTGGAAAAGCCAGGGGTAAAGAATAAAATTATGGTCAAACTATGATTGGACCTATTCCTTTAAAGCAATTGCAGGGAAAACTTGCAAAGACACTCCCTCAATTTGTTGACTTATTTCTAAAAGGCAAATACACAGGAAAAAACTCCAAGAACACCAGCAGAAAACTGTCCCTAGGAAGGTGAATATCTGAGCAGAGATTTCATAGTCCACCCTTGATAAATTAAAGCAAACTTTATAAAACACCATGGGTTTTAAGTTAAAAGTCTCAAATGAGTCTCAGGCTGAGCCTAATTTGGAAAATGAAGAAAAGTGAGACAATTTAGCCCTAACAAAATCTAAAATGATTTCTCAAGAAAAACACAAAGATGATTCACAAAATAGGCATGTAAATATTTAATGTGAAAATGTCATTCTTGTTTTATCAAGTATAAAATATCAAATATGCTTCAATTTTGTATAACATAAAATAGCTTATTCAAGTGAGAGCAGTTAATGTCTCATAGTTGTCAGTTTTTAATGTAGTGCTGGGATTGAACCCAGAGCTTTCTGACTGATCTCAATACTAGTCTTTTGTTTTGTTTATTTTTATTTTTATTTTGAAACGAGATCTTGCTAAATTAAATCGCCAAGAATGGCCTTAAACTTGTGGTTTTCCTCCTCCGTAATCTCTCAGGAATGCACCATGATGCATGGTTCAAATAGCTATTGCTATTATCTCTTTTCCAACAAGCTTGCTTACCTTCTCTACTTTCTTTATAACTTCTTATGACGTTAGCTGGTAAAGACTAAACTTCACATAAGTTAACTCCACCACAAGAAATCTCATTAATTCAAGTTCATTGCTAAATCGTTCATTTTCCTAACTCCAATTATATTAGATAAAAATCAGTTTTACACACAAGGCAGTAAACAGATTATTTTCTAGACTATAAATTAGGTTTCCTTTAATCAAGTATCCCTTCCTAAATCAAAAAGGCTGCAGCAGGAAAGAATAGTTATCAAGATATACAAAGCACATACCTATTTCAGCAAAATTCTGTAAGAACAGTATAAGTGCTCATTCTGTTAGAAAGATAATCCAGTGGAAAAACAATTAAATTCTTTCAAGTAGGCTTACCAAAGATTAACAGTCTCAAACATGGCTTAGTTCAATAGCTATTAAATATCAACTACATGAATAATAATATATTAAGCAATACTGGAAAAACGATATATTAAAGATGGAACTCTTACCTATGAATTGTGAAATCCAGTAAATTAAGAGCCACACAATTAAATACTTATGTAATAAATATAAAATAAATGTGATGAAATGCCAATATTAAAGGAAACCACTGAGTGCGGTTTAAAGAAAAACCTCGTAACAATGTAAGTTTCTGAGCATATAAAAGTGTATTAGTTATTATCAGTTCACTAATAGGTAAGTTATTGTTCATTCAAGGAGACCCAAAAGAAATCCCAAATATTGTACTAAGACAGATCCCAAATTTGATGGATCACAGTTCTATTTCAGAGGATTTTGTTTGGGTGTAGTCCTACACTTAAAGAATGATAATGTGTTTGGTGGCACAGTCACTATAAAGTCCATTTTTCTATGCAATCTCTTTTTTTGGATAGTATTTTTACTTTGGCTACTTTGATGATGCTAAATATTAAATACTTGATGATGCTCACATTTGTATGAATGATCAATATTTTAATTTCTCAATATATTGATTTTAAGAGAATACTTTTGTGTATTTACCATTTTATTTCATTGTAATTATGTAATACGTTCT
>NW_004524583.1:15834346-15834892 GCF_000260255.1 Octodon degus
GGCTGCTAAAAACATGGGTGTGCATATATTGCTGTGGTATGATGCTTTCAATTCTTTCAGGAGGATAACAAGAAGAACAAGTAGGTCAAATGGGACCTCTATGCCTAGTTATCTGAGTAATCACTACATTCTCACTCTAAAATCAAGGCAAAGATGTCCACTATCACTACTCCTACTCATTATATTTCTGGAAACATAAACCAGAGCACTTAGACAAGAGAAACAAATAAAAGGAATAGAGATGGGAAACGGAGAGATAAAATTATCGTTTGATTATGACATGATACTCTATGTAGAAGACCTCAAAAAATTCCATTGAAAGACTTCTAGATTTAATATCAAAATTCAGGAGTGTAGCTGGATACAAAGGCAACACTCAAAAACCAATAGCATTTCTGAACAAAAATAACAAATTCACTGAGAGAGAAATTAGGGAAACCACAAATCACACCTTTTACAGCAAGACTGAACCCTTCAGAACTAGAGAAAGCATTCCTAAAATACACTGGAAACAAGAAGGCACCCATAATTTAAAAAAAAAAAAAA
>NW_004524583.1:15835842-15843917 GCF_000260255.1 Octodon degus
TAGGATAGATATATAGCAACTTTCTCCTAATTCAATGAGAAGAAAGATTTGTACTAATAGTGTTTGGACAGGATATCATGTCTGCATCTCATACTATGCATAACTACTAGGAAGACAACAATATTCAATGTATTAATTATTGTAACTGTCCTACTGACCTGTTTTGAAACTGTCTCATTGCTGTTTGTTTCTCAATAAAACAAAATAAACAAATAAAAAAAAAAAGAATCAAGGCAGGGGGCATCATAATCTCTACCTTGAAATTATACTACAAACCTACTGTGATAAAAATATCATAGTTTTGGGGAAAAAAAAACCAGACTCAAGGGTCAATGGGACAGACTAGATGTGGAAACAACTCCAAATATACTCAACCACCTTATGTTTGACAAAAAAGACAAACATGTTTCCTCTTTAATAAATGGTTGTGGAAAAATTGGCTTTCCACACGCTGGAGCCTAAAGTTAAACCCACGTCTCTCATCATGCACTAAAGTCAAAATGAATCAAAGATCTAAATACTAAAATAGAAACACAATCTCTGCTGGAAGAGAATAGGTAGAACTCTTGAAGACACAGTGTAAATAAAGACTTAATGAACAAATCCCGATCGCACGGGAAATAGTACAAAGAATCAAAAACTGGGATCTCATCTCATTAAAAAGCTTTTGCACAGCAAAATAAATCACCAAGACTGTGAAGAGACAAGCAACAGACTGAGAAAAATTTTTGCCAATTGTGCCTAAAACAAAGGACTAATATCCAGAATACATAAGGAACTAAAAAAAAAAAAAAAAATCAGTCCTCCCAAGTTTAAAGACCCAGTCCACATATGGGCATCTGAGATGAATATACACTATCAGGAAGAAATACAAATGGAAAATAAATATATGAAAAAATATTCACAATCACTGGTCATTTAAACAATATAAATTGAAACAATGCTGAGATTCTATCTCACTCAAGAAAGAATGGCTGTTGTGAAGAAATCAACCACTAACAAACACTGGAAAGGGTGTGTGGAAAAAGGAACCCTTCTCCATTATTGGCTAAGATATAGACTGGTGCATTCTTTCAAAAGAGTGAATTTCTTTTTAAAAAAATGGAATATCTAATATTTCTTCACTAACTCATTCAACAAACATATATTTATTAAACACCTCCCACAGGGCAGAGATTAAGATAAGAGTGATCACAGACATTTGTAAAGTCACTTCATTTCCCCTATCAGTAAGCATTTATGAATTATATGTTAATACAAAAAAGATAAAAAATTTATGCATTAATACAAAATAATACAATTTAGGCAAATTGTATGTGCCTAAAAAAGTAATAGTCATACAGTTAAGTACTTATGTAGTTGATATACTACCTGTGTAATATATCATTGGATTTAATCTACCATATATTTGGAATCTACTAGATTTTTTTTAAAATTGATACAATAAAGAAACATGCAGGTGGTGGCGAGATGGCTCAGTAAAATAAGCACTTGCCTGGCAAGCTCAAGAGCCTGAGTTCAATCCCTAGTTCTGCAAAAAAAAAAAAAAAAAAAAAAAAATTATGAAGAAACATTAAGTGCTTGTGCTATCATCTTTTGTTTTGGGGATATTTGTTTTTAGTTTGGGGGAATTGTTTTTCTCTTGCTTGTAATCTAGGGGCTTGCTTATTCAGAAATTATGAATCTACTTATATTCCAAAGATACACCTAACATAATCAGTCATATACTGACTGTTACTAAATCTTTTATGCTGTACCACATTTGGTCTAACAATCTATACATAGAAGAAGCTACCATCAAGCCATTCAACTTATATCTATAGAACCCTAACTTATACATTTTAATAGAATGAAAATAAGCTGCTAAATTCATTTCTAAAATGTGCTTAAGCACTAAGTCTATGATTCTTACTATATAATTGACAGTACAAGAGGAAAACACAGCTAAAAATAAGTGACCAATACCAAATTTAAGACTATGTTAGGGGCTGGGGAGATAGAATAGTGGTCTAAGCACCTGCCTAGCAAACACAAGGTCCTGAATTCAATCCCAAGAACAGAATGCCTTGCCAGCTCCAGAACTAGGCATGCCATGCTGGCCACCAGAACCAGGTGTGGTGGTGCACACCTGTCATCCCAGGGCTAGGGAGAATGCAATAAGAGAATCACTACAAGTTCAAGCTGCATAGTGAGACCCTGTACCAAATAAGTAATTTTTTTTAAAAAAAAGACTATATTCAACTCATAATTTTACTTGTAACAATGTCTGTTTTATAGAATCGACCTTAACCTCATTGCTCTTCCCTTCTCTGTGCTTAATCACATATCCATTATAATACCACCTTATTTCTTTTAACACCATTTAGGTTTCAAACACAAAAATCCACAGAATTGAGCCTTTCACAGCTCAACATATTAATATGGCTTTACTTTTTATATCTTGTTTTTACAATTTTCTGCATGGTGGTTAAGACCAAGATAAAATAAGACCTATATAATAAGAAATGTAACTATTGTATCTCACAAGGTCAGTCAAATCCCCTCAGGATTTACCCTGAAACCCTGTACCGCAGTTTGTAGATATTTTGTCAGTGTCAGCCATGTGGATGAATCATGGCATTGCTTGACCAATTTTCTCTCTGTGAAAGCCTGAGAGAATGTTTTCTCTCCATGTGACTGTCCTTAGGTACACTGTACATCATTAATCACTTTCCTCTGTGCCCCATAATCTCCTTGATCAGAAAATTTGGGACACCACTGAGTTATAGAATGTTGCAGTACAGGTTCTTTTATGTCCTGAATCCTCACTGAGCTTGAATGGCTAGGGCCAAAATCCTACAGATAACCCACTACTATTCTGGAGTACTGGACTATACTGAATTATTTTGTTGAATTTATGCACCTACAATATTTAAATGGCAATGGAATACCCATCTCTGACAAAAAGATACAAATATATATCTGTATATACAAAATAGGATAGATATACAGCTACTTTCTCTTAGTTCAATGAGAAGATTTAAGCTAATCGTGTTTAGACAGGATATGTCTACATCTTGTACTCAAGTAACTACTACAAAGACAACAATATGCAATGTATTAATTATTGTAACTGTCCTACTAACCTGTTTTGAAACTGTCTCACTGCTGTTTCTTTTTCAATATAATAAAAAAAAACCACAGAAGATACAAAAGTTTTTTTAAAATCCCAAAATGGGCTGGGGAGATGGCTCAGTGGAATAAGCACTTCACTGGCAAGCGCAAGGACCTGAGTTCAATCTCCAATTCCGGAAAAAAAAAAAAAAAAAACACTAAGGGCTGCATGGTTAGCCAACATTTTGGTCCTAGCCTTTCAAGGTCAGTGAAGACTCGGGACATAGGAGAACCCGTACTGTAACAACATGTAACTCAGTTGTGCTCCAAATTTTCTGATCAAGAAGATTATGGAGCCACAGAGAAATATGTTCAATGATCTAAAGTGAGCCTGGGGAGAGTCACATGGAGAGAAAAAACATTTTCTCAAGCTTTCACAGAGAGCAATTGGTCAAGCAATGGCCGTGACTCATCCTCATGTCAGACACTGACAAAAGGATGTACAAAAGGCGGTATAGGGCTACAGGATAAATCCTGAGAGTACTTGGCTGACCTTTTCAGATACAAAAGTTACATTTCTGGGTATATAGGTCTTGCTATATCTTGGTTTTAGCCATCCAGCAGAAAAGTATAAAAACAAGGTATATAAAGTAAATCCATATTAATATGATGAGCTGTAAAAGGCTCAAGTCAATAACTTCTGAGGATAACCCACTAATATTATAGACTGCTAGACAGTGTTAGATTGTTTGGTCGAATTCAAACACCTATAGTATTTAGATGCCAATAGAATATTCACCTCTGACAGGACAAAAAATAAAATAAAAATTTTTTTAAAAAAGATACAAAGGAAAGATCATTTTGTATTTATATATACAAAATAGGATAAATTTACAGCTACTTTCGCTTAACTCAATGAGAAGAAAGAGGTGTACTAACAGTGTATGCACAGAATATCCTGTCTGCTTCTTGTACTATGGATAATCACTATGAAGATAACAATGTACAGTGTATTGACCATCAAAACTGTCCTATTAATCAGCTGTGAAATTGTCTCATTCATATTTACTTCTCAAAAAAAATAAAAAAATAAAAATCCCAAAGTGTAATTTTTTTATTTTTTCCGTAATTTTATTGATAAACAAATAGCAATGAGATAGTTTCAAATCAAATTGCTAGGAAAGTTTCAATAATTAACACATTGCATACATTCTTAGTGGTTAATTGCTGTACAAGATGCGGACATGATATCCTATTTACAAACACCATTAGAACAAATCACTCTGTTCATTAAGAGAATGTAACTATATATCTATCCTAACCACTTTGAATACACAGGTACAAAATGGACATTCATCTGTATACCCTTTTTTTGTTAAGTTCTGTTATTTGAATATTATAGGTATGTAAACTTAGCAAAATATTCTAAAAGTCCAGTAGCCCATAATAGTATTGGGTCTTCCACTTGACTGGCAACGTCAGAAATTGTTGACCTGAGTCCCCTACAGCTCAACATAACAGCATGGCTTTACTTCTTATATATCATTTTTATACTTTTCTGCTGGATGGTTAAGACCAAGGTAAAGCAGGACCTATGCAACAAGAGTTGTAGTTTTTGGGTCTGATAAAGATAGCCTCTTTAACAAATGGTGCTGGAAAAACTGGCTCTTTACATGCCGAAAACTCAAACTTGACCCAGGTCTATCACCGTGCACTAAATTAAAGTCAAAATGGATTAAAGATCTAAACATTAAAGCTGAGACACTAAATCTCCTGGAAGAGAAAGTAGGAGGAACTCTTGAAGACATAAAGGTAGGCAAAGACTTCATGAACAGAAATCAAATCGTACGGGAAACAGTTGAAAGAATTAACAACTGGGACCTGCTCTTACTGAGAAGTTTTTTCACGTCAAAAGAAATTACCAACAAAGTGAAAAGGTAACCCACAAATTTGGAAAAAATCATGACAAGTAAGTACTCAGACAAAGGTCTGCTCTTTAGAATTTATAAAGAACTAAAAAACACCAGGGCCCCAAAATGTAAATTTTTATATAAGTAGTAAAATATTTTCAATCCCAGGAACAATTTGTACTGTATTATATCTAGAATCTGGCAAAGTGAAGGTGAAACATTTCTTGATGAAATGAAAAATAAAATGAAGGAATTATATGTGTTAAAAACTCTATATTCTAGATTAAATGAGAAATAAAATTCAAGCCATAAAATAGAATCAAATAGAAAATCTAGAATTTAAAAGTGCAATAACTAAAAAAAAAAAATAAAAAAAAAAGTGTAGTAACTGAAATGAAAACCTTCCTTGTGCGTCTTAACAATGTGTCAGAGATAGTAAAGAAAGTAAGCTAGAAAAACTCTGAGAAAAAGGAGTAATGAAGAATGGATAAAGCTTTAGAGACCTGTGAGATAATTTCAGATATATGAAATATGCATAATACATATATAATGTAAATATTTGAAAAATGATATGCAAACAATTTTCAAGTAACATATGTTTACCCACTCCCAAGCAGGATATACATAAAGATAACAACATCTATGTATACCATACACAGTAAAACAAATAAAAAGAAAAATAAAAACAAACAAATGCAGCCTAAGAAAAGGCAAAAAATAAAAAGATATATCATGCTATCATGCACAAGAGATACAAGGATAAAATGACTATAAACTTCTTTTTGGAGGCCAGAAAACAATAGGCAAACAATCTCACACTAAAATTTATTATTCAGCAGTAATACTCCTTCAAAACTGAAGGTGAAATAAATAAAAACTGAAAGAAATATACTGGCATAAAGAGAAACACATAGACCAATAGAGCAAAATGAGGAATATTGAAATAAATCTACATATTAATAGCCAACTGATTTTTTACAAAGGCACCAAGAATGTACAACAGAGAACTATTATCTCTTTAATAATTTGAGCTGGAAGGCTGGCCAGATAGCTCAGCAGACTAAAGTGCCTGCTTAGGCAGAGCGCAGAGGCTGGGGTTCAATCCCTAGCATGCAGTACTGGCCCCACCTGTGGGGCATGTTGAGGTGGTGATTAAGACTGAGCATAGTGTATGCCCATATCCCAGTACTTGGGAGACTGAAAACAGGAGAATCACTACAAGTTCAATCTACGTAGTGAGACCCTGTAGACTCTGTACTAAATACATCATCATCATCATCATCATCATCATCATCATCATCATCATCATCCTAATTTGAGCTGGAAAAACCAGATATACTTACATAGAACAATAAAACTTGACCCCCATCTCTCAAAGCACACAAAGAGCAACTCAAACTGCATCAAAGAATCTGAATGTAAGACTGAAAACTGCTAGAAAAAAAATAGAAAACACATTTCATGACATTGGCATGTGCAAAGACTTTTTGGCTTATGATCCCAAAATCATAAGCAATAAAAGCAAAATTTCACAAGTGAGATTACATCAAACTAAAAAGCACAACAAAGGGAACATCAACAAACTAAAGAACTAGAGACATTAAGCCCAAATTATCCAACGAAGCACTGATATCCAGAAGGTAGAAGGACTTAACAGCAAAGTAAAATTGGTTTTAAAATGGACAAATGATCAGATATTAATCAAGTTATTAAAATAGTGAAGTTTATGAAAAAATGTCCCATGTAACTAACCAAGGAAGTGAAAATCAAAACCACAATGAAATATGAGACACAATAAAAATTATAGTGAATGTTTAGGTTTCTTTTCAAATGTACCATAGTAAAAAATATATTGCCACTCATCATCAAAATACCATCATTTCTTCAAACAAGCTTATTCCATCATTCTTGCCACTTTCTGAAGCAGATCCCAAAGTCCTCTTTCATGTCTTTAGTTGCTCTCCTGGCTGCCTAAATGTCTTAAATTAATTTCAAATATCTACCTTTTATGGTCATTTTGATTTTGGGGAAGAGCCAGAAATCAGTGCCAGATCTGGTGATCAAGGTGGATGAGGACACACTGCAATGTTTACAAGACCAGCCTTGCCATTGGATGGCTTGCAGCTGCAGCATTCATCATGTGTTTTTTGATCATATTATTACAAAAGACACAAAAGAGCACTTCCACAACTACTTCAGAAAGTGGCAAGAATGACAGGATAAATGTTTAAAGCAAAGAAGAAAATATATTTTGAGGTTTAATGGCATTGTATCTTTTACTCTAATAATTTTTAAGTTTAAGTATTCACCATATATTATGATCATCCCTTGAATCACCTCATCACAATTATAATGGCCATTAACAAAAAGAACAAAAAAAAATAGACATGCAGGTGTAAACTTGTAGCAATCCCAGCTACTGAGAAGGATAAGGCAAGGTAATCCCAAATTTAAGATCAGTGTAAATTAGGAAGGCTCTGACTTAAAAAATAAAAATGGCTGGGGATATATAACTCTGTGGTAGAGCAGTTGCATACCATATATGAAGCTCTGGGCTTAACTTTGAGTACTACCAAATTTAAAAGACTTAAAAAGCTAACAAAGGATGGAGAAGATGCAGAAATGGGAATTCTTACCCACTGTTGGTAGGAATATAAATTAATACAATAACTATGAGAAAACAGTATCAAGGTTCATCAGAAAACTAGAAATAGAACAAAGATATGATACAGCAATTCCACCACAGTGTATATATCCCAAGAAAATGAAATAATCAGGTTAAAAAGACACTTACATATATTGATAAATTTATTGCAGCACTATTTGTAATAGCCAAGACATAAAATCAATCATAGGGGCTGGGGAGATAGTTCAGCAGCTTAAGCACCTGCCTAGCAAGCTCAAGGTCCTGAGGTCAACCTATAGTGAATCAACCTAGATGTCCACAACAAAAAAGGAAAGAGAGAGAGAGAGAGAGAGAGAGAGAGAGAGATACAGGATTAGGACTAGGGAAAGTAGCTGAGTGGTACAGTATTTTCCAGGTATGCACAAGGTCCTAAGTTTAAACCACAG
>NW_004524583.1:15844129-15852430 GCF_000260255.1 Octodon degus
CTCTCTCTCTCTCTCAAATAAATAAAAATTTAAAAAAAAATAATAATAATAATTTGTTCTTGACTTTTATTATTTCTAGCACCCTCACCCTTAAAATACATATCACACATTGGGCTGGCGAGATGGCTCAGTGGTCTAAAGCACCTACTTGGAACAAACTTGGCAAAGTACAGGGACCGCAGTTCGATCCCCCAGCACCACATGCCAGCCAGCCCCGCCCCCTGATGGGCTGAGCTGGCCACACACACACACACACACACATATACATAAATAAAATTAAAAAAAATACATATCACACAAAAATCTCAGGATTCTGATCTTATTTTCCTCTCAGAAAAGAGAAAGTAATGACACAGACACACCATGGATCAGAACCAAATTTTATTAAGATATTTTATACTTGGAACTGTAAATTGAACATTATAGTAAGCCTAGGACTACCTTTCAAAACAAGAACTAAATGCACCCAGTTTGAGGAGTCTATGATATTTATAAAGAAATGACTGAAAAAGCAAAGGTCTCATTCATAATTTCTATCAAGACTATTCTTTCTTAAGAAACAAATTAATATAAAGTTTCAGTCCTCAATATCTCTAATGTTTATTTATCACTAATTATTCTGGAAGGGAGAAGATAAAACTCTGTATCTGTTTATGTCTGTATTTAATCCACTTTTAGTTAATATATGCAGTAGATTTTATTATAATTTGTATTTTTTAAATCTACTTACCTAATCATTCCTACCTCTTCCCATGTAACTTACAATATTCCTATAGGCATAAGCATCCCTGCCTCATTGGTTTTGGCTACTGATTTGCTTTGGCCACTGACAAATAAACAAACACCCAAGCAGAAGTTTTAAAAGCAGCTGTGTGTTTCTGCCAAATTTTCTTTCCCCCCTCTTTTACAAGAACAGTGTGGCCCAAATAGTTGTTCTCCGGCCTGGATCTCAGAATTAGAAGATATGTAGAACAAGAGCACAGCTACTGCCAACCTTCAGCTAACATGTAGCAAGAGCAGAAAATAAGCTATTGTTATAAGCTACTGAAATATTGAGGTCATCTGTTATGCAGCACAACTTAGCAAAAGTTAATACACTATTACTTTATCATTAGAAAAAATTAATTGCAGTCACATTTTCAAGACAATAGGGTGTTTATGAAGTAATATGAAACAGATGAACTAAAATTCTAGAAAGAGAAGTACCCTTCCTGACTATAACTTACCTACCATTTTCTTTCCTACAAGCATTTAAACAGTCTGCACATAAACTGAAATTTGAGATAAGCCTAGGCAGAAGGATCCTACTGGTCAAAATAGAAAGGTATGGAGCTCTTTTTTATGGTAGTCTGCACACTTGAAAGACTTAAATACAGGAGTAAAGGAACATATATTGAATTCTTTTTTTTTTTTTTTTTTTTTTTGCGGAACCGGGGATTGAACTCAGATCCTTGTGTTTGCCAGTCAAGCGCTTATCCTACTGAGCCATCTCCCTGGCCCCTTGAATTCTAAATGAAAGCTGTTAAGACTGAGTTTCTACTAGAGTAAAAGACACAGCAGAGTGAAATCTCCTTCAGTCTCATGGTGGCTAGGAAAAAGTTTTACTACAAAAAGGGGACTCAAACACAACATACAATAGGTATCCTACTTAAGTGTGATTAAGAAAACAAAGAACTAATTTCAAAACCTCTAATAAAAGCAAACAGCACAGATTTTCTGTGACAAAATCTGACAGATATTTTTTAGCCAAAAACCTGGTAGGTCAAGTAAAAACAAACAAGGACAGTAATCAACTAAACTCACTAAAACTGCAATCAAGACTGATTCTTTCCTTCAAAAAAATAATCATTCCTACCCCTTCCTATGTAACTTACAATATTCCTGTAAGCATAAACATCACTGCCTAATTGGAGTTGGCTTCTGATTTGCTTTGGCAAAACTCAACTTCAATTTACACTGAAATCACAATATTTTACCCAATTGGCCTAATGGTTGAAAAGAAGAATCACTTTCCACTGCAAAGGATTATTTTCAGCCTCTATAAAACCATCTTATAAATTATGTTTAACATACAATCTTAAAAAATGTGAGAGGGCTGGGGAGATAGCTCAGCAGTCTAAGCAATTGCCTTGCAAGTGCAAGGTCCTGAGTTTGATCCCTGGTACTGCAGGCTATGCTGGCCCTAGAACCCCAGGTGCACGGTGCCAGACCCCAAAACCAGGTATGGTGGCACACTCTTGTAATCTCAGCACTGGGGAGGCTGAGACAGAAGGATCACTACAAGTCCCAGCTGCATAGTGAGACTCTGTACCAAATAATTAATTAATTAATTAATGATTTTTAAAATATGAGACAACAAAATGAATTATATGCAAGATAAAAATAGAAGCAAAGTCAAAGAAGATGCAGACAATAAAATTAGGAGATAAGAACTTTAAATCAGCAACTAATTATAAGCTAATGAAAAGAGAAAATAGAAAATTCATGGAAGGATGAAGATAGTCAACAAACAGGGAGTCCAATTAAAAAGAATCAGACTTCCTAGCATTAAAGACAGTAAAATTAAATTATATGAATGGACTTACTATGCTCACATAACAAACTAGTAAGTGTAAAAAATAAAAAAATACCCAACAGAACAACAGATAAAACCTACCACAATTGAGTAAAAGAAAAAAATTATGCTAAAAAGAAAATTTAAAGATAAAAATAATTTTAATCAAATTTAATGAAAAAAATCAATCCAGCACAAAGCCAAAGGGTAAGTGCAAAGAAAATTATGCCTGGACACCACATTATCAAGCCATTAAAAATTCAAAACAAAAATCTGAAAAGCAGAAAAAAAAAAAAAAAAAACCACCCTCTTTTAGAAGAGGAGTAATTGTAGTAGGTGAATTTTCAACAGAAAAATAATGGCAGTGAGAAAAACGGAATTACATACAGTATTTCAAGTGCTGAAAGAATAAAAGATGCCAATCCAGAATTCCAAACAACAATTCTATACCTGGAAGATTTCATTCCAATACAAAATTGTAAAAGGAAAATTATCCTAGGTGGTAACAAACATAAAAATAAAGAACTGGAAAAGGTATATATGTAGGTGGATTTAAAAAGTAATATTGGTTGTTTACCCAAAAAATGATATTTTATCTTATATCAAAGTAAAATATATGTTAAAATAGCACAAAGAACAGAAGGAAATAAATGAAATTAACTGTTGGGCTTTGCATTGTTTGGGAAATAGCGAAACAAGCCAAGGTTATTAATTAAAATCTATAGGATAACTACAATTATAATTATACAAGGATAAACAACTGAAAAATTAATGAGTAAAAATGGAATTTTTAAAACCTTGGAAAAGCTAGGCAAAAAAACAGGATCTAAGAAAAAAACAGATGAAACACAGCAAAAATAAATAGTGAAATGACAATCTGATTAAAGCCGTTAATGACAAACCAACAACTAACATCATACTAAATGGACAAAAACTGAAAGCATTAATTGTAAAATCAGAAACAAGACGAAGATGTCACTACCACCACTGCTTTTCAATATAGTTCTGGAAACATTAGCCAGAGCAATTAGACGAGAGAGAAATAAAAGAAATAAGAATAGGAGAGGAAGAATTGAATCATTATTCGTAAATGACCTGATACTTTACAGGGAAGACCCCTAAAACTCCATCAAGACTCCTACAATTAATAAACAAACTCAGTAGCATAGCAGGATACAAAATCACCATTCAAAAATCATTATTCCTGTACACAAACAACAAACTCACAGAGCAAGAAATTAGGGAAACCATGCCTTTCAAAATAGCATTCAAAAAAATGAAATACTTAGGAATCAATCTCACAAAGGACGTAAAAGATATATACAGTGAAAATTACAGTACTCTGAAAAAAGAGATTGAAGAGGATTTCAGAAAATGGAAAGATAATCCTTGCACCTGGATACGAAGAGCCAACAGCGTGAAAATGGTCATACTCCCAAAACTGATATACAGATTTAAAGCAATTCTAAGGCCAGGGAGATAGTTCAGGGTCTAAGTGTCTGCCTTGCAAGAGCAAAGGCCCGGGTTTGATCACCAGTACTGTGCACCATGCCGGCCACTAAAAACAGATGAATACACACATCGTAGATAACTACAAATGGAAAATAAATATATAGTGCACACCTATAATCCCAGCATTGGGGAAGCTGAGATAGAAGGATCACTATGAGTCTGAGCTGTATAGCAAGACCCTGTACCAATAAATAAATAAATAAATAAATAATCTTTAAAAATATAAATCGGGGGCTGGGGAGATGGCTCAGTAGAATAAGTGCTTCCCTGGCAAACATAAGGATCTGAGTTCAATTCCCAGTTCTGTAAAAAAATAAAAATAATTAAAAAATAAATAAAGCAATTCCAATCGATATATCATTAACATTTTTCTCAGATCTAGAAAAGACATCCCTAAAATTCATTTGGAACCAGAAAAGACCTAGAATACCACAGGCAATCCTAGCCAACAAAGGCAAGGCAGTGGGAATCACAATTTCAGACTTAAAATTATACTAAAGATGTATTGTGATAAATCAGCATGGTACTGGCAAAACAACAACAACAAAAAACAGACCTGAGGATGCATGGAACAGATTAGAAGATACAGAGACAACTACAAAGACACTCAACAACCTCTTTGACAAAGTGGGCAAATATGTTCACTGGAAGAATCATAGCCTCTTTAATAAATGGTGCTGGACATGACAAGACATGGTCATGTACACCTGTAATCCCAGCACTTTGGAAGCTAAGGCAGAAAGATTGCTTTGACTTTGAGACCAGGCTGGGCTATAAAGTAAGCTCATAGCCAGCCTGAACCGCATAGTGAGACCCTGTCTCAAACATACAAAAATAAATAAAAAGTAAATAAATAATGGTGCTGGGAAAACTGGCTTTTCACATGGTAAAGACTAAAACGAGGCACATGACTATCATCATGAACTAAAGTCAAAATGTATCAAAGATCTAAATATTAAACCAGAAATACTAGATCTACAGGAAGAGAAAGTAAGTAGAAATCTTGAAGACATAGGGGTAGATAGAGTTCATGAACAAAAAAAACCAAACTGCCTGGGAAATACTTCAAATCAACAACTGGGATCCCATCTTATTAAAAAGATTTTTGTACATCAAAAGAAATCACCTCCAGAGTGAAAAGAAAATCCATGAATTGGAAAAAAAAATTTAGCCAATTGTCCCTCAAGCAAAAGACTTCTATTTAGAACATATAAATAATTTTAAAAAAATAAGAACCTCAAAATTAAAGATTCAATCAGAAAACGAGCATTAAGATGAATACACGCATCTTAGATAACTACAAATGGAAAATAAATATAAGAAAAAACATTCATTATCACTGGTCACTTGAGAAATGCAAATTTAAACAGCACTGAGGTTGCATCTCACTCTAGAAAGAATGCCTATCACCCAGAAGTCAACCAATAACAAATGCTGGGAGCTGGGGAGATAGTTCAGAGATACCTACCTGGCAAGCACAGGTACTGAGTTTGACTCCTGGACCCGCATGCTATGACGGCCCCAGAACCCTGGATACTAGAATCCCAGGCTTGGTGGCACATGCCTATAATCCCAGCACTCAGGAGATTGAGACAGGAAGATTACTATGAGTTTGCAATCAGTCTGGGGGCTACAAAAGTGAGCACAAAGTCAACCCAAACTACATAGCGAGACCCTGCCTCAAAAAAAAAAAAAAAAAAAAATTCAAATGCTGGAGAGAGGAATCTTTCCTTCCATTATTGGTGGGAGTGTAGACTGGTGCAATTTAGAAAATGAGGATTAGCGGTCCCATTTGATCCAGCTATTCCCCTTCTGGGTATTTTTCAGAAGAAATGAAAACATCATACTACACTGCTTAGGCAGACGCAGCAGGTGGGGATTTGATCCCGGGGCATGCTGAGATGGTGACTGAGACTGGAAGTGCACACCTGTAATCCCAGCACTTGGGAGGCTGAAAACAGGAGGATTACTATGAGTCCGAGCTGCATAGCGAGACCCTTTAATAAACAAATTACATTTTAAAAAATGTAATTAAAAAAGATATAGCGAGATGAAAGACTTGTACCCAACTATATTAGTAATTACATGAATCGTAAAAAAGTCCCAATTAAAATACAAAGATTGCCAAACTAGATAATACAATCATGACTCAACTATATGACATTTCCAGACATAACTCTCCATTGTAAGAATACCTGCAGGTTGAAATAAAAGTAAAGAAAATAAGGGAAGAGGGCTGGGGAGATGGCTCAGTGGAATAAGTGCTTCCCTGGCAAGCGCAAGGGCTGTGTTCAATCCCCGGTTCTGCCAAAAGAAAAAAAAAAAAAAGAAAGAAAAAGAAAAGAAGGGAACAAAATACTGATGAGAAGAAAGGTACAGTAATTATAATAAAAATTTGAAGTAGACTTTAAGAGAAAAAGTACTCCTATTGGTAACAAAGGTTATTTCTTAAGGCAAAAAGGTCAGTTCAACTATGAGGCACAAACAATCCTAAATGTGTATATATCTAGTAAGAGATTCAAAGTACAAAACTAAAACTGCAAAAACTAAAAGGAAAAACAGACTCACAACTAAGAGGAAATAATCATTTGAAGATTTGAACATGATTTACCAATCTGTCCTTGATGACACCAAACATTAGTACCAATAACTATAAAATAATCTTTTCAAGTGTACTGAAATATATCATAAAACATTCAGGGAATAAAGAGAAAAATTAAGATTTCCCAATTCTTTTTAGGAAGTCAAGAACCTTGTTGTGAATGATTTTTTTTTTCTGACTCAGGCTTCCTTAAGGGACGGTCTGATAATGCAGGTGGAGGTTGGGATTGAACCGAGGTATCCTGTGCCTAAGTGAATTTGCATGAGCAGGCACTTAAACAACTGAGATAACCAGCAGGGCCCCTAGGAACCTTGTTGTGGAAATGCTGGCTATTATACATAGGAAAAGCAAAGAAATAATGATACATGCCAAAAAAGTATAACTATAAAATTGTGTTTGGATGATGTGATCACATAGGGAATACAGAAGAACCATAAATTATTTAAATACTAAAACTAAACAAATTTAGTAAGACTGGTATCTACAAAATCAAAACACAAAAATAAATTGTATTTCTATGTAGCAATATGAAATAATTTCAAGTTGAAATTAGAACAATATCAATTGCATTTTTAAATCATCAAATACCTAACCATAACTTTTTTTAAAAAATGTGCAAGACCTCCATATTGCAAATCATAAAGCACTGCTAAGAAACTAACAGTAGAAGTAAATGTGCCCATGACTCTTTACACTGACCTATAGCTTCAATCCAGTAGCATTTCTATATTAAATTCAATTACAATACCCACAGTATTCTTAATTGAAACATGATTCTAAATGCATGTGGAAACACAAAGAATAAATAGGAACTCAAAAATGTTGAGGATGAAAAATTAGGGGAACCTTTACTTCCAGATATCAAGACTAAGAGCTAAAGTAATTAAGATAAGAATGGAGGGATTATAGGGGTAGCTCAGTAGTAGAACATGCACTTAACATATACAAGGCTCTGGGTTTGAGTCCTTTCACCAAAAAAGAAGGTAATATTGGTGCAAAAATACAGACCAATAGAAGAAAACACCTAGTCTATTTGTTATATTTTGCATCATTACTGTAGGACCAGAACTGATTTGTATTAAAAGTACTCAATAAGTCAGTGAGAAAATGGAACATTATTATTTTTCCAAAAGATGGTACTAATACAACTGAATATCCATAGTTGAAGAAAAACTTAATCTCTACCTCACATTTATACAAATTAATTTGAAAAGTATGATAGAACTTTGAATAAAAATGACAACAATAAAATTTTTAGAAGACAATTTTGGAGAATGTTTTCATGATTTCACAGTTGGCAAAGATTTCTTAATTAAATAAGGCATGAAAAAGCATTAACCATAAAAAGAAAACTTGATAAACTGATCTTCATTAAAATTAAGAATTTTTATTTCTTACAAAATAGAATTTAAGGGGCCCGGGGAAATGACTCAGTGGAATAAGCACTTGCCTGGCAAGCACAGAGGCCTAAGTTCAATCCCCGGTTCCACCAAAAAAAAAAAGTTCAAAAGAAAGCAAAAATGATCATAAAATTAGAATAGTAATTACTTGGGGTGTCAGGGAAACTGAAAATTGACTATAAGAAGCATTAAACAGGTGTGTAAATTTGGGTTCTCTAGAGGAGTAGAGTCAA
>NW_004524583.1:15852530-15854687 GCF_000260255.1 Octodon degus
GATTGATTATGTAGCTTACAGGATCAGAGGTTGGAGGGTCCACATGGCCATATTTGTGATCAGAGGCAGCGGAGTCCACAATACTATACTAGATCTAGCCAGACAGTATCCAGTAACTGTTCAACTCAAGAAGGTAGAAACCATAAACAAGTGGGATCAGAAATGAAGCACTGGTCCAAGGTCAAAAGCCTTGAAGCTGACTGGAGAATCACACATGCAAGTCTATATTGGAAGGCTAAAGAGACTGGAGATCTGAACAGTAGTGTCCAAAAAAGGGTCAGAAGCAAAGTTTACCTCCACTCAAGATGAGCTCTCCAAAATGGACACACTTCTTTCTTTTCTCCATTTTTAGTCCATCAGGGATACCAGCCTATTAAATGGTGCCAAGATCAGTGTTGGTCTTTCCCTCTTCATTTAGAGTTCTAAGTCTACAAACTGGGTCAGCCTGGGGAATTTAGGGGCCTGATGTGCTGTTGCTGCAATTTGTGATAGACTTTCAGATTATCTTAATTTTTTCTGCTCATATAAATCCAGTAAAAAATTAATATGCTTCATATTTTACTTCTAGGAATACAATGATTTAATTAGCCTAGGTCTACACTAGTGAGACTACTTCAATCATTGTTTGTTTTGTTTTTTCGTGGAACAGGGGATTGACCTCAGGCCCTTGTGCTTGCCAAGCAAACACTTATTCAGTTACTGAGCTATCTCCCCAGCCCCTTCGATCATTGTGTTATCTCTGCTGTCCATTATAGTTAAGCACATCCACCGTGCTTTTGGCAGTTTACAGTTGCCACTAAGTCCTTGCTTATAGGATCCAGTTACACCCACTGCATTTAAAAGGGTCCCTATTGAGTGGCTTCTGTCTCCATCATAACATCTGGTGTACAGAGAAGACCAGGACAGATCTTGTAATGGTTGATAGATTGTGTCAACTTGAAAAGCCTAGAAGCTTAATTAAGTAATTCAGTAATTCTATATCCTGGTATGTAGAGGACATGCCCTTACCCCTAGGATGTTGTTTGAGAAGTTTAGAAGTTTAACTAAGGTGACTCAGCAGGGGGTCAGGGTCTCTACTTTGTAAAGATGTTGAGCCTGTGGAAGAGGAAAAACTGAGATAGTGTGAACTGGTAGCCTGCATGCAATTAAGGGAGGGAAAGAGGCTTGCTATCCCCTCTTCTTGTTCTTGTTGCTTGTGATGTCCTGTCACCTCGAAGTACTGCCCCTGTACCATGCCACCCTGCTTTGGAGCCAGTTGACTATGGTCAAAACCTCCACAAACTATGAACTAAATATATCTTTCCTTCCTTAATTTGAGGTGTCCGGTATTTTGTCTCAGCAATGAGAGAAAAGTAACTAAGATGCACCTATTTATTAAGGATGCTGATACTCCTCAAACCAGTTTAAGGTTATTGTGAAGAGTACACTTTCTTGATTCTCCTGGTGTGAAGGAGTAGGTTTTCCTTGGCAAATCCATTCTGGCATTACCATTTTCCTGAGCCGTTGAATACCCACATCAACAGTAAACTAAGAAATATCAGGCCTCTCCAGCATACTAAAAATGAGCCACCTTTTGATTCATACTTCAGGCAACCAACCAAATGCACTGTTACACCTTTTTTTTTTTAACTCTATGAGCTGCAACATTAAATCCAGAATGACTACTTAATGGACCCATATCAAGAAATTCAGCCTGATTCAGGTTGATCTTCTTGTCACCACTATTACACACCCTTAAAATTCTTTCCCATACCATCCCCAGATCTTTCCTTGCAAGAATTAGAAAGCTCAAGAAGTTATTTAGGAATAGACTGTATCTCCTCAAGGATCACCCTGTTTACTTCATCTTCAGGTGTCTTCTGAGATTTTAGCCTGTTTATAGTACTAAAGGCAACCTGGAGTGGCAAGGAAAGTAAAAATGGACTATTACAGGTAATATAGAGGGTTCCATATTGCCACCAATATTCTACATCTTGATATGAGTGATATTTACAACATAGGAAAAGCTTCTAATACTGTGCAATTAATATTTTTGCATTTTACTGAAATCATGTTATACCTCAAATTTTTAAAATTACTGTTACAACAGAAAACTCATGTGGGTGTATGTCAGGGGAAAATCTTACTGAAGACAGTACACTATATGTTTATTTTTTT
>NW_004524583.1:15856123-15856844 GCF_000260255.1 Octodon degus
CTGTTATTCTGATGGGTTTTCCTTTAAATGTGATCTGTTTCTTTTCTTTAGCGGCTTTTAGTATACTGTTCCTATGCTGAATTTCTGGGATCTTGATTATTATAGATCTGGGTGTGGTTTTCATTGGGTTGATGTTATTTGGAGTTCGATATGCTTCAGTTACTTGAATGTCAGATTGTTGCCCCATATTTGTGATGTTTTCTGCTATTACTTCTGCCCATATTCTTTTTATATCATTTGTATTGACTCCTTCCTTCTCATTGATGCCTATTAGTCTCAAATTGTTCATCTATGCATCGTCTTGCAGGTATTGAATTATTTTTTCCTGCATCCTAGTTGTTTTAAAGAGTTCTTTTCTTACTTTTTCACTAGCTGCAATGGTGTCTTTAAGGTCAGAAAGTCAATTTGCACTTTCATTCATATGGTTTTGCCAGCTTGTGACTGAGGTTTTAATTTCCTGTATATCACTTTGAACCTGTTTCATATATTCTATTTCTTTCCTAAACTGCTTATTCAGGGGTTCCATCATTTTTATATTCTTCTCTATTTTTTTATCAGTGTATTCTTTAGAAGCACTTAGTACTTCTTTGATTATAGTTATCACCAAATTTTCTAGTTCAAAAATTATTTCTGATCTGATTTCTTCTATACCTTTCTGCAGTTGATTCTTTGCTGTCAACGCTATTATTTCAGAGATATCTGGTGTGTGATTTCCAGTTTC
>NW_004524583.1:15856954-15865468 GCF_000260255.1 Octodon degus
CCACTGTCTTCTGACCTTTGGTGTAGAGCTTAGATAGAGTTATTACCTTAGCACCAGGTCCGGATCTACAAAGTTCAGATTCCTCCAGGTGGGTGTTGTTTGGATCTGGCTGCTGTGCTCCACTTCTTTCTGCTGCAGGTGTTAGAGTTGAACCCTTTGTGTCTCTCTGGCAAGATGTTCTGCTCTTGAGTCAGCTGGGTGGGTCTTGCCTCAAGCCTCTTTGCAGCGAGTTCTGCTGAAGGGTTCCGTGCTAGGCTTGCACTCTGGATCAAACGAGGATCCGCAGCCCCGGGTGCTCTCACTCACTCGCTGGGCCTGCGCTCCTGGTCTATTCAGGATCGGTGGGCCCCAGGTCATCTTACTCACTCACCGGGCCTGCGCTCTATATGCTTCTTTTAAAGCATCAAAAAAATAAATTGGCCAGTAGTTTAGCACTATCTGTATCACTGATATGTCCTAGGTTATTTAGGGTTACAATAACAATATACGTAAGACTGGCTGATTAAAAAGAAAAAGGATTATTTGGTTTAGGATTCTAGTGCCTGCAAGAGATTCAAATAACACGGTTCCAGGTAAGAGATCCCTGGCTGTGGCAGGACATTTCAGAAAAGGAAAAAAGGGAAACAACCTCATGCCCTTTCTACACATATGTGACAGAAAAAAAGCAAGAAGGCACAGGATAGGCTTACTCTTACATTCTGTTCTGATAGGGAATGAACTCATTCCTGTAAAAACCGATCCCAGCTAGACCACTGCTCCTTCACAAGAGCGGTCATGACCCAATCACCTCTCACTAGTAAACCTCTTAAAGGTCTCTCCACTTTTCAATGCTGTTACACGGGGAACCAAGCTCATGGAGCATAAAACCTTTGGTGGAGAGACCACAGCAGATATGTAACCTAAAATATTAAACAAGTCATTTAACTGGGGTCTTGTTTTCTTTATGTACTAGTGTGGGTTAGTACAGATAATCTTTTAAGTTCTTTCTCCACCTAATATCTGAGTTACCAAAATAAACTGTTTAATTAGGAAATCAAGAATCTCAAATTTCAAACTACCATATAGTCACCTAAGGCTTAAATGTAATAAAACTGCATCAGGGATTATAATTCTAATTTAGGAATGTGAAAATCAGTTAACTTTCTGCTACTGTTTATCCTGAACTGTCTATACCTATATTTAAATTCATCTACTTTAGCCTAGATATTTTAGTGTCACTTCTTCAGCAGCCAAGAAACCTGACAGCTAGATTATCTTTCCTTTCCTAAGAATGGGTTATTCATTTTCTCGGTCTTGCTCAAGTACTACCTTCTTTAAAATGCCATCCCTCCTACAGTCATTCAGTCAAAATGAATTATTCCTTCCTCTGTGTATCTACATTATGTTGCTTGTACTTCTATCATAGCTCTTATTTCATTCTGTATTTTAGTTACAGTACTCACATTCATGTATGGAAGCAGGTCCTTTCCAAAGGAAAAATATATTAAACTCCTTGGTGAGATCAGGCAAATCAACCCTAGAAATCAAGTGATGACAACACCTTAAGATCACTTTCATATTTGATTCTATATTAATAGTGGCAAAGTGAGATACTAGATACTAAAAGTGTTAGTCCCTACTGTGGGCAGAAAGAGATTACTATGAAGAATCAAGACACTGAACTAATCACAGTCCTTACTTTGGCATTTCTCCCCAATAAAACAATGGAACAATAAAGGCAGACAATTGAATAAAGAAGTAAATTAAACCTACAATGGAGAATTTAACAAAATACATTTTAAAAATATTTTTAAGTCAATAAAGAGATTGGTTAAAGAAGATGTAACCAGACTGTCTAAGTAGTTGAAACACTATGGCCTCTTATATCATTAATAACAGATGGTTGACAGGAAAATCAGAGATTTTCCTCAAAAAATTAAGAAACGTGGCAAAAATAAAGTCAGTCCTCTGGCTAAAATGGTGAGCTATAAATAAACATAAAGCTGTTGATAATACTTTCTTCCCAATCCAAAACAGGCAGATCTGTGGTTAGAGAAAATAGGCTTGCTTACAACATAAAGCCTGAAAACAGTTCGTACGTCCTTCAACCAAAGCAATCTTGTATACACAGTTTATCTAAAGGTACCTCAAATAATAATGCTTCCTAGTATTTACACTACTGTATAATCTCTTGCCACAACTGTAGGCTGCATCTGGGAACTACTTTTTTGTTGTTGTTTTTTTGGGATTTTTTTGTACCAGCAATCAAACTCAGGACCTACCATTTGCCATGTAGGTGATATACCATTGAGCTAAATCTCTGGCTCCTGGGAACTACTTTCACCAACAGAATAATAGCATAAGTAAAGTCATGCCAGTTTTAGATCTCTTCTTAAATGACCTAGAAACTAAGGCAAAGGCTCTTGAAACCAGCTATCACAATATGAAACTACTGAATCAGCCATGTAGAGACCCATCTGTAAGAGAACCAAAGCCCTGGCCAACTGTCCCAGTCAAGCCTCCTCATGACCATGATTATATCAGAACTCCAAGCAATATTACCTGAAGCAAACACATAAAATTAATTCAAAGAAATGTGAATGCTCTAGAATACATAAAAAAAATTCCTAAAAATTATATTCCTTGAAATAAAAACTAGACCAAAAATGGGTAACTGAAGTGAACAGACACTTCTCAGAAGAAGTATTAAGAAAATGCAAATTAAACTTACACTGAGATTTCATCTTACTCCAGAAAGAATGACTAACATCAAGAATCAAACCATAACAAATGCTGATGAGACTGCAGAGAAAAAGAAACCATTCCACATTGTTGATGGGAATGTAACTAGCACAACCACTATCACATCAGTATGGAAATTCTTCAAAAACATAAACTAGAAATTTCACTTAACCAAGTTATTCCCTACTAGGCATCTTCCCCAAAAAGTTAAATACTACAGTGGTACATGTACACCTATGTTTATAGCACCACAATTCATAATAGCTAAATCTTGAAAGCAGTCTATATGTCCATGCACAGACCAATGGATTAAAAAATGTGGTAGACATAACAGAATACTCCTCTGCTATAAAGAAGGATAAATTTGAGTCATTTGTAGGAAAATGGATGCACCTTGAGACCAGAACATTAAGTGAAATCAGACACACAAGCTTAAATATCACATGGTTTCTTGGACGAGAAACCCAAAGTACAAATAAATTAAAGAGGAAACAAATGGTAGATAAAAGGAAACAGGATATAGATCTACAAATGAAAATAGGACCAAGAAATGGGGAAGGCAAAGAATGAGGAAAAGGGAAGATTAAAAGATGCATCCTATACATGTGCCAAATATTCACAATGAAAGTGGACATGATATATCACAAATATCAAGATTTTGAGGTCAGCCTATGTTACATAGTGAAACCTTATCTCAGAAAACCCAGAATTGTTAAAAAAAAAAAAAAAAGGAAGGAAGGAGAGAGAAAGGGAGGGAAGAAACAAAAGAGAAATGTGAATGCTATTACACTACAGCTTTAAAGGTTTTATAGTGTTCTACAGTATAAAATGTAACTAGAAGTTTAATTCATATGTAGCTAACTTGGAATTATATTTTCCTAATAAAAACTGTGTTTTAAAATAGGAGTTGGTAAACTACACTGAGCTTAAATAAATTCTGGCCTATTTGTTTTTTAAATAAAATTGTACTTGATCACAAACATGCTCATTCATTTACATATTGTCTATGGCAGCTTTCATGCTACATGGATAAAACTGAGTATCTGTGGCAGAAACAGTATATCCCATAAAACCTAAAAAAATTACTATTTAGGTTTTATAGAAAAATATTTGGCAAACCCTATCATATATAGCACTTGGCAAGTTTTTAAATACAAAAAGTAATTAAAATGTAAACCAACTTTATAATCAACTTCTCGCACTTATAACACAAATATTTAGTAATTTTAACCTAACACTATAAACTACATCATATGGTACATAATGAGCTGTACCATTTGTTGACAAGTGAAGCTATACTCAAATAATATATTTCTTATGAACAATTAATTCATCAATATTAGGTTGCTTAAAAGTTTCTACTATGGGGAATGTCTCCATTATTTATCTTTGAGTTTTGTATCAGATATGACCCACTTTTTAGTGGTAAAAATCAGAAAGGGTTGAGTATTTTATGATGATACATAATTGACAGTCTTTCAAAATTAGTACTTCAAGGAGCCTGCCAGTTAGCTCAGTTGTTTAAGCACCTGCTTATGCAAACGCAGTCAGGCACAGGATATTGCAGTTTGATCCCCAGCTCCAAAAGCCTTACCAGACCTGCCCTTAAGGCAGCCTGAGCAAGCCTCCCCACAAAAAATAAATAAATAAAAATTTTTTAAAAAAACTTCTTAAAATTAGAACTTCAGAAACTTATCTGCAGGAAATTCAAGTTCAATATTAACCTGTTAATGATTACCAAAAATTTCTGACAATGTTCTAACTCTATAGGCTTTCTTTCAGCATTTGATGTGCCAAAAAGGATCCCCCCTTTTATACAAAATATTACGGGGGGTTACTATTTTAATCTGTTAATTAAAAATTTCTCTACTTAAGTCAACAATCATTTATGAAAATAGTTTTATTTTGCTGTAGCTTTGCCACTATCCATCATGTATATAACACATAAAACTTTAATTAAAAATATATATGTACAGTTTTCTCCATAGGTCTGAACAAGGCCTAAGAGAATATCGGGAGTTTCCCACAGATACTTCACTTTAAACCTAAACTTCAAAAACCTCAAATTATTGCCCTTAGTAACTATACTACAAATAGCATCTTCTAAATCTAACTGCCCAAAATTTAAGCTGAAATATAAAAAGTCAGATCAAGCAGAACCCCAGTAAGATACTGATCCTTAATAATACCCCTAAAATGAAACAAAATAGAGGAAAAAGAGCATGGAAATAAATCAAAACTGAAGCCAAATATCTAAAAATTGTATTGGCTGGTTCTTGTTAACATGTTTATAAAGGTAATCATATTCAAACTGAATATAAAGTTATATTTAATGAATACTTATGTTTATGTGAGCACACTCATTAAACGCTCACATTTACTATCACATCAACCCTCAAAAGTAGGTATTAGTATTATTTCCCATTTTACAGGGGAAAAAAACTTTAAAAGTTTAGAGAAGCAATTCTGAACATTTCATTCAACTTAGATATAAACCCAGGTAGGCTAATCTACAGTTCATCTATTATTCTGAATATAAATCTAAAACTTGGCATTGTTTGTGAAAGGTAAGCTCTCTTATTTTTTTAACTTTAACTATATAATACCAAAATAATAGCTATTTTGGGGAGAACACTTTCTTATTTTCAAGTCTTGGTATATCAATACATTTTAAATTTAAAAAGAAAAATAATACTTCAAATACTCCTAAATCACTATTATTTTTCTAAGCTTGATTATGGGAATCAGTTATTACACTTACATTCATGAAATTTTTATTCTAAGCTTTAAGTATTCTGCAAATTGAACTCTCTGTAGCATGTAATATTGAATGAAATAAAATTGCACATATTATATAGTGGAAGTAACATTTATTTCTATTTACACTGGGTATGAATGTCAGTATCTTTTCCAGAAATTTTTCCCTGTTTAAAGGAAGACACTTCAAATCAATAATTCTGTTGTCAGTAACAGACTATAGATAACATGAACATACCAATCACATAGTGGGAAACACGGGGTATGTTTGTATAATTAGGATTAATAGTTTTAGGGTTGAAAGAGATTTTAGAGATCATCTAGTCAACTTCCCATTTTGTGGATAAGGATATTAAAATCCCACTGAAAATATCATAAGTACAACTTCTTCCAAAGAAGTATATAGTAGTAACAGAGGAAGTCTGATATAGTATTTCTAGCCTTTGTTATCACAGATTTGCTGAATAAATGATACATTCTGTCCATATTTTAACATTAAAAAAGAGAGAAAAGTGGGAGGGAGTGTTTGAGCAAAATATCTTAAAAGGTAAACCCAGGGTAACATGATTTTCACAGTAGAGGTTATTATAGGAAACTACTATTTCTATAGTTAAAAAAAATTAAAAGAAGAAGCAATAAGATTCAGACATATAATTCCAAAAGATTTGCAGGGGAGAGATTATTATATCCTAAAGAAGTGTTCAACAGAACTCTGGTACCATGTATCTTGAAAAAATATTCCATTTTCACATAAGATCTGGATGCATCAGACTAAATAAACACTAAAAGGATCCACAATTGTAATACATATACCTTTAATATGTTAGTATGGGGGCTGGTGAGATAGCTCAATGGACTAATCACCTGCTTTGGCAAGTGCAGGGACCAGAGTTCGATAACTGGTCCTGCATGCTGCACGGCCCCACCCGGGAGTGCACTGAGCCCATGACTGAGTCCGGGCATGGTGGTGTATGGAGGATCACCACGAGGCCAAGCTGTGTAGTGAGACCCTGTACCAAATACATAAACAGAAAAAAATTTTTAAAAGACCCTGCATTTAATATGTGATTATGTTTTCATAGCACTTTCCAAGTTTTTATCATATAAAAATGCTTTCATACCATGACTATTGTAAAGTCTCCCATGTAAGTATTGGAGAGCAAAATTTATGAAAGTCTAAGAGGGACTTTTTGTAGAAAAAGAGACCAAAGCCCCATAGATGATCTTCTATTCAAAATAAAGAAATAAAAGGGGCTATTTTAAAAATCTATTACATGTGTACTACAATTCTAAAAAGTCCTTAGATGATTGCTCTTATGTAAAGTATGAAAAAGTAAAAGTCAGTCACTGTGAGAGTGCTACTGATACATAAATTAACCACTCTTGATATCAGGCGCTCTTGGTTTAAGCCACTAATTGTAATACCCTAACTTAACTTGCTCTGCTTTTAAATTAAAGCTATCTGTCAGCAAAGCATTTTCATGTAAAAAAGCAAGAAAAAGAGAAAAAGGGGAAGATATGCTATGTTCTCAGGAGAAAAAATTTAGAAAGCAAAAAAGCATCAAGACTTCAGGGAGCCTGTAGAAGAATAGCTACCTGGCCAGCATACATTTCCTCTTCTACAGGTAGGAATTCTTTAAAGACTTCTCTTTCTCTTGTACTATGGTCTGACCAAATACACCCTCCACCAATTCATATGCTAAAATGTGACCTACAATGTATTGATAAGGTAAGAAGAGGAATCTTTGGGAGATGGCTAGGTCATGAAGTCTCCACCCTTATGGATGGGATAAGTACCTTTATAAGAGAGTATAAATGAATCCCACCCTTTTTTAATAACATAATACATTTTAATCAGCCCCCTGCCATTATCTGTCTTAACCTACTCTGTCCTTTAATTTCACATGTTTGGGGGAGGGTGATATATTCTGATCAAAGGCAGGAGCCCTATTACTCAACCTTATAGTCCATCTCCCTCTCCTCCCACTTTTTCTCTTGTCTAATAATAGTCTCCTACAGTGTTTGGTTTCCTAAACTCAGCACCTCCTCTATAATCTGAATATATAAGTTCTACTTTTCACTTAAATCAACATTTGATTCAGCACCTGTCATTTGCAATAAAAGGGTTCTCATCCACCTTATTAACTCAAGAAAAGTATACCTAAAAGAATTCAACCATAAAAAGTTAATGTTCAGTAAAGATAATATTAATTAGCATATCCTTTTTAAGGAAAGCAAGTTTATAAAATTCATATACCCTCAATGCAAACATTCAACCTACAATTAATCTTACACTACACAAGTCCACAAAAATGTAAAAATAAATGTATCTCTACAACATTTTTTACAGTGAAAAATTAGAAAACTCAATATCCATCAATTAGGAAGTGATTACACTTAACATAACCTGTGATGCAATTAAATAGAGCCATTAAAAAGTATATATGAATATCTTTAAAGAGCTATGAAATAACGTTTACATCTCAAGAAGTACAATATAAAAAGATAATCTTACAGTAACTTAAGTTAATCACTCAGCTACATTTTCCTCAATTGTAAAATTGTGCTAATACTAATAACATGGGGATTAAATGAATTAAAAGGCTCCCTAACAGACTCCAGAAAAGTGTTCTATACTTGGTAAGTTCTCAACAAAGTGAACTATTATTATCTCCACTAATATGAAAAGATATCTAAAATATACTGTAGAAGGAGAAGAGAAAAAAGGGAGGTAGAGAATACTATTTATGAGAAAGGATCACAAACTCAAGAATCTTATAGGGAGGGCCAGCTAGATGGCTCAGGTGACTAAGCACCTGCTCAGGCAAGCTTAGGGACGGGGGTTTGATCCCTGGACCCACATGCCACACCAGCTCCACCACTAGGTACATTGAGTGGGCAACCAAGACCACGCATAGTGGTGCACGCCTGTAATCCCAGCACTGGGGAGGCTGAAAACAGGAGGATCACTATCAGTCTGAGCTGTGTAGAGATCCCGTACCAAATACAAAAAAAAAAAGAGCTGGGAGTGGTGTT
>NW_004524583.1:15865568-15885233 GCF_000260255.1 Octodon degus
AAGGGTCAGAGAGGCAACCTAAGTAAATGGAAGCTATGGGAAAGTAGAGAATGCATGCCCTATTCTCAAGTGGATAACCACTCTAATCGTTGTATGAGAAAGAGGTTGCAGTGTTGCTGAATCTTAAACTAAAAATGAGTTTTATGTAAAATATATATTTCTTTCAAATGTTAGACACTGACAGTTTTTCTAGAAACACAACATGAGCCAAATAAAATATAATATGTGTACTTGTTATTTATAGCTATTGGATGATCAACTTGCAAACTGATGTATTGTACAATTCCACATTTAAATATGACATATAAAAAATTTCAAAATGGTAATTTGAAAAGGTTGGAGAAATAAGGTGATGGAGCTTACTTTTTATTTAACAAGATATATAAACTTCAGTAAGATATTTAAACTAGTTAAAAGCATGACTTAAGAATTTGAGAGCTCTTCATTTACAATTTAATTCAAATACAACTTCTATCATATAGATATTAATTTTATGAAAGTATAATTTTTAAAGTATACACTAGAGTCAAAAGCAGTTAGTACTACCTCTAAAGGGGATGGAAGTGTTCTCACTATTGTAATGTTTTACCTCTTTGATGTCCGAAAATAGTATTACTATATTCAATTTCTTATGTCTAAAATATCCAGTAACTCATAACGTAAATAAGACTCTAAATCTAAGTGTAGGGCCGGGAAGATGGCTCAGCGAAATAAGCACTTCCCTGGCAAGCGCAAGGGCCTGAGTTCAATTCCCAGTTCTGAAAAGAAAAAAAAAAGAAAAGAAAGAAAGAATTTATCTGGGGCCGGGGAGATGGCTCAGTGGAATAAGTGCTTCCCTGGCAAGTGCAAGGGCCTGAGTTCAATCTCCAGTTCCAGGAAAAAAAAAAAAAATCTAAGTGTATTTTTTTCTTGATGTTGGTTTTGGCTGGTATCTAGGTGTTCCCCCCAAGACTCATACAGCCATATACGGGCTTTTGTGAGATGGCTGGATCTAGAATGTGTGATGCTGGGATTAATGGGGTAGCTGGGGTAGAATATAAGGGACATTAAAAAAAAATGACTGCTACTGTTGCTTGCTGTTACTTCCCTACTTTGCTTGTTCACTGCCTTCTGCCCACCATGAACTGTTTCCCCTCTGAGATGCCCCTCTGCCATATCATTCTGCCACAGAGCCAGCCAACTATGAAATGAAACGAAACCCCTACAAACTGTAAGCCAAATGAACCTTTTCTCTTTTAATTTTGGCAATGGGTATTTTGTCTCAGCAACAAGTGACTAACCATTTATTATAGTAATATTTATTCTGATTCCACAAACAAAAAAATGAATGTACTTTTTTTGAGTCTGAGTGTAATATTATATATAATTCTTAGCAACTGTGGGTTTTTTTGGGGGGTGAGGATGAGGGTGGTTGGTACCAGGGATTGAACTCAGGAACTTACGTTTGCCAGGCAGGCACTTATGCCACTGAACTATCTCCCCAGCCCAGCAACTGTTTTTTTTATGCACTTCCCAAGGATATGATAGATTAGAAACTAAACGAGGTCAAGTATACAAAGTCATAATTGAAGAACAAATACATTACAGAATTATGCTGTCCCACTACAATAAGTTGTATTCAGAATGGAATATATAAATGTAATTGGTAAGGGGTTTTATTCTGGCATTGCTACTAGTGTAATCCTGCAAGTTACTTAAACTTTTTAACTCCTTAGTCAGTGTAAGAGGAATAAGATACTACCTTATATATCCAAAGCACTCAGCATAAATAAAACATAAGTGTCCAATTAATATTATGTATAATTATTTAAGCCCAATTAAAATTATGTTCAATATTATCTGTCTCAGAAAGCAAGAAATGTACAGTGGTTTAAAAATCTGTATCAGAAAGGGCTTAATGTGAAAACAGCTTATATTTACTTACATGAAAAATAAAATACAGCAGCATTTCTTGAAATGCAACAAAAACGTGGCATAAATTTGTCAGTTTTAAACCTAATGTTTTCATGCTGTATATAAGCCCCACGAAGATAAATGGATAGAACCTCTTATTCACTCTTACATCCCCTAGCACTTAACACAGGGACTGGCACATAGCTGGTATTACATGCTGAATGCATTATTTTATGTATTTCTCATATCAATTCAACAAGATAAGTATAATTGCCCATGTCTAAAGGTAAAGATGCCGAAGTAAAATGTGGGTGAATATTTCTAAATGCTATAACTATTGACTCCTATCAGTACTATTTTAAATCAATAGGATTAACCATCAATATAGCAATACTGTCTAAAATTTTTTACCTATAATTTCAAATTTTCATTTTTAAGACATCAACTTCCATTATTCTAAAATAAGTCTCATCAAATATGCACATCAACTTAGGTAATGTATGAAATTTAATACTATAAAACATGCCCAAGGATCGGCAAGATAGCTCAACGGTCTAAAGTGCCCGCTTAGGCAAACTTAGGCAAGTGTGCCCCTACCCTCAGGGTAGGCTGAGTCAGCCACAAAAAAAAGACGCCCAAAACCACCTTTATTAATATCATCTGTTAACCAGGAATATATAGTTTTTACAAGTACTCAACTCCACTCACTAGTGCCCTTTGAATAACAGTCAAATGCTTTATCTAAATGTTGTTGGAATACTCTAGTTTCTCTTCAGATCATATAAATGTTTTGTCTTTTTTAAATGTTGTTGGGTATCTGCTTTCCAATGTACTATGTAAATTTCACCATACAATTTTTTAATTAAACACCTATGCAGTCACTCCTTCACTAGGTTTTATGACAACAGGGCACAAAAGCAAAGAACATAATTACCTCTTAGAAGAACTTTAAAATCTACTTAGAAAAAGTATAAACACAGTACATGAAACTGCTAGCAAACTGCTCCAAAGCAACATACAAATAGAGAAAGAACTAAAGATTATTAAGTACCCACTCTAAATTTGTCATATGTGGTAGGCATTTTCACACATATTATCTCAGTTCTTAAAACTTTGTGAAATTAGTATTGTCATCTTGATTTTGAAGAGGGAAAATAAAACTCAGAGTGGTTAAATGACTTCCTAAAATAAAGGACAAATTAGGATCTGATATCCAAGTCTGGTTGACTCCAAAGTCTTTTTTTTTTTTTTTTTCTTTTATAACTACACCATGTCACCTCACAAACACACAAGAAAAAATCACTGATTAGCAAATATTTTAATGAGATAATAAGGCTTATGCTGAGTCCAAAAATAAGTACACAACTGAAATTAGTAGTAACAAAAAGATTAAGGCCAAAAAATTTCTAAATTAAAAAAATCTATGGTTTTTTCTTTGGTTTATAATTATAGAACATAATGTCACAAAAATTTTATCTTTCTTTTTATTTCTTATTCCTTTGTATTTTATGTATAATTGACCACTCCTCCATAATCATTCCAATTATGAAGTCAGAAGAAAATTAATATTTCTTTGTTCAGCTGTTCAGTATGCTAAAGGATAGAAACATATCACCATGAGAGCCTGCAATGACCTTAGAGAATGATTTCTTCATTTTAGTGATGAAAAAAGGGAGAAATTCAGTAAGATGCTCAAGGTTATAAAAGTTAACTACTCTAAATTTAAAATACAGATCTTCGAATGTTCTATGACCCAGTGCTCTTTCTTTTTTCCTACTAAGTGCCAATAACAAGAAAGAAAAAGGTGTGGACTTATATAATGGTTCACTTGAAATTGTTTTAAAGTTTCTGATTTTATTTAAAAACTTATGTGAATTACATAGTCAGGGCCTAACGTACTTATCTTAATATCAAAACGTTTTAAATGGCACACTCTCAAGTAAAATTGCCACTTCAAAAAGTAATACATTTATTCCCATAGCTTAGAACCTGAGCCTTAAAACATCCATACTATCATCCAATTTGAATTTGAGAATGAGAAGCAAGGCACAAATTACAGCACTTTTTAAAAATACAATTTTACTTCTTTATTTATTCACTTTTTTCCAAATTAAGATTTTTTTTTAAAAGCAGGATACATCTACTCTTTCAAAATGTATGCTGTACTGGAAAAGGTACTGTGAAAGTTGCTACTTTAATTATAAAACTTTCAAGAAGTTCTACTAAGCTAAAATTAATAGATTAAATATAAAGTAACTGATGAATTCATTAAACAACCTGAATAGAATTTCTATTTCACAATACTTCATTAGACATCTGCTTTTAAAGAGGTCACTCAAAACTTTGTTTTAATAAATAAAAGTACAACCTATTTGCATTGGTTATAGTTCCATTTACTTTTAAACAGGTTAAGTAATCATTTTTCCTTTCTTAATATTTTCTCTTCTGCCCAGATACAAAGGAAGAAATCTTCTGTGGTTCCATTTCTTTTCTAGGATTTCTCTAACATCTCATATTCCAAAACATTCTATAAACTTTTCCTATTTTACAGGCTTTTAAAAATTCCCCAATACTATGGTGAATGAAGCACCCTGTTCAACTTATCTGTGTATCTATCATCAGCAAGAGAAAAAACAGATCTTATTCATCACTTCCCCCCCCCCAATAGCATAGAGCTGATTCTCCATTACAAATTCAGTTTGAAATTGGACAGTCATACTTTTGAATAGTTAAAACTATCACTATGTAGCAACTCATTATTTGTAAAGTCTCTGGGCAGTCATGATAGTATTATGCACACTGAACAGAAAGTAAAGCAGTGACACACACACTTCAGGAAACTGTGGCAAAACACTCAATCACAAGTTTAAATCCAGCCTGGGAAGCTCAGCAAGACCCTATCTCAAGATTTTATTTTATTTTGTTTTGGGATTTTTTGTTTGTTTCTTTGGGGTTTTTTTTGGCGGAACTGGGGACTGAACTCAGGCCCTTGCACTTGTCAAGGAAGCACTTATTCCACTGAGCCATCTCCTCAGCAAGATTTTAAAAAGTGATAATAATAAATAAAAACTTTTAAAATGGCTGGGATATACTTCAAAACAAAGACCATCGGTTCATGTCCCTGTACCAAAAAGAAAACTGATCACGAATTAATGTAACATTTTCCTATTTCGATTATATATTTGATTCTCTAATGCACTGCTTCCAATCAAAAATTCACTGACGAACAATCTCGTTTGAGAAATAGGCTTCTTGTAACAGTCATTTACACATGATCTTAGCCAAATGATTTAATTTAATCAATGAAACAGTAATATAGATCAATATTAAAAACTCAGGTCACAAAAAAGGTACATTTGGCCAAAACATACAGTTCACTTTGGTAGGATTTAGGTTTTGTTTACAACAGTGATTTACCTACATAATGACAATATTTATTCCCCAAAGATGTATTTCTGTACCCTTATCTATAAATATGCTTTTCAAAAAAAAAAAAAATACTGAAACTGGGGATGTAGTTTAGTGGTAGAGTACTTGCCTAGCATGAAGAAGAAGGCCATAGGTTTGAGTTTAACAAAGAAATAAAAACATTGGCACATAGTGTATAATACTATGTTTAAGGAATGAAGTAAAATAAATGCTTGAACAATTCCAGAGTTATAGGAATAACATCTCTTTGGCTTAGAACTTGTTTCTGAATACTTTGAATAACTGTTTATAAATGACTGAAATAGCTTGTAAACATAACTATAATACTTTTGTTCTAGTTTACAACTACCCTTTTATCTAACTTCTACTATCAGTCTTATATGTATTCCAGTATCTTTTTGATCTGAAATCTACAGTGAAAACAAAATATTACTAGTACAAAAGTATGATTTTTAAATTTTATTTTAAAGAGGAAAAAACCAAAACAAATAACAAGAACGAAAACAACCACAAAGCAACATAAAATAAAAATTGTACAAAGTTTCAAAACAACAGAAAATTAACAATGGTTGTCATATTACATATTGTTGTCATGCCTTTTCCTAAAAATTTGCATCTCTTTCTCATCCATGTCATGCTTAATGAAAATTTAGGTAATGTATTATCACCTTTACCTAAGTACCTGAGTACCAAACATTAGCCATGGCTAGATAATATATTAAATATCCCAGAAACAATATAATTCTATATCCTATATATGTATTCATTATTTTCCTTGTAATATTTCTGTGGAGCCTGAGACTGAGCTAATATATTGCCTTGAAACAGCTTCTTTCAAAAAGAAAAGTAGGTGAAAAGAAACATAATCATAATATAGTCAGCCTAATACTTCTTAAAACAATCAGTATAATTACTACTGAAGCTCTTTTAAAAATTCTACATCTATGCTATATCTTGTCTCTAATTTTGAAGCAAGATACTTGTTTCACAATAATCATTATCTCTAATCTCCATTATAAATAGTAGTATCATTAAAGAACATTAAAAACAGAAATACTAAACACTCAACCTAAGTTACCAAAGACCATCTGACCTTCAATTATGGCAAACCAACATAAAAGTTACTAATAAAGATATAGTTCTTAAAGACAGACAATATCTTTAACATAAAATGTGTCCATGTACAACTATTTTCATGTACATGCCTGTTATCATTTTTCTAACAAAAATTAGATAACTAAATATTCCTGTTACGTACTATCATACTGATTTCTAAGTACTAAATGATCCATAACAGGCCTCCCCCTAAAAAAAAAAGCCTTTACTAAATTCTCGGTCACTTTTTAAAAAATCTAACCATTTAGTTTATATGATGAGACATTTCAGTAGATGGGGTACTATATTTGTCATATTCATCTCTGAAATAAAGATTAAAAACTCTAGATAAAAGTTTCACAATACAAATATCTTTCAACAGGTAATAAAACATATCACAGTTAACTAAGAATTTTAGAAAGGACAATACAATTTCATCAAAATATTATCAAACACATTAAAAAATGGGGAGGGGGTAAACTATCTTCTGCCACTTTTGTAAAACAGATTTAGGTTAAAAGCCTTTAAATGACTATGGTGAAAATTGCAAGGAGACTTTATAAAATAAATTCTCTGCCTTTTAGAAAGTCACAAATTATAATTTGTAAAAATCATGATTTTAAGTGTGGCCTCAATTTTATTAAGTATGAAATCATAATAGTTAAGCTCAATAAAAAATAATTTAACATAGTAATTTACTGTGTTCTAACTTACTCTGGACAATTTATGATATAATTTCACATAATTATAACACTTAAAGTTCTATAACACACAAAATTATAAAAGCCTAGCTCCATTTTTGTAGTTTTTCCCCCCCCAAAAAATCACATGCAATGTCAAGACCACAGAAATTATGCTGCTTACAATAAAATCCTATTCACAAACTGATAGTGCTTTCTTCTGATTTTTCTCCATGCTTTTAAGCTCTATCATAATGGATACTACACTTTGTCTTTCGAGAAAGTCTTAAAAGAATTACTTCTGACTTCAAATATCCATTTCATAATCAAATTTGATTGCCCTCTGTTACCATTTGTTCCAAATGTACAACTTCTTTTTCATTCCTTCATCTGTATCCTTATTCTGAGTCCCAGACTTTTCCCTCTGAACTATTGTACCTCATACTTATAAGATAGCTTTTTAAAACTGTCTTTAATTCTGTCAAAGTTGTCTTCCTTTCTTGACATAATGCCACCTACCTCTTTCACCTGGGCTTTTCAAGGCCTTTACATGGTATTTTTTTTCTTCTGTGGAGCCTCATCCTCAGCTACATATTTATGAGGTTACCACTGACTTTCAACTCACCTTAAAAATGCCAGTTTCTTTTTCACTCTGACAAGTATACTGAATTCTCCAGGTAATCACACTTCCTGCTAACCCATCCAAATACGAAACTTATTTTGTATTTAGACCACAAATACATAGGTTACATGTTTAGAAAAATTTTAGACAGTAATTATGCATATGGTTTCAATTCATTGCTCATCAGTGTAATACCTTCTAAAGTGTACTTACACCAGCTACAGGCTATATAGTAAAAAGCACACTATCCAAGAACTAGTTTGTCACTTGATCAACGTAAGATACTTAAGCAAAAATATAAGAGAAAGCTTATATTTAAAAACATTCTTTTAAAAACTGTCTAGTTTAACTTTTAAATATCTACAGACTTTCACTTTTGTGCAGAGTGACATATCTTGGTTTCCACTAGACATCACTTTGATTCCTCTACTAATCTTCAAAGCATGGCTAGAATTTACAGTGCAAGGTGAAAGTTGGTATAGGGTATATACTTTCACATCCCATGATCAGATTCTTTGAAAATCACCAGTGTCTATTTTAAGACTTCTGAGGTACAATGAACCCTCACATAAGGAAATAGTTTCAACAGTAAAAGAGAATAATGTGTCTTCTGATTTGGGAGAGGAGTTACCTTGCCCAAATGGTTTAGACAAGTTTCTCTATACCAAGGATTTTCTACTAGCAAAATTCAGTAATTTGCCGGTAATGTCATGGATTGCAAAGTCGCCTAGGAAGAGAAATCCCTTTACTTAAAATTGAGTAAAAGAGGCAATGGGAATCATCTCTTCATAAAACCTAAATTAAGCATTGCACTCTGTATCTTCCCGCGGTCTCAGGGATTTTCTTTCTACCTAATAAAAGCAAGTCTCATTCAATTTAGTCCCTTCTCGAGCACCGTCTCAACCTGTCAGAATCTGACAGGGAAAGAAAAAAAAAAAAAAAAAAGATGTGGGGGAGACACTAGGATTCCCATCCACATTGCTTCTTTTTTTCGAAATCACATCAGAGACTTGGATTTCCTTCACTCTAAACTAAGCCCTCAGATTCCAAATATAGTTCTTTAACCCCCGCCTTGCCACTCCATTGCACATAAACCTTGCCAACTACAGAGCCACAGCAGAAACCCCTACAAATGGGCTGGCTATTCGTCTTGGAAGTCATGCCCTGCAGCAACTGCCTGTCGCCAAACTGAGGGATTTTTCCCAAATACAACGCAGCGGGATCAGACATGCAGAGCACACACGACTTCCGCGAGGGAGGGAAACGCGACCAAAGAAAAGTACGCTGGGCACCAGCCTAGGGACTGTCCACCTGGGGGTGGGGGTGGGGGTGGGGTGGGGTGGGGGTTCCCAGCAGGGAGGGGAGGCAGGAGCCAGAGTGGGGAAATCCTTCCTCTCGGAAGGAAAACGGCAGGAGGACCCGGGCCGCAGGCGGCACTCTGTCCCCACTAAGAAGAGGAGCGGCGAGTACAGGGCCTTTTTGCTCAGGAAAGAGGAATGCAGACTTTCTGAGGTCCGGGCAAGAGACGCTGTCCCCAGTCCCCGGAGGAGCGAGCAGTGTCCCGCGGGCAGCTGAAGGATCCCCGAGCGGCGAGGGCAGCCCGAAGCGGAGCAGAGTTCCGCCTGCCGAAGCCCCAAGTCGGAGCCGGCCCGGGCCGGGCGAGCACCGGCACAGGTGGGGAGCCGGGGCCGCGGGCGGGGGAGGGGGCGGAGGTGGGGACGGGGATCCCCCCGCGCTAGGCAGCACCGGCCCGCGAGAGCCGCGCGTTCCGGACTGCGGAGCCGGGATCCCGCCGCCCGCACCGACAGCGCGGAGCCCCGCAGCGCCCGCCGCACCTGCCCCTCGGTCCCCGGGGGCTAGGGACTTCGGCTGCGGGGGCGCTGAGGCCTGACACTCCCGGGGCCGGCCCCAGCTTCCGGGGGAACACGCGGGAACACCCCAACCTCAGCGGCTCTCGGCGGTTGTAAAACGCACCCCCTGTCCCTCCTCAGCCTTCCCCGTGCCCGAGGCCGCAGAGAGGGGCCACCCCGGGCGCAAAGCCTCGGGCAAGTCGAGGACAGCGGCCGCGGCGGCCCGGGACCTCCTCCGCCGGTTACCTGTGAGGACTCCGACGCGGATCTGATGGTCGTGGTTAGTGAGGATCATTCCCTCGGTCGCCATGTTTCCCAGCGCAGTCACCGCACTGACAGGAGCCGGGAGAAGCCGGAGCCCGGAGCGCGCGGGCCGGGAGCGCGCTCGGCTCGGGAAGCGCGAGGGGACTGGGGGTGGGGGGGAGCGCTCCCGGGCTGCGGGGAGGGGGGCGACGGGAGCGCGCGAGGCCGCGGAGGGGGCGGAGCCGGGCTTGCGGTTCCAAGTCGGCTGCGAAGAGCTGAGCGCTGGCTGGGGCGCTCGGTGGCCGCCCGAGGAAAGCGCGGAGGCGGCGAAGTAAGGTTAGAGGCGCCGAGTGGCTTCTGCAGAGCGCGAGACCCAAGACGCCCGGCTCGACGGCGAGACTGAGGGAAAACAGATCACACGCGGGGAGATTGTGGAGGCGGGCGCGGGACAGGGACAGGGGCGGAGCTACACCGCGAGGCCTGTGACTCAAAGAGTGAGGGGAGGAGTGAGCCCCGGCTCCGCGTGCTGGGAGCTGGAAGGCGCCGAGCCACCCGAGGAGGCCCGGGGGCCGGCCCTGGGCGCGCGGGTAGCGCGGGATTGGCTGAGGGAGCGCGGCGCGGGTGCGCGCGAGGCACGAAAGCCGGCGCGGCCAGGCCCCAGACAGAAGCAATCCCCCGCCGAGACTGTACTTCGGCCGTTCTTCCCCGCGGCGGAGCCACTCCGAAGAGCAACCTCGGGGGGAGCGAGGCCGACTCAAGGTGTGGGCTCTGGGAGCCGCCAGGAACCCCAGGGAAGGCGCGGGGAACCTCGAGGCGGCTTAGAAAGCAGCGTGGATGGCGGAACGGAGTTTGCAGTGACCACCCGCCGTAGGCGAAGAGGATACCGCCCTCCGTCCCGCCTCCCGCAGCTTCCTCGGTCGGCGCGCCCCGGGGAGGATTTCTCGCTTTAAGACCGCGTCTACCCGACGAGCCCGCGAGGAAAGCCGAGGGTCCAGAGCAGGGCGTCGGAAGGGGACAAAGCCGGCTTCTCTCCGCTGGCTCCGCACGGTTTGGGGCCTTAAGCGGCTTCTCCGTGACTGCTGCGTGTAGATGAAACACATCCATCTACTCAGAATAAGAAGGACACGCGTCTCCCCTGAAAAAAACCGTTGGAACAACAGCTTTCAAGTTTTATTTCAGATGTTTCTGGCATCAGAGATTACCGGGAAAGTATCTGTCTCTGCTATTTATTTCCATGTGCCTTTCATCTTATTAATCACCTGTGGCTATTTCATGTAGGTTTCTTAGTTATCTTTTTCCTGTCTTTTCTACTTGTGAAATATATCTATATATCTGTACATAGATATATTTATATGTTCTCAGTCATGGTTAAAATCTGGGGGCATAAAAATAAAAAAGCAAAGTACAGTATCAAAAAATAGACATCAGCATTTGCACACAGTTAAGATTTCATCATTTTGCTTCAACTAAAACTTTGATAGTTACGAGTTTTGTATTGTTTGAGTAAAATTACTGAGTAAAATTACTCAGCCGATTCACTGAAGAATCGCATGGTTGTGTATTTAAATGGAGTTGAAATGGGATAAGGTAAATTAGTGATTTTTCTTTTTTAGGACAGGTATTGCTGATATATTTGACAGTGGATTAAAAATTTAAAAAGGGAACCGCCCGCCTGCCCCCCCCCCTCTCTCAGCACAGGAGCTTTCTTTTTCTCAATAAATATATTCTGCTCATAAAAAAAAAAAATTAAACCAGATTCTCAGTTTGCTATAATTATCTCCATAGATCCTGGTGACCAGCAGAGATTTAACTGCTTTCAAGTGAGGGACATAATTGGGAAAGTATAGCCTAAAGAATAATTTCATTTATCTGTAAAGATGAAGAGTAAGTTGTTGTTTAGTCATTGATACTATCCACTCAGGTTTTAAATAATTAGAAAATATCTTCAACTTTTAGAGATTCTAAACCCGCTGAATAGCAAGTTCTGTACTTAAACAGATTTGGGCCTTTTCCTTCATCCTTTAAGGTGGTGGCTAAATTTCCTGTAAGTGAAAGTGTGCACTAAATAAGCACCGGTTTAACTTAGAATATTCTAAGGTTATTCATGGGAAAGGAAATAACACTCATTTCATAAATCAGTTTAAGGGCGAGATTTTCTGAATCTGTAAAAGTAGTAATGGAAAGGGCCGGCAAGCAGGTGTAGGGGCCTGAGGTGCCATCCCCAGGCCTGCCCTGTCAGTCCCGCCCCCAGGGCTTGCTGAGATGGCAATCGAGACTGGGCGTGGTAGCACATGCCTGTAATCCCAGCTCGGGAGGCTATACACAGGCGGATCACTAGGAGTCCGATCTAGTAGTGAGGCCCTGAACACCCTGTAGACCCTTCCCTAAAATAAAAATAAAAATAAATTAAAAATTTAAAAAGTAGTAATGGAAAAGTTAACATTTAATTCGAAGAACTTGAATTTAAGCCTAATTTACATCAAACTTTGTTAATGTGTTTTACCAAGTTTTGAATTAAAATGGTTGAAAATAATAGACAAATACAACAGATGTTGGCCTTCCAGTAATTTTCTCAAATGCATTCATCTCTGAAGTTTAGCAGTCTTTAACAAAATTTTACACAGGAAAAACTCTGACCTTATTGTTTAATATGACCTTTTCTTTTCACTGCTAAAGGGAGTAGCTCTATTGTCTACAGTTTTTCCCTTCTTGGTTTCATTTACCCCTGCAATGAATGTCCAAAAATATGCATTGGAAAATTCCAGAAATAAACTATTCATAAACTTTTAAGTTGCATGTCATTCTGTATGACAACCCAGATAGTCCCTACTCGGTGGTGTATGTGCTACCTACCCACTGGTCAGTCAGCAGCCTGTCCGATATCAGACTGTCTCCATTTTATTGAACAATGACTTCAAAACAAAAAACTAGTGATGCTGAATACTCCAAAAAGAAACTGTAAAGTGCTTGTTTTAAGGGAAAAGGGGAATGTGCTTGTCTTAAAGTTAAAAAAAATAAATAAAAGACCCACCTTATATTGAGATTGCTAAGAGCTATGGTAGGGACAAATAAAAAAACATTTTCCAAGCATCCATAAGGGTCTTGAAATCATAAAGGAGTATTACAGAATGAACATTTGTACTATTACATTGGAAAATTTTTTTAAAGTTCATCCCAGAATCAAGTGTTAAATTGTTTGGAAGGAGAGTAACATTTCCAAATACAACAAATGTTTCAGGAAATAAGGGACTGAGAGAGCAGTCCAGAAGTGAAGAAGTTGAGTTAGAGATGTCAAAGGATTATTTTTGTTAAGGTTAATTAAAGAATTTACATTAAATATATGACAACATGGAAGAGTTTTATTGTAGAAATTAAGTTTTTTCTAGGAGTGATGTTTTATACTAAGCCCTCAATTCTCAGGTTTCCTTTGGTTAATCAGAATTCTAGTGTATATAGAGAAGACAAAATCTTAGTGGGCTTTTCTGGAGTCAGAAAATATTTCTTTATGCCAGTAAAAATTAAGGAGTAGACTATACTTTCTCTAAGACTTATTCTACTATTTCCTCTCTCCTGTTTGGCTAATGTCTACAACTAAAATTGAGTGTATTAAATGGTCCAAACAGCTTTTGAATATACAGTAAGTCGCTGACTTATGAAAGAGTTGTGTTCTAGGAGAGATTTTGTAAGTTGGAGTCCTTTGTAAGTCTGGCAAAGTGAGTCTTACACACCTTTGACAAAAATGTACAATATAAAGCATAAAAAATCTTTGCATCATCCATGATCTTTTCATTGCTCTTTAGAATTGTGCCAATGGGTGAATGATTCATGTTATAAGAATAAGTGGTGTCTACCATCTTTTCACTCCATCCAGCCTCTCAGTTATTTTCACTTGTTTCCATGGTATTGCTTTGTGCTTCCTAGCATTCCCCTCCACATCATCACTGCTGTGATTGAGCACCATACCACTGTACACTCTGGAAGTGTACAGTTTTGGTTTCATTAATCTTTTGTGTATTTTCATTGCCTATTTCATTTATTTATGCTCTTTATTACTTTTACTAATTTTGAGTTATGTTCTTGTTTTTCTACTTCTTAAGTTTAACATTGTTTGCTATATTCATTCACTTCTAATATAGGCAATTATGTCTGTGAATTTCCCTGAGAAGTACTACTGTATCTTGTATGCTTAGGTATGTTGTATTTCCGTTTTTGTCTCAAAATTTTTTGAAATTTGTTTTTTAATTTGTTTTTGACCCATTGGTTGTTCAAGGGCATGTTTGGTTTTTCCTTTTTTATTAGTGCATATTATACAAAATAATGGGTTTCATTGCAACATTTTCATACATGCATATAACATACTTTGAGCAGGTTGTTCTTCCAGTGCCCAACCCTTTCTCTTTCTACTCATTCTCCCTAATTCCCTTTCTTTTCTCTGATACTCTCTCTACTGTCATGTCTTCTCCCTAGATTTCAATATGAAAGAAAAAATTAATTATTGTCTTTCTGAATCTGGTTTATTTTGTTTAACATGATTTCTGGTTCTGTCCATTTTCCTGCAAATGACATGATTTCTTTCTTTATAGCTTAATAATACGCTGTCATCTGAGCTGCCTAGTAAGATCTTGTACCAAATAAATAAATGATTTTTAAAAATTATATATATATATATATGTACTGTTTTATTTATCCATTAATCATATAATTGACACCTAGACTGACTCTATAGGCTATGATGAATAGTGCTACACAGATATTTGTAGTATGTGTACTTTGATTCTTTCCAGTATATACCAAGCAGTTGAACCCCTGGATCATATGGTAGTTCTAGTTTCATTTTTGAAGAACTTTCATGCTTATTTTTATACTGGCTGTAGTAATTTACATTCTCACCAATAGTGTATAAATACTACTTTTTGCATGCATCATCAGTATGTATGATTTTTTGTATGTTTTTGTAATAATGATAACTATTCTAACTACAGTGTGATAGATGACAACACAGTTTCAGTTTGTATTTCCCTGGTGGCTAAATATGGCTGATTTTTTTTTCATATAGCTACTTGTTATTTTATATGTCTTTTCAGAAGTGTATTTTCAGTTTGTTCATTTATTAATTGGATTTTTTATATGTTCATTTTGTATTCTGTTACTTTCATGAATTTTGTTCATCTGTTTGATGATTTTTGTAGAGATTTTTTTTTTTTTTTGTATAGAATGCAAGCAGGGATAGTTTGACTTCCTCCTTTCCTATATGTGTTCCTTTTATTTCTTTCTCTTGCCTGATTGCTGTGGCTGAAGTTTTAATACTATGCCAAATTAGAGTGATAAGAGTGGCATCTTCTTATTAAGTATAGAGGAATGCTTTCAGCTCTTCCCCTTAGTGTGACACTGGCTTTATTATATTAAAGTATAATCCTTCAATACTCCGTTCTTTCAGGGTTTTTATCATGGGACATTGAAATTTTTATCAAGGGCTTCTTCTATATCTATTGAAATGATCATATTATTTGTATCCTTGATTTTATTTAGTATATTACCTCCATTTGCAAATGTAGAGCCAATCTTGCTTCTCTGGAATGAAGGCAACTTGCAAGGGTTTGTTCATTTACTGTGATTTTTTGCTTTATATTTGTTTCTTTGTGTTTGTAGTGTTAGAGATTGAAACCAGGGCCTTCATAATGAGCTGCTTTCCCAGTATACCTACCTATCCCTTTTTTATTTTTTGTTTGGAAACAGGGTTGCACTAAACTGCTAACTTGCCCAGGGTGAGCCTGAGCTTGCAGTCCTCCTGTTTCTGCCTCCCAGACTGCTGGAGTTACTGCCATCAGCCATGAAGCCCAGCCTGATTTGCAACTATTTTATTGTATATTTATAGGTCTATGTTAGATATGGACCTCTGTTTTTCTTTTTTTAAGTCCTGATCAGGCTTTGGTAGCCAGATAATACTGGCCTTGTAGAATGAGTTTGGAAGTGTTCCTAACCTATGCTGTTGAGACGAATGGGTACTTTGTAGGCATAGTGTAGTATGTTTCATAAATATGTTTGATTCATTTGGTTTGGAGTGATATTTAAAATCTGATATTTGGTTGGTTGGTTGGATTTGTTTGTTTTGAGACAGGGTCTCACTATGTAGTTCAAGCTGACCTTGAACTCACTACTCTATGTGACCTTCACCTCATGGTGAGCCTCCCAAGTGATGGGGTTACAGACACGCACCAGAGTGCCTGAGTCTTGTTAATTTTTTATTTGGCTAATGCTGAGTAGGCTGTTGAAATCACTTTTATTGTATTGCAGTCTGTCTTTCCCTTTAGATTTAATAATTGTTTTATATGTTGAAGTGCCCCATTGTTAAGTACATATTTTAAATTGTTATATTCTTATGTTGAATTGACCCCTTTGTCATGGAATGTTCTTTGTACTTCTCAATGTTTTTTGGCTTAAATTCTGTTTTAACTGATGTAAGCATACTATTTTGCTCTTTTAAAAGTTTCTATTTGTAAGAGATACCATTTTCTATTCCTTTATTTTCATTGTATCTCCATGTCCTTATAGATGAAATTTGTTACTTGTCAACAGAATGTGTGTCTTGTGTTTTTATCCATTCAGCCATTTTCTATCTTTTAATTGGAGAACTTCTATTTATATGAACTGTTTTAGTGATAAAGACTCAGACCTATCATTTGGCTGTATTGTAATTGTTCTACAGATCCTTTCTTTCTCTTATTGTTTTCCTTTATGGTTTGGTGTTGATAAGTTTTGATTTCTCTTTTTCCCTTTCTAGATCTGCCGTGTGTGTGTGTGTGTGTGTGTGTGTGTGTGTATGCTTTCTCTGGAGATTACCTTAAAAATATACTTGGGCTAGTAATGTAGCTCAGTGGTAAGCTACATATGACCACTGAGCCTAGCATACATATGACTTTGGGTTTAATACTCTGTAACATGCATGCATGCACATACACACACACACGTCATAAAGTTACTAGAGATAATTTTAAGCTAATAACTTTCATCACATACAAATACTCTAGATGGCCTGCACATATAATTTACTGGTTTTTTGCCTTAATTTAGATCTATTTATATCATGTCCTTCAGTATCACTGACTTTTAACTTTCATACTGGAGATTTCCAAGTTATAATTCCTCCATTATATAGTAATGTAGCTTTCTGAATTTATGAGTTTATTTTCTCAACTCAGAGAACCTCTGAGTTGAATGTATATGGAATTCTTGGGAGTTTTATGGATAAAAAAGTTCTATCCTTTTTCCATCAAATAAGTTTTCTGTGACTTTCTCTTTCCCTGAAACTTTCACAAGGTGAATATTTGTTTGGTTAATTTTATTCCAGGGCCGGGGAGATAGCTCAGTGAAATAAGCGCTTCCCTGGCAAGCACAGGGCCCTGAGTTCAATCCCCAGTTCCACCAAAAAATTTAAAAAAAAATTGTATTCCATAAGTCTTGTATGCTTTATTTACTCTTACTCATTCTTTTCTATTTTTTCTTCTGACTGGATTATTTCAGAAGACCAAGAAATTGATTTAGTTTGCTATTAAAGCTTTCAATTATGTTTCCACTTTAATTATCAAGTTCTTCATTTCTAAGATTTCTACTTGGCTCTAATTTTCTATTTGTATTAGTATATGTTTGCGGTACATCATGATTACATTCATGATGGGGAGTTGGTTCATGTACATAACACAACTTGATTCTTTTTCTTAACTTTTTTCTGCCTGACTTCTTCCTCTATATCATTTTTTAAAATCTCTGTTGAATTTCTTGTTCAGGTCATAATTGTTTTTCAGATTTAATTGATTTATTTATCTGTAGTATCTCTAAGTTTCCTTATAATCTTTATTTTTGAATATTTTTAGGAAATTCATAAATTTCCATTTTGGGGGGTTAATTACTTAAGAATTATTGTGGTTTTAGAGGGCTGGGGATTTGGCTCAGCAGCAGAATGCTTGCCTAGGAAGCTGAAGGCCTGAGTTCAGTCCTTGGCACCAAAAACAAAAAAACCCAAAAATTAAAAAAAAAAAAAATTATTGTGGTTTTGGGATTGTGTCACATTACCTTGCTTTTTCATCTTTCTTGTGACCCTTGTTGATGACTATACTGGTGAGATGATTATCTCTTGCAGTTTTATAGATTGACTTTCATAAAGAAAGAGCATCTCTAGATGTATCTTAAGATATTATTTGCATAGGATACATTGGCTTTTTTCAGGTACAGTTTTATACTCTGTGCAGTTTTCTTGCTGTAACCAACAGCAAGTTGCCTTATAAAGCCCTTGGTGGTGTACGTTGTAGAAGTTTGTGAGACTGGTCTACTAGTTTTGGATGGGGCTTCCCTGAAGTAGTCCATCTGGCTGGTGGGAAAATCCATCTGGGCTCACCCCTCTCTGTTGAGATGGATCACCTGTTCCTTTATAGGGTCAGGGTACTATGGGATCAGTACCAGGCACTGGACCTATATTCTAATAAGCCAAGGTTGGGACATTGTAGTCTTTGGGTCGGGAAGATGGAACACATCCTAAGCACTTTTTTTTCCAGGGGCTAGGGAGTGATATTAGCTGGAGAATGGTGTTTTATTGTGTATGTATAAACACAGAGTAATAGAAACAGAGCCAGTGGCTGATGGCTTCCAGAGCGAAAAATTCCACAAGTGCCTTTAGTCTTAAGATGGTGCCCTAGACCTACAACGTGAGTTTTGTGGAGGGGGGATATTTGAGGGAGAAAGAAGAGCAACAAGATCTCCTCTGTGGTAGTGTAGCAATGTGTGCTCCAGGCATCTCACAACACTGGGTTCAGGACCCATTAGGATGATAAAGTTCCCCAACACCATAAACAATAGCTACACATGGTATTGATGGGGGCTCTCTGGGCTTCTGCTTACCTTTTCTCTCTAGGAAAAATGTCATCTTATTCTAAGCTAATCTTTACTAGAAAGACAGTATGGCATTTCATTCTATTCCCTGTGGGCCATCCTTAGTCTTCCTGTTCTATTTTGTTTCTGCCACTACTCTGCTGTATGCCAGTCCACTACCTCAGCAACTGTGACCCAAATGTAGTTGTTTATTGTTTTGTTCTTTTTTGTGGATCAAATTGGTGTTAGACACCTCTAGTCATCCACCTTGCTTATTGTAGTCAGAGTTTGCAAAGGAATAGATTTGATACAGGACATGTAATTTATAGGATTATTTTATAATATTCACACAAAAAGTCAAATGTAATCAAGTGCAGATGATCTGTCCACATACTAGAGACTCAGTGTATCCAGCTAAGGGCCTGGATCCCATAGCAATATCCAGCATGAGTCCTACTGAAGACCTAGAGCCCATGGTACTATTCTCCACAAGTCTAGCTGGAGGCCTAGAGTCCACAACAATGTCTCATGCAAGTCTGTATCAAGAATATACACTGGGGAGGCTCAAAGTTCAATACAGGAAGCTAGAAAGTCTATACTAGTGGGATGAACAATCTAAGCCTCCAGTCTGAAGAAACTGCACTGGAACCATGAAGTCATCATGCTCAAGGTAAGGACCAGAGCTCTCCTGGAAAGAACTGCAGCCATCCTCAGCAACAGCAAGGACCTCAGCTCTTCCAACAATGAGAGCAACTGAGTTCATATCAAGAAAAGCTGCTCCAGGAGAATCAACAGCACGCCATCTTTTCCTCCAGTTCTTTTATGCTGTTGGCAGCAATCTCCAGGTGGGCCTTCCATACCCAACACCATGCTGATTCAGTTCAGCTTGGTTTTACAGATTAACCAGTAGTTAATCTCCCACATGGTTGATGTTCTATTGCTATTTCTATTTGATTTCTTTAAAAGGTTCCATCTACAATGCCTTCAAAAT
>NW_004524583.1:15887778-15902996 GCF_000260255.1 Octodon degus
TAAAATATTTCAAGTTTGTATAACTAGAAAATCTTACTTAAAAAAGAAAGAAAGAAAGAAAGAAAGAAAGAAAGAAAGAAAGAAAGAAAGAAAGAAAGAAAGAAAGAAAGAAAGAAAGAAATCTACTGAGGAAACTGGTGGAGCAAACCCTGGGTACTGTCCAGGCAGATCATGAAAATGTGGCCCTGGATACTTTGTGATACTGTTCCCTTACTCTCCTTCCCAGCCATCATGAGCTAAGCATGTTTGCTCTGCCACATGTTTCCATGTTGTTTTTGCCTTGGGGCCAGCTAACCGTGGCCTTTATGCTCAGAAACTGTGAGCCAGATTAAATCTCTTCTCCTTTCAATTGTGTTAGGCATTGTCTCAGCAGAAAGCTCACTGTCATACTAATTCACCTCATCTTCTACAGTGTAGATTTATAACTGGAGAAAATATGGGATATAGGATCATTTATATTAGTTTTTTTTTTTTTTGCTTAAAGTGAACCATATGTAAAAGTTTTCAATATTAGGGGAAACATAAATGCATTTTGAAAGAAACAGAAGGTAGACTTTTTTTAGTTGTCCTAAATATTCTCATTTATCATATAGGATGGTCTGCTTGACCATTTCTGTGAGATTGATTGATTACAAAGTAAGTCTTCTAATACAGAATGTTTGTCTCTTCTTATTTTCTAATGTTTGATACATTTGAACTAGTACAGTCTTTGAATTAGAACCAATGCAGGCTTCTCCCAGAGTATCAAAATGCATGTTAGAAGTTTGCTTGGGCACATGACAGCTTGCACAAGTATCTGCCTACAAAATAAGACACTAAGGTAGCCATAGTTCACGAAACAATACTAAAACTGGATTTTATACTAGATCTAAGAACATAAGGCAAAAATGTTATATACTGTGACTTTCCTTCTTCAAAGATTTAAATCTTAAACTAAACAAGTAATTACTCTGTGCTCATTGTAAAAAGATAACATTTGGAGGTGAGATATTAACCAATACCCTCTGAATAGCTAGAAAACCAAGATAATATAAATGAAATACGCCACAAAGATAGTATCACCCAAAGTTATGGTATATGAAAATATTGCTAATAGGACAGCATTTTTCCTCAATTAGCCTTGAAGTTAAAAAACATCTTCCAAGAATAGTCAAGGATATCAGGGATTTTATTCTCAGAGAACTTTTTCTTTTTAAAATTTATTTAGTAAAGGGTCTACAGGGTCTCACTACACAGATCAGACTCCTAGTAATTCTCCTGTTTTCAGCATTCCAAGTGCTGGAACTATAGACACACACCACCATGCCCCATGTCAATCTCAGTCTCAGCACGCCCCAGGGGTGAGGCTGGCACAGCACACCGTGGATTGAACCCCAGTGTCTGCATCTGCCTAAGCAGACACTTTAATCCACTAAGCTATCTGGCCAGCCCGAGAAATGTTATTGGAATGCTGTGAGTACAAATAAAACTGTAATACAATAATACTTCATGAATTATTCTGTTCTTGAACAATTCAGTTTGTGAACAAGCATTTAGCGAAATTTTGCTTCCATTCACAAGCTGCACATCAGGTGAGAAACACAAACACAACCATCTCCCCCAGGATTGTGAAGTGAATTAAATTCTTAAACCAAGGTACCGCTGTAATGATGTTTCAGCCCCAAGTACTTAGTGCTTACTGATTTAGTTCTCTGTAACGTTAAAGATGGAGATGCCATAAATGCGGACATATTGTGACTAAAGTGGAGTGTATAACATTCTCTGTATTTAAATTAGTATTTAGTTTATCAAGCTGTTCAGAGGCTAAAACAGAAGGATCAAAAATTCAAGCCAATCTGGGGAACACACACACACACACACACACTTCTCAAACTCCCCCCCCATTTTTGGCTTATCACTTAAGTAACTCAACTAGCTTCTGATCATTTGGATAAATTGACCAAATAAATTTTTACCCCTAAGGAAAGATCCATATTCTTGATTCACCAGACTATACTACCTGCTTGACAGATAACCAGCCAATCTAAGCAACAGCTTTGAATTGTTATTGGTAAAAATCGGAATCAAGTATGAAATCTTAAAAGCAAAGTGTGATTAAAGGCTATAATATTTTGGTTTTGTATATTTGAAGTTGAAAGTTTTGGAACATTTGAAGGAGCAATGATAAGCTTAACTGACAGTGAAATTATTTCTCTACTTTAGGGCTATCTTTTCTCACCACTGAGACACCATGCCCAACACTTGCAAGTTAAAGGAGGAAAGGTTTCATTCCATAACTACAGGGCAGGACACCATGGCAGAGGGGCCTGGCAGAGGAGAACCAGTCCATGGCACGGCAGGTGAGGCAACCAGGAGCAATGAGCCTCCATTCAGACTGCAAGCCACACAACCTTAATACATATTCACACACTCTAGATTCAGCCACATCCAAAGGGCCCCACCTTAAGGCACATCTAGATACAAACCATAACAGGATAACATGATTCTTTTTTAGAGAAATTATAAACCCCTGGTAGCAAGTAAACTAGCTTACTTCATGCCCTATTTAACAACAACAAAGAATGAGTATTCTATATTATTCTAAACTCACTGTAGTGGTTAAAGTTTTTTAAAACATTTAAATGGTGCTCTTAATCTAATCTTACATTAGGAATCTAAGGCCCTATGTTAAGCACCTAGTTCAAGATAGTCATTGGCACAGTCGAATTTTATTTTATTTATTTGCAGTGAGAAATAAATGTATTTTTGACATTGTTACAGTGATTTATTATACTAGAAACATATTTGGCATAGTGTTAACAGTGCTTTAGTTTTTTTTCCATAATTTTATTGAGAAACAAATAGCAATGAGACAGTTTCAAGTCAAATTGGTAGGACAGTTTCAATAATTAACACGTTGTATACTCTTTTCCTAGTGGTTATTTGCTGTACAAGATGCAGACATGATATCCTATTTACAAACACTATTAGAACAAATCCCTCTGTTCATTAAGAGAATGTAACTAAATTGAATTTTGTTTTCTTTTTTTCTCATCTCTTTGTGTAATCAAATTGATTTGGAAAATCTCAGGACTGGTTTGGGCCAGGGAGATAGCTCACTGGAATAAGTATCTGTCTGGCAAGTGCAAAGTCCTGAGTTCAATCCCTGGAAAAAAAAAAAAAAAAGTCTCCCAGGGTCATATCAACAGAGGCAGCTTTCTTGAAACAATATCAATTGTATGATCAGATAACTAAGTCAAGAACTAATCATTTCAGGGTATTGGAGACTGTTATTTTTGTGGTCAAGAGAAGAAAGATATGAATTAAACTGGAATAGCAGTAATAATTCCCAGGCTTTGGCAACTAGATCTGACTCAAATTACCTGTGGGACTAGTTTTTTCTTGTGTAAAGTGAAAGAGCTGTAACTTATGTAAAGTTCCTTATACTGATAAAATTCTGTCATTTCCTATAAATTTTCTGCTGTCAAAAGCAACACTTAAAATATTTATCCTTAAAATGCGCAGTAAGGATTTAAATTGCACCATAGGGGAAAAACAGATTTTGAATTGAATTTACTTTGTTCATTACCAAAATGACAAGGGATGAGGATAAGGAGTTTCTAAGGACAATGAAGCATTTTTGACCACTTTTCCTATATTGACATGAGATAGAAAATTAAAGGCAACTCAATCAGAGTAAAAGGAGATCTCAGGAATGATAATATAAGTCAATATTTTATACCACACAGTGCATCAAGACTGAGACTCACTAATTAAATATCTAATTTAATATTGTTTACCAAGCCTCTACTAAACACCCAAGCATGGGGTTGGTTGGTTAAAATAAAAAGATAAACAAGACATAGGCTTGTGCCTCAAAGAGCTTACCATCTGGTTAGGGACAGAGCTGAGTAAATAGAAAATTGCAATTAAATGCTATGATAGAAGAAAGAGTTTAGAGCAGTGACTCCAAACTTGGCTCATCCTAGAATTTCCTGGGAGGCTTTTAAAAACTATAGATCCTTATCCCTCAGAGATCACAATTTAAATGATCTGGGGAAGGACCCAGGGAAATGCTATTTTTTTAAAGCTCATAAGGGGATTTAATACACAAACTTGAAAATAACTGGGATCAAAGGGCACTAAACTGAGTTCTTAAGAAAAATAGGCAATGGTCAAACAGGAAAGGAGACAAATCTTCCAACTTTGTGCATGGAGATAATAAAAGTCATGATACATCAGGGACACAGTATGTACAGTTAGTTCAGTATAGGGTATACGAAGGGAGGGGGACAATGAAAGATTAGTCCAGGGAGGAAGGTGGGGAGGCAGATCATCTATGGTCTGCAAAGGAATTTAGACTTGATAAAAGTTGGTGAGAAAAACAGTAGGGGAGTGACATGTTCTTTTTAGAACATCTTCAGGAGCACTGCAGAAAATGGATTAAGGGGACTGATAGCAAGGAGACCACTTAAAAGGCTATGATAAAAGAAGAAGAGGGCCTGAGCTTCATCAGTGGCTCTGGGAAAGGGGGAGATATTCAAGAACAAATTGCAAGGAGGGAGAATCAACAGGGCAATTGGATGTAGTTGGTGAGAGTAGGAGTAGCTAGAGAATATAATTTTCTTTATTTTGTAGATACTAATTTGCCAACAGTGAATCTGCCCCAGATAAAATACTTCATAGGTAAGGAAGAACCGTTTATAAATTTAATTACATATAGTGTGTTTTGAATCCAGTCATCTCAAATCCAAAAGCGAACAAAGTAATCAGGGCTATTTACAATCCCTCAATGACTAAATTCTTGACACACTTAAGGCCAGCCATCTAACATTTGCACCCAGATTAATGGGGGAGAGAGGAAAACAGCACTAAAACAATGGTTTGAGAGATTTTAAGTAACACAAATGGTTGTCTAGTCTCTAAATCTGTCCAAAGCACATGGAGTGAAATCCTTCTAATCATTCTGAGTTTCATCTGAGAGTGACCTCGTAAAAACGTGCCTCCCTCCTAGATCACCACACTTTCTTTAGCTTCTTATTCTGTGCAGGCATTTGATTCCAGAATTTTCTAAAAAAGAAAAAGGAAAAAAGACAGCTCAAACAATGAGTGTAGATCTTCTAAAAATTATTAAATTAGGATGCATGTTTACAACTCCAGGACTGGGGATATAGCTCAGCAGTATAAATACCTGCCTGGCAAGCGCAAGGTCCTAAGTTTGATCCCAAGTACCAAAAGAAAAAAAACTTCGTTGAAGACCTTAGGGTGAGCTTTGTACCCAAAAATAGCTGGAAAGTAATCAGTCTTGAAAACTAGAGATCAGGGCTGGCGAGATAGTTCAATGGACTAAGTGCCTGCTTTGGCAAGCTCATGGACCAGGGTTTGATCCTGGTCCCACACTGTGCCAGCCCCGCCCCTGCGGCATGCTGAGCTGGTGACCAATTCCAGGTGTGGTTGTGTGCACCTACAATCCCAGGACTGGGGAAGCTGAAAACTGAGTCCAATCTGCGTAGTGAAGAGACCCTGTACCAAATACATAAAATGAAGAAAGAAAAGAAAGGAAGGAGAGGGAGAGAGGGAGGGAGGGAGGGAGAGAGGGAATGAAGGAAGGAAGGAAGGAAGGAAGGAAGGAAAGAGAAAGAAAGAAAGAAAGAAAAGAAAGAAAGAAAGAAAGAAAGAAAGAAAGAAAGAAAGAAAGAAAGAAAAGAAAAGAAAAGAAAAGAAAACTAGCCTTGCTTCACCTGTCAGCAGATTACTGCTGGCATTTTTGATGTCTAGTTTTCAAGGCTAATTATTTTCTGGATTAGGTCTGGTTTGGGGGGAAAAGGTCCAGTAAAGCTCTTATCTAGCATGGCCCTTGCTTGGGCTGGTTAGCAATCCCCAACAGTACCCCCCCCCGAAAAAGACACATTACAAGAATCTTTATCAACTATTCAATCCTTTAAGATAGGGAATTTTTTTAAAAAGTCATTCTTACCATATTGGGTTTATTTCTGTCAAAACATGTTTTGCTCATAGTTGTGGTGTCTGTAGTACCTGATGGAAAACAGGAAAATAAGAGCTTCTTTTGAGAAAAGAATGTACATATTGAGTTGTGAAACTACTAACATCCACTGCTTGGCTATAAAGAAAGACCAACTCAAGGCTTTTATAGGTAAATGAATACAACTAAAGACCATACTCATAAGTGAAACAAACCAGACTCTCACGCATCCTCTCCCTAGGGTATGAAACTGAAAGAGTACAATCCAAAAGTTATAATAGACATTGTGAAAGGGAAAGAAACTACTCTAAGAGGAAAGAATAACTGGGAAAGAAGAGAACGAAGAAAAGGGAGGAATATATACAGTAGCTAAGATAATTTTACTACTAATTTCTATTCACTGAAAGGAGCAGTTTGTACTTACATTGTTTTGAACAATTTTGCATGTCTATATCTGGTAGTCTGACCAACTACTCGACATAACTATGCAATATAATAACCCTTGTTAATTTCCTATCTTGTTTTGAAATTCTATATAATTTCCATTTTTTAATTTAAAATAAAACTACTAGCATCCATCAAAATACCTAATTGTCTTATTGTAGGAAAGACTAATATAAATTTTCTAATTGTTTTAGAAAATGAAGCATGATTTTAAAGTGGTCCTTTTATTTTCTGTTGAAAACTTATGCCCTTGTGTGGGGGAAGCATTTGAGCACTACATGCAAAAAAGAACAACTTGAGTCTACAAAGTGTACTTTTTAAAAATTCTTTTTAATCTTTTATTTATTTACTTATTTGGTCAGGGTCTCACTATGCAGCTTAGACTCATAGTGATCCTCTTGTCTCAACCTCCCCAGCGCTGGATTATAGGTGTGCACCACCACACCGGCCCGGCATGGCACATCCCAGGGTTCCAGGGCCACATTGGATCCAGGTCCTTGTACTTGTCAGGCATACACTTAGACCACTGAGCTATCTCCCCAGCCCCTACAAAGTGTACTAGAATTCTAATATACCACTTAAATGAGGATGTGAAATGATAAATGCCATATCTACACTTAAATAACCCAGACATCTGTTTTATGAGAAAGATCAATTCTGATTAGTAGAAAGCAAAAGATAAAGGTGAGGATGGGGGAAGAGATAGGAAGACAGGGAGAAAGATTTGGCACAGGCTAAGAGGGAGAAGAGAGATGATAACGGAGTAAGAGAGAATTGTAAGGTGCTAAGTAGACTGTTCACCTAGGCTGCAGTTACCAGGCTAAAGTATAAGACTGTTAAATTCAAATTTCAATAAACACCAATAGTTGTCAGTATCAGTATGTCCCATGTAATATTTAGAACACACTGATACCAAAACTACTGTTTCTCTGAAATTGAAATTTAACCAAATAGTATCTTTTTATTAAATATGATTCCCCCATCCTAGACATCCTCTGTCCTGAGTGTGCAGTGCAGATAAGAAGAATTTATTGACGGCACTAAAATACTAAAATAATTCTGATATTAATGAGGAGGCAGTTTAGACATTAAAGCTTCAAAATTTATATTTAGGAGGAAAAAAGGCTTCTAGTTTCTCCCTGGACTTGTGTGAGGCTCTATGAGAAGCAAATAACGACCTAACTTAGAAATTAGGCTAGGGCCATCGAGGTAGCCCAGTGCTCTAAAGCACCTGCTTAGGCAAGCTTAGGTTCAGGGGACCAAGGTTCCATCACAGGAACCACATGCTGCGCCAGCCCCACCCTCAGGGTGGGCTGAGCTAATGAAAGAAAGAAAGAAAGAAAGAAAGAAAGAAAGAAAGAAAGAAAGAAAGAAAGAAAGAAAGAAAGAAAGAAAGAAAGGAAGAAAGAAAGAAAGAAAGAAAGTCTTGTAAAGTACTAATCCTACAACTTTAAAATTCAGTGGGTTCAAGTTGCCTAAGAACATAAAATCCTGTACTTGAGAGTAAAACTACTTATTGAGGACCCAGAGTGAAGGTAGCTGTGATTTTCTGCCCCTGACTTTCAACGTTTTAGCTTAATGCTACTATTTTTCTTTCAGAAGCATCTGCTAAAGTGTATTGCGGCTATCAGGAAGAGTAATAGTAAAGAGAATTTAATGTCAAAGGTGGGAAGAATGGCTTCCTTTCAGAGCAGAGGATTACTGATTAAATAACATGTCAAGAGTATTCACTTCCCCTCTAGGGGCTTTCATCTAAATTCCTGAGTGAAACATAATATCCACACCCAACCCTCAGGTTCTTCTCCAAAGAACTTTTTGTTTTTTCAAGGAGCTAAAGAAAATGCCCAGACTTGGGGACATGAAAGAAGGTTGTCAAAATCAAGTGTCTTACTTATTACAAGTTATATTATTACTGAAGTTAAATTTCATCTTTAGACACTAGCAGATATACAGAGAAATTCAGCTGAATTTAGACATTGCTTGGTGCATGTGCTCTCTAAGATAGGTGACTGTGCCTGTTGTCCCTGAGTCAAACTATAATTTTATATCAGTAGGAAAGGGCTCCTTAAATGTGACTTGTTTCTGGAAAGATCCAAAAAAAGGATTTCTCCCCACCCCCAGTATAAACAGAAAAGTATTTCTTTTAGAAGACTAGGTGATGCAGATACGCTAGGCAGAGAAGACTCTCAGTGGTAAGGCTATATTCAGGCCTAAGCAGAATTCTTAAGCAGAGCTTGCTTGAATTATAACAGTCAGTAATATTTGCCAAACAAGTAAATCACACCACTGCAACTCAGCCAACCAGCACGTGGCATGGGGAGGAGGGATTCTTGGCTGAGACCATCAGGGTAGAACCTCCTTCTAACTGGGAAATGCCTTGGACTGAAAGGCCTATATCCCGATTTGCTGGTAGCTGTGTCCAAAATTGCATATCACCTGTTCTCTAAAACAGGTTTATAAATTCACTTCTTTTGAAATTGAAGGAAAAAAAAATTTAGAGCACTATTAAGTACTTAAACTCAATCCCTGTGCAATTTCCCATTTTTACTTAAATCACCTAATCGCCCAGTTTATCCTATGGTGGAGAGAAACAGAATACTGGAGGAAATGGCCATGATTGTTTTTGGAGTGGAGATTCCTGAAGCTCAGGGAGTAGAATAATAAAAGTATTATATGGATTAGATGGTATATAATTTAATCAAGGCTGTCAGTAGTATATCTTGGTGCCATAGAGCATGACATAAATCATACATAGGGGGATTTTTTTTTTCTTTTTAAATTGAGTATATAAATGTGACACATTTTGACCTAAGGGTAATAGAAATCAGCCTGTTTCACAGCCCCTTCAGGGTTCTTGAATTACTTTTTAAGGTAGACTTGAAGCCTAGATGTGGCTGGTGCCACCTGCTGGAGAAATGCCGAACTACATGTATCTCAATCCATTTTGTAACCACGTTTTCTTTGCTGTGGAAAAAATTATAACCTTTGGGGAGGGAAAATTGTTCTTCATCAGCAGGGGATAATACCTTCAATAGCTGATAAGTTTGATATAAATCACAGCTTTTAGGGCTTGAAAAGGCATGAGGAATCCTGTACTTCAACACTGCCATTATATGGCATAGTCTAGAACAACTAAGCTTTGCATATGGACTAAGCCTAGTTTCTCTGACTGTTTCTTGTTCTGTAATTTGTGTTGCATAGAATCACAGTAAAAGTTATAAAAACTGGAAAGTTTTTAACATGCTCAATAAAATGCTGTATTTTTGTTTGTTTGTTTTTAATGTATTTTAAAGGGATGGGGAAATGGCTCAGTGGAGTAGTGGAGTAAGCACTTCCCTGGCAAGCACAAGGGCCTGAGTTCAATCCCCAGTTCCACCAATAAAACAAACAAACAAACAAAAAACCCTACTATTTTTAATGTATTTTGTATAGGGCATCACTACACAGCTCAGACTCAAGTAATCCTTCTGTTTTCAGCCTCCCTAGCACTGAGATTACAGGCCTGGGGCACCATGCCTGGTCTCTGTAGTGGGCTCTGGGTGCCCGGGGGCGGGACCAGAGCCACATATGGTATGCGGGATTGGACATGGTCCCTGTGCTTGCCTAAACAGGCGCTTAGTCCGCTGAGCTATCTCACCGGCCCTCTGGTTGTTTTAGTCATAGAAAAACCTGAAATTAAATGATTTGATCAGGTCACATAATTGGTAGCTTCCAGAGCAGGGCCTCCAACTCATATATCTGACTCTAAATCCAGTGCTTTTTTTTCAATAAATTATAACTTCTCAAAATATGGTGAGGTGATTTTAGGTACAACTTGGATAAATTGAGATGGTATTGAAACTGTAAATTACAGAGGAAAAATGATTCCCTTTTTGATACTTTTAAAATTTGATGGCATCAAGGAGAAAGTACCAATTTTGATGCTCGTTTTCTTTAAAATTCTGTCTGGCATCTCATCTTTGAAAATCAAACAGGCCTCAGGCTTGCCTTTCTTGTTAGAACATTAAAATTTTGGTTTTTATATGCTTATTAAGTTTATTCTCTCAGTATGGGAAACTATACTGGTTTTTTTCATTTAAAATAATAATGTACATTTTATTTTTGAAGAATGCATTTACGGAAAAAGAAGTTACTCTAAAGAGCAAAAATTGAAAAAACAATAGTCCAAGCAGCATATAAAGTCAAGAAACAAGGGGCTGGAGAGATGGCTCAGTAGAGTAAGTGCTTCCCTGGCAAGTGCAAGGGTCTTAGTTCAATCCCTGGTTCCACAAAAAGAAAAAAAAAAGAAACACTACACACCACCAAATCACAGTGTATCCGTCATACCATTGTTGATAATAATCTCTTAGTATGATTTCTTTTAAAATTCTTCCATCATGATCGCTAATATTCATTTTAATAATCAAACTCTAGAGATTATAAAATAAGCAAATATTTAGCACTCTATTAGTTTACAGATACACTTGGGCTCAAACAAACCCTGAAGTTTTGAATATATGTGTAGAAAATGCAATCGTTGCATGACCAATGCTGCGTGAATACATAAGAAATCATGGGCTGGTGAGTCAGCTATGTTAGTTTGTGGTAGCTGAATGATATTGTATTTTTTCTTCCTTTCTCTTTGTATTTATTTTTGTTTTATTTATTTACTTTTCTCATACCAGAGATTGAACTAAAGACCTTTGGGCTGATCTATAGTCCCATCTACAGTCTTTTTTATTTTTTATTTTGAGACAGCATCTTGCTGGGTCTTGTGATCCTCCTACCTCAGCTTCTTCCTGGAGTGCTGGGATTATAGGTGTATACCAGGTAAAGCCCTATCTTTTAGTTCTTTAGGATTATAAAACAAGACAAGAAGAAAAAGGTGTTAATCTGTGGGTGGGTCATCCTAGTTAAATTGAGCCCATATTCTGCCAGCAAGGGAAGAAATTTGTGGATGCATTCAAGTTTAATGGAATCCTTCACTCTATACTAATCTGGGCTTAAATCTGGAATTTAAAAACTTCTGGATCTTTATATTGATCCCTTGGATTATTTTAGCTTTTTTTTTTAATGAGATAAACTACCTCTTCATAACCCTCTGTCCCTCCGTCTTTTTAAAAAAGATTTATTTATTTGTTTATTTATTTATTTCGTATAGGGTCTCACTATGTAGCTCAGACTCATAGTGATCCTCCTCTCTCAACCTCCCCAGTGCTGGGATTATAGCACCACCATGCCTGGTTTCATAGGCCATCAGGGTATGCCTGGGCTTTCGGGGCAAGCACAACATGTGGTAGGGGCCAGCACAGCATGCATTACCAGGGATCGAACCCGGGTCCTTGTCCTTGCTAAGCACACCCTTAGATCCCCGAGCTAGCTCCCCAATGCTCCTCTTTTTAATTTGTATCTTAACGACTTTCTATTGCTTCTGGTTTCATTCCATGGTTTTTCTTTCTTTGTGCTGTCCAATTCGATGTCTATCCCCTAATCTTCTGCTCTGAAGTAGTAGTCTACTACAATAAGGTACATGAAATGAAACAACTCCAGTTCATAGAAAAGTGAAAGATGAGATGAAACTAATATTTCATGTGAACTCTGTTATCATTTATATATGCTAAGTACCAGATATATTACTTTATCTTTACAAAGGTAAGCCTAATTTCCTTCAAGGAGAATTCCTTAGTATAAGAGCTTTTGCTACTTCTACTAATCATGATAATGAAAACTTTTATGATTACACCACTAACATTTAACTTTCTATGTGCTAGGCATTGTATTACAATCAATGGATTCTCCACTGTTAACAAAACAAAACCTCAAACTGTGTACAGATGTTATTCTACTTACCTTGGGACCTTGGAAGATTTAACAATACTTGCTTTGGCTTAAAATTCTGCTGTAAATACAGTGATAATTTCAGGTCACTAGCCTTCTGGAAGTTCTTCAGGGCTTCAATTCTCAATTCAATCACTTTTCCATGAAAGTCACTCTGAAAGGGAACATTTTTCAAAACTAGTCAGGTAATATTAGCTTCTTAAATTCACTGTTACCTGAAAGATTGTTATGCAGAAGTTTAAAAGCAAGCCACTTATGGTCAATCTTTTAAAATTGGGCAAGTATCTCCCCCCTCACACACACCTCACCCTGTTTCTGATAGAACAAAATCAAGGACAGAAGAAGAAATACTATTTATTCCAGTTAAGATAAAGCTAGAGATAGATCACTTAGGCCATCTCCTGATGGTACATTTCTTTTAGCAGAACAGCTTGTAACCCAAGATGAAGAGATTGGGATTAAACTATAATACATTGTATTACATGAGCAAAATTGCATCCCATGTCCAGGCTTGGAAGACTTTAATACCTGAAGGCTGTTGGCTTGTTCCTGATACTTGACCCATTCCATTTTCCTCTGTTTCTTTTCCTGATGGAAGAAAGAGCCTCTGGGTGATAAAGTAAATTGAGATAAAAAAAAAATCAGTTTTCTCAGTTTTCTGCAATAACCTTGTAGTGAAATTATGCTGTCATAGATTCACTATTAGGTTAGCTTCAATTGCAAAATCATCTTAATTTGCTTCCTCTGTGAAATCCACTCCCTCAAAGCTAGAAGGTAAATGAACAGGCCATTTTCTGTGAATAAGATAGTTATTGGAAAATGAGATGCAAATAAAATACCCCCAAGTCAGTTTTGCAAGTGAAGTTAACAAGTGTTCTGATATCGCATAGCTACCGTGGAGCAGTCATCTCTGAGGTAGCTTTTCTAGCTCTGTCCTAGCTAAAATGATTTCCCAGAGACTTGTGATGACACAGTACCTCAGACACTATAGCCCAGGGGAATCAAATTGCTTATAAAAATCTGTTTGGTTCAGGAATATGTCATCGTTAAGTTCCACAAAACTACCTTCCTTATCTCTTTTACTTTCTATGTAAATGATATCTCTAATTCATTTTTAGCTTTTCAGATGACAAGGGGGATTTAGGAACCTGGGCTGAAAGTAGCACTAAAGGAATAGCACCATGAAAAATTGTGTTTTCTTGGGAAACCATAAATTGAACAAATCCTAAAAGCCTGGATCCTGCCTGTCTGCCTACCTAAATTAGCCTTGATCAACAGGCTGTTTCCTGTACTTGGCATTCTAAGTACATGCAGTACACTTACCGTTCCATCCTGTAAGTCTGCTGTGGTTTTCATCTGTGGTGCTTCTTGTTGACCATGAAGTTCTTCTGTCTCGAAGGTCTGTGGAGAGACATTATGGCAAATCTTTAAATTAGAAGGAAAAAATGAGAGAAATGAAAAACCCGTATGAGTCAAGGTTCTTGGTTTCTGCCAGTTGGCAACTTCTCAGGGACCAACATGGAAGCTGTACTACATACCAAAGGGAATATAGAATATAGTGAGACCTTCCCTTTGTTACTGTCTCAGTTACTTTTCTCTCGCTGCTGGTACAAAATACCTGAGTCTCAAAATTAAGGAAGGAAAAGTTTATTTAGCTCACAGTTTATGGAGGTTTCAGTCTATGACCAGCTGGCTCCAAGCACAGTGGGACATGGCAGAGGGCAGCAGTTTATGGTGTCAGAAAACAAAACAAAAGCAAAAAGGGAGGAACCAGTGGCAGCAGCAGCAGAAGAGGCAAGCCTCTCTCCCTTCATTATGGTGTATTGAGGGTGTCTGCCCCAGGGTGGGTGTAGCACTCACACCCGTTATCCCAGCACTGGATTATGAAGTAATCACGTCCTCTAGAAGACTGCCCCCATTACTATATGAGGCTTTGGGGGGTGGGGACAAACAGACACAAGCCATAACAGGTACCTTACAATGATAAAATCTATTAATGGAACCCTTAGTTCATGTCAATCACTAAGCTACTTACTATAGTTTACTATTTTACTATGTTATAATCATTTTTAGGTTACTTGCACAGGACTTCTTTTATTTTCCTTTCAAAGATGAGGAAATTGAGACTTGGAAAGGTTAAGTCATTTAGGATTATACAGTGACAGACCTGGAGTTTAACCAGATCTTTCTGGCTCTAAAACCTATGTTCCTAGCCACTGTCCATAGTGTTCTTTTCCATTTCTCCTTATTCAAGAATGGGCAGGATGAGCCAGATGTGGCAGCATACACTGTTAACTACAGCACTTGGGCAGGAGGATTGCTGCCCTTCCTTAGCTAGCCTGGGCTACATAGTGAGTTCAATGCTTGCTTGAAGTGCATAGTAAGATCCTCTCTCAAAAAATAAATAAAATTAAATAAATAAAAGGAAAGTCCATTACAAGCTAAGTTGTGTGGATATCCCTTACAAAAAACAGTTTGGGAGCTCTAGATTGTGCTGGATTTCCTATCATAAGGCCTCAAGAACTTAAGAACTAATATTTCTGGTAGTTCACATAACTAACCTCTAACTGCAGCTGAGAACAAGGAGCATATCTCAGCATAAAGTACAGGACTTGGAGGTATCTTGCTTATTTTTGGAAAGGTGAGATGAAAAAGCAGGTTATATCACCTGCTTATATCACAAGACACAATCTACTCTTCTAGTTGCATAGTCCATGAAAAAGCACAGAAGTGCCAGGGGATAGTCCACAGAGGAGTTTCTTTTCCTGGTTTCTCAACCAAAAAACAAAGCCCTAAACCATCATTATAATGAAGTGATTGTTGTGAAATTATTGAATTAGGCATTAGAATTAGATATCCATTAGTTCACTCATTCAACTTTCATTTGTTGATTCTGTGCTATGTTCAAGCATCGTGACCAATGTCAGGTATTCAAGCAGAGCAACCAAGTTGCAGAAGGGGGAACAGGGACAAGAATATATATATATATATATAT
>NW_004524583.1:15903096-15908654 GCF_000260255.1 Octodon degus
TCTTTTAAAATACAAATAAGTTTGTATTATGGAAAGTACAGTGGAGGATATGAACAGAGTTGTATAACAGAAACTAGGAGGATGCTTTATCTTAGATGAAGTAAACAAAGAGGCCCTTTATGAAACTATTTAAGTGGAGGCTTGGAGGATGAGAATGAACTGCAAGACAACAGTGTTACAGATGGGGTTAAAGCAAAAACAGATTCCTTGAGATGGGAAAAGGCTTGACATGTTTGAGAATTCAGAGAGGCCAGTGTGGTGGTTTCATAGGAAAAAAGGGGAGGACTTCTATGAGAGAAGACTAGAAAGGTGGCCATGAGCCAGATACGCCACTGTAAGGAGGTTGGGAAGGGTTTCTCTAAGAAATGTGACCTGATGCTGTGTTAAGAATGCATCAGAATGAGGCATGGATGGAAGAAAGGAAGGGCACGACAACATGAGGACAGGTCTGGATGGATACGGTCTTCAGGAAGGTGCTTTAAAGAGATCCTTAGAGACACACCTTGTTCCATAGCATCTCCATTTCCTTCCGAAGCATCTTGTTTTTCCTTTCCTGTTGGGGAAGGAGACCAAACAAACAAAGACATGTGTTGTGCAGGCAATAAAGTGAGATTGGAAGAAATTTCTAAGTTAACGGTGATGGAGGAATCCAGGGACATAATAAACCACAGAGGAAGGCAGTAGTTAATGGGCCTACTAAAAATCCAGGGCTGCTAGAGAGGAATATGATGATGGTGGTTAAAAATAGTTGCTACTGGAAATAATAAATAAGATTATGAGGTATCAATAGGAATGAGTTCTAAATTCTAAGATGTTCTCATCATCTGAAAATATCTCTGGGGTTTAGATCAATATTTTATAATCTTTAAGGTTCTTTACATAGTTGATTTTTTAAAGATCTAAGATTTTGTAAGAGCAAACCACTTTCTTCTTTTACTTTGGTAGGTAGTTCCTAGGCTATAACAGTGTAAAGGGCTAAGAAGCTTATATTAACCACTAGATAGAAAGGTTTTTAAAAAGCCAAAGAAAGAGAATTCTTGTTGCTTGCTCTTGTTCTTTGCAACATTCCTTCTTTTTTGATCTTTTATTTATTTATTTGGTATAGGACCTCACTGTGTAGCTCAGACTTATAGTAAGCATGTGATACTGGGGATCGAACCTGGGTCCTTGAGCTTGCCAGGCAGGCACTTAGACCACAGAACTATCTCCTCAGCCCCCAACATTCTTTCTGAATCCCTTTGGATCATTCTGCACTTTCTATCTCAGAGAAATAGGAATAGTGGAGCATGAGGTACAGGAAATTGGCAGTCAGTCTTTCCTTGTGCTTCTGTCCCCAGCAGTGGGATTGAACCCTGCTCAGGGGTACCTACCAACCTCTTACCAGGTTCTGTTTCATCTCCTCTGCTTCATGAATGAGCTCCACGACTGAGGACTCATCACACTCTTTCCCTGCCATGATCTGCCTCATGATCTGCAGACTAAAGAAAGATATCATAAAACATAAAACCTTCTAAGTGCTAATATAAATTTTCTGAGTCCGTCAGAAAGTACTTTACCATGTAAGTTAGGTGGGGTCCAAAATCTTAGCACTTCTGGAAGTCTTCCTAAATGCAGAAGCTTGCTATGACTAGGACGATTCTACTCCCCATTGACATTTGCCATTGCCAAATGTTTATTAATGAATTCCATGCTTTTTAATATTCAAAACTTAGGTTCCCAACCACCAGTGAAATTCCTTTCTGCCCCCTCAAAGAATGTTGTGGTATATGACTTGGGGAGGAAGGAGTGATTCTCCTCTGTAAAGAGGAGGTTTTAAAAATCTGATGGTTTCAGGAGAAATCTTAGTTCTATTTCTAGCTTCTCCTACCCCCTCAAAGCTCCAAACAGACATGTGATTTTTGTTGGGGAAACTGTGCTCATCTTTGGTAGTGCCCAGAGACTGAAAACCATTAAGAAGTTTCTAACAAGATCTGAAACAATGTTAAGTCTTGTGAAAGAAGACATTCTTTACGCCCTTTCATTAGTTTATATTTTTGTTCCTTATCCTGTTTCCTCTCCAGCTCTAAGCAGAAAGCCAGGCCTTTGTGTTCTCTTGCCCCAAGAGAAGTCCGTGCTTCAGTTGTAAGGAGCAGGTGCTGGACTACAATTTGCTGTCTGGCTTGTGCTCCCCAATAGTCTGAATTCCTTTCGTTGCTTATCATGAGCCTGTATAAAGAGGGTGCACCAACTGAGGTGAGATTTTCTGAGACTAGAAGGAAACAGGGAGTAGATGGAACCCAAGAGCAGTGAGTATTCTAGCAAACAGTTAAGACCTCAGCAACCTCATATGATTACAGAAGGCTAGCATCAAAACAGACAGCTCCTAGGCTTAGAAAAATTCACTCTGCTACTGATTGATATAGAAGAATCAATCATTTATCCTAAAGTGATTCTACATGGACAAAGACAGGCACTTTTGTGACCATGATTGGCCAAAGTTATTAAAGACTCTCACCTGTTTCTTTGGGGGACACCAAGTGAGGAAGAATGAACAACTCTAGACTCATGACATAAGGGCTGAGTCGTGTTTAATTTTGTTAAAAGACAAAAAGGTAAAGGATTCACCTTAACCCTGATTGTGTTACTGATTCTTTGTATTCTACTGGAACTGAATACTCAAAATTAAAACCAAATCCCAAACAAAACGGTGTAAAGAATCATTGCTAAAATGTGGAGATTAAATTCTCCAGTTTTTCATCTCTAGCATATCTGAATAAGGAGTCCTTACCTTCTTTGCTTTTCCTCCAAATTAGACATTAACTTCTGGAATAAGAGGTTGTTCCTATCTCCTAGAGGTTTTAACATCTCTAGAAGTTCCTGCTTCCTTATCTTTAGGTCCTCATTTAGTTCCTTTAAGTAGTTGTCTATTTTAGAGCTTCTGTGGAAAGAGACACCATAATATCTGTCATTACTCTAGGATAATAAAGACGCTTTTCTCTCCCAGATAGTTGCCATTTGACTTCTTGCACTACAGACTCACTTTTTTGAGGGCACAAAAGATCCTGAAGAGTTTGCACCACTTGTCATCTTGAAGAGAAACTTTTCTATTCCAAGAATAAAGAGGCTTTCTTGAAAATATATACCTTCTTTGCCTATTCAGCTAAGACATCATTTTTGTGCTGCTGTTCTTCAAACCCCTGTTGCGCTGGACTGATTTTGGCAACAGTTTGATGTCACAATAGTCCTGAGCCTACAAAATCAACAGGTCTTGTTAAGTAGCAGCAGTGGTGATTGTTGGATGAAAAATACTTAGCTGCATCTAGTTAGTTCTTGTGTTAGCCTATTTCAGTGAATGGTCTTCTGAAGTCTTTGAGTGAATAGGATAGCATCTCAGTATATCTCCATTATGGAATTCCTATTATGTTAGAAAATGGTGACCTATCAAAAATACCTCATCAGCACCATGGCAACAGATCTCTGTAGAATGCCTGTGTGAACTACTGAATTCTGAGTGAGGAAAAGATAGACATAGGACAAGTTTATTGTGTGTGTATGTGGGGGCTGTTGATTAGGAGGAGGAGGAGGAAGAGATAATTCTAAGAGACATTTAAAAAATGATAGAAGCCAAACTGACAAAAGGTATGAATATAATAATGTAACATATGAGCCATTGTCATTTTCCCCTCTTTAAAATTTGATATGTCATAATGTTATGGTAAAAGGCCATTGGACATATAGCAAGAAGATGAAGATGAATTTTCTATCATACTATGCGTATGTCCTTCCATAACTGGACTCTTCCCCCAGAAGGCTGTAATCTAGGCTTACCTCCAGATTCTGATTATTTTCCTCTTTTTATAGATCCACACACCTTATGAACCCTAAGTTATCTCATCTTCATTGATATCAATGTCAGCGGGAGATAATGTGGTTATACATTTAGTTGTGTGTGCATATGGGCATGTCTAATAAGGTTAGTGTCTAACCTCTACTAATTAGCCTATACAGAAAAGCCCCCTTGCAGACAGTCTGTACAAAAACTTTTAATACAGTGTACATGTGCCACTTGAATGTTTGTGCAATACCTAGTGAACTCTGTTTTAAATAAGAAAAGCCATAACAGATCATTCATACTTCATCTTGGTCGCTGTAGGAATATCCATGAAAAGTTTGGATTGAATGAAGGTGAACAAACTCCTTGCAGCTGAAAGGACATACTGGGTACACTAATTATTATTAATAGCATCGTAGACTACACATATGACAGGTGGTAGCAAACAGCAAAGGACAAAAATGACATTGATCACTAAAGCATAGCCGCTTTAAATTTCATGTTGTGACATTTGGCAGACAGAACTATGAAAGAATTTTAAAAGATTTAATGGGCAGGCAGCATACTAACTCACCTTCCTTTTTGTCCTTGCTCATAAATGATTCAAAGAGGAAGAACACTTGCTAATCTTGTGTGGTCTTTTCTACCGTCAATCATTAGTTTTTATTTCCTAGTATTCTGATGTACATTTCTTCAGCCTGGAACATAAATTCCAAGGAGGATATTTTCCTTATAATAATGCACATAGACATTGTGTTGAAGAGCATTTGAAAACTCTAGTATTGGAGATAATTGATACGCAACATTAGCTTGGGTACAGAGAAGGCAGGGAAAAGTTGCAGATGACCATTAGCAGTGGCAAAGAGGAAAGTGAAATGCTAATTTTTCCTGAAGTAGAATGTGACACCATCTGTTGATGGGAAGGCACAAAACCTCAAAGGAGCAATGACCTGAGATTTGGAATTGCATCTGATCCATGGCACATGCAGTGCTAAGGGTCAATATGAGTTTGCAAATTGGTGATTTAGCATGTCCTGAGTCAGAAGCTACAGAATTTTCTCCAGTAGTAGTAGTTGGCAAACTAAAAACAGTAACTGAGAGGACAGATGGTTGACTCCAGGCTGGGTCTTGGCAGAAAAGACAAGCAGAAATCTCAAGTGAGTAAGGGGGCTGAGAGTACAGTGAGAGTAACCATCAAAAGGTTGATCATAGAGTTCAAGCTGTGTAGGGAAGAAAGTGGAAGAGGGAATAGCCTAAAAGAAGACACTGGAAAGGTACTGAGATTGTGGAGCTACGGGAGGACAGAGTAGAGGTTATAGTCAGTGAGCATACTTCTTAAGAAATGATTTGTGGAAATTAGTCACTAGAGGGTTAAGTTATAGTAGTAACCTTTTTCTGCAATAAACTTTGAACCTGTTGCTTCTTGGCAGTGCATGAAATGCACTGAAATTCATGTGATACCTCAAAATAGGCCTTCTACCAAGTTATTCACAATGACCTCATCCAACATTATAGCATTTGGTTTTAGTAACTGGTAAGAAAAAATGTGATTGCTCTATAATTAGAAAACTCAGAGCAATACCATTTTGGTGTTAGTTTTGCCAGCAGAAAATCAGAGTAGTGTAATTAACCCAGGCCTGTAAAAGTAGAGTCAATTATTTTCATATTAGCAGAGGAAGGGAAGGAGGGAGAAAGGAAGGGAGAGAGAGAGAGAGAGAGAGAGAGAGAGAGAGAGAGAGAGAGAGAG
>NW_004524583.1:15908754-15922348 GCF_000260255.1 Octodon degus
AGAGAGAGAGAGAGAGAGAGAGAGAGAGAGAGAGAGAGAGAGAATGAGAATCACTTCCTTTATCTCTGGTGTGTAACAAAATTACCAAATTCTTGAATCTTCATGGAGAAAAGCCTGGGAAAACTCTGGTGCTTTCTAACAGCCAGTCAGAGCCCTGAGGGGATTATAAGAATTATGTTCACTAAAATCTAGAAGTCCTGGAAAAATCGTACTAGCAAAAGGTTGACTCTTAAAGACCACTCATATCTCCTTTGCTTTCTTATATCCATTTTATAATCCCCTTTCTTTTAGTCCTTGCCCTTGCTGTCCCAAATTAGGCTGTACCTACATTTGGAGAGAACCCAAGGTCTTGAAAAGTTTGAGATAAATTTGAAGACTCAAATCTTCTCTGAGGTCTTTTATTCTCTCTCTCTTTTTTAAGTAATTCATCCTCTTAGTGTATTCATATACTGGCCTTCAGATGGAGGTATGTGAACTTCCACAAATACTTTAAGACAGTTGAAAATAAGGATAGCTTTTACAGACTCTTTTCCCAGGTCCTCAATGTCCACAAGTACTATTTACTTAACAAGTTCAACCTAAGAATTTCACTTTGTTTGTTTGCTACCTTGCTCTTCTTAATCACTGTTTGCCACTTAGTAAAATAATGAAATATACTTTTATCTTCTTAAATCCTTGGTGAATTGCTTTGAGGGGGTGTAAAATCTTTTTTTTTTTTTTTTCCAGCTTTTTGAGGTTAGGTTTTACTGTGCAGTTCTGGATAACCTTGAGCTTACTTTGTGGCCCATGCTGGTCTCGAACTTGCACTGATCCTTTTGCCTCAGCCTCTTTTTTCTGGTCTTGCCAGAGGAGCACAGCAGGCTTACCTCCAAGGGCAGCAGCAGGAAGGAGCTGAGCATGGTAGGCAGACCCAAGCCACACCTGGATGAACTAGAACTTCGTATATTGGTACATGAATTTTATTAGGTGTTAAGGTGACAACTGCACCAAAGATCTATACCAAAGGTCAGTGGACAGTATTATACAAAATAACAAAGAGAAGGAGAAAAATGTAATCTCAACACCCGAGCTCACTCAAAACAAGTGCAGAAGACACTAACGCAGCTGAAATGTCTTAATTAATAGCGTCTGAAGTAAAGAAAAACAGCAGAAAGGTATAGAGGAACTCAGAGCAGAATTAATCTCTGAAATAAAAAAAGAAATATCAGAATTAAGAGTATCTGAAATAAAGAATCAAATGCAGCAACATATAGAGGAAATCAAATCAGAAATAAACTCTGAAGTAAAAGAATTAACAACTACTTCTCAAGAAGACACTGATAAAAAAAATAGAGGAGATTAGAAAAGTGATGGATTCCTTGAATGAACAATACAGGAAAGAAATAGATCACATGAAGCAGAGTCAAAGAGACATGGAGGAACTTAAAATTTCAATCACAAGCTTGTAAAACTGTTTGAGTGAAAATGAAGACAGAGTTTCAGATCTTGAAGATGCTGTTGCACCTAATGAAAAGATAAGAAAAAATCCCTTAAAAACAACCAGGATGCAGGAAAAAATAATTCACCACCTGCAAGACAATGCAAAGATGAATAATGTAAGACTAATAGGCATCAATGAGAAAGAAGGAGTCAATACAAATCATATAAAAAGAATATGATCAGAAGTAATAGAACACTTCCCAAATATGAAGAAACAATCTGACATTGAGGTAACCGAAGCAAAAAGAACTCCAAATAACTTCAACGCAATTAAAAACACACCAAACATATAATAGTCAAGATCCCAGAAATGCAGCACAAGAACAATATACTGAAAGCTACTAGAGAAAAGAAACAGATCATATTTAAAGGAAAACACATCAGAATAATGGCCGACTTCTCTTCACAAACCATGAAGGCAAAAAGAGCATGGAGCAGAGTACTTCAAGTCCTCTATGAAAACAAATCCAGCCCAGACTACTATACCCTGCAAAACTCTCTTTCAAGTTTGATGGAGAAGTGAAATACATCCATGACAAAGAACAACTAAAGAATTTCATGATGACATAGCCAACCCTACACAGACTACTCAAAGATGTTCTGGAGAGAACAAAATGATCAGAACTCCATGAACAAGGACAGAAGGAATCATTAAATAGGACAAACACAGGAGAAAAAGGAAAAAGGAGTAAACAACAGCAGGTAAATAACATGTCAATTGTAAGTCTACACATGTGAATTATAACCATTAATGTAAATGGACTCATTCATGAATTAAAAGAAACAGACTGACACAGTGGATTAGGAAACAAAATTCAACAATATGCTGTACACAAGAAACACACTTAACTCAAAGAAATTCATAGACTGAAAGTCGAAGGATGGAAAACAATACTACACACCCCAGCACCTCAGAAAAAGGCAAGGGTAGCAATCCTGCTCTTAGACAGTCTCAACTTTAAACCAAGAATGATCAAACGAAATAAAGAAGGCCACTACATACTGGTTAGGGGAAAAATTCCAGAGGAAGATGTAACACTCACAAATGTATACTCAGCAAACATGGAAGCACCCAACTATATAAGACAAATCTTAGCGGACATGAAAAATCTAATATCCAATACCACAATCTTAACAGGAGACCTTTACACCCCATTATTCCAAAAGATAGGTCAACTAGACAAAAAATTAGCAAAGAGGTAGCAAAACTGAACCACAACTAGGAACAAATGGATTTTGTGGACATATACAGAATGTTCCACCTAACCACAGCTCAATATACATTTTTTTCAGCTGCACATGGGTCATTTTCTAAAATAGATCACATACTGGTCCATAGGTCATACTTAAGTATATGCAACAAAACAGAAATTATCCCATGCATATTATCTGACCACAGTGCAATGAAACTGGAAATAAATGAAGCAAGAAAACAGAAAAACCCTATAAATACATGGAAATGAAGCAACACTCTACTCAGTAATCAATGGGTTACAGACAAAATTAAACAAGAAATTCAACAATATCTACAATTCAATGAAAATTCAACCACAACTTACCAGTATTTGTGGGATGCGATGAAAATAGTCTTCAGAGGGAAACTTATAGCTGTGAATTCACACATTAGGAAAAAAAGAACAAGAGCAAATAAATACCCTACTGTTGCATCTCCAACATCTAGAAAAGGAAGAGCAAACCAAACCCAGAGCACAAAGACAGGAAGAAATCATAAAAAATAGAGCAGGAATTAATTCAATTGACATGAAGAAAACAGTTCTAATCTTTGAAAAATTAAATAAAATTGATAAGCCCCTGGCTAACCTCATCAAAAGGAGGAAAGAAAAAAATCAAATATAAGTAATAAGGAATACCACAGACCCAGTAGAAATTCAGAAGATTATCAATAGCTACTTTGAGAATCTTTACTCTCACAGAATAGAAGACACAGAAGAAAAGGACATATTCCTAGAAAGGTGCAAATTACCAAAACTAAATCAAGAAGATATGACAACTCTCAATAACCCAATAACAGTCAATGAAATATGAAATGTAATAAAAATCCTACCAACAAAGAAAAGTCTGGTCCTGATGGATTCACAGCTGAATTCTATAATAAATTTATGGACAATATAACCCTATATCCTCAAACTCTTCAATGAAATTGAAAAGGAAGCAATCCTTCCAAAATCATTCCTGGAGGCAACTATTATACTGATATCAAGACCAGGGAAAGACACAACTAAAAAAGAGAACTACAGGCCACTATCCCTTGTGAACATAGATGCAAAAATCAATAAAATCCTAGCAAATAGAATACAGCAAATCATCAAGAATGTTATACACCATGACCAGGTAGGATTTATCCTAGGGATGCAAGGATGGTTCAATATACACAAATCTATAAATGTAATATACCATATCAATAGAGCCAAATAAAGAAACCACATGGTCATCTCAATTGATGCAGAAAAGCCTTTTGACAAAATCCAACACTCATTCCTGTTCAAAGTCCTACAAAAAATTGGCATAGATGGCCTTTACTTCAATCTGATAAAAGCCATTTATGACAATCCAATGGCTAATATAATTATAAGTGGGAAAAAACTGAAATCTTTTACTCCCAGATCTGGTACAAGACAAGGATGTCCTCTATCACACCTCTATTCACTATAGTTCTGGAATCATTAGCTAGAACCATTAAATAATACAGAGAAATAAAAGGAATAAAAATAGGTAAAGAAGAAGTTAAATTATCATTATTTGCAGATGACATGACACTTTACTTGGAAGACCCAAAAAATGCCACCAAGAAGCTACTAGAATTGATACACAAATTCAGTAGCATAGCAGGGTACAAAGTCAATACCCAAAACTCAGTAGCATTCCTCTACACAGATAACAAACACACTGAGAGGGAAATTAGAGAAAAAAATACATTCTACAATAGCACTGAAGAAAATGAAATAATTGGTGTTCATCTAACTAAAGAAGTAAAAGATCTATTTAGTGAAAATTACAGTACTCTGAAAAAAGAGATTGTAGAGGGTTTCAGAAAATGGAAAGATATTCCTTGCTCCTGGATAGGAAGAACCAACATTGTGAAGATGGCCATACTCCCAAAATTGGTGTACCAATTTAATGCAATCCCTATCAAACTACCCTCAACATACCTGCCAGACCTAGAGAAATTGTTCCTAAAATTTATTTGGACTCAAAAAAGACCTAGAATAGCAAAGGCAATCCTGGACAACAAAGACAAGACAGGAAGCATTACAATTCCTGACTTGAAATTATACTACAAACTACTGTGATAAAATCAGCATGGTACTGACAATGAAATAGACCTGAGGATCAATGGAATAGATCAGAAGATGCAGAGACCTCTAGAAACACACTAAGCCACTTGATCTTCAGCAAAGAGGCCAAACATGCTTACTGGAAGACAGATAGTCTGTTTAAAAACAATGCTGGAGAGGGGCCAGGAAGATGGCTCAGTGGAATAAACACTTCCCTGGCAAGCGCAAGGGTCTGAGTTCAATTCCCAGTTCCACCAAAAAAAAAAAAAAAGAAAAAAAAAAAAAACAGTGCTGGAAAAACTGGCTCTCTACATGCCAAAAACTAAAACTTCACTCAGGTCTATCACCATGCACTAAGCTAATGTCAAAGTGGATCAAAGATTTAAACATTAAATCAGAAACACTAAATCTCCCGGACGAGAAAGTAGGAGGAACTCTTGAAGACATAGGTGTAGGCAAAGAGTTCATCAACCAAAATCAAATCGCACGGGTAACACTTAAAGGAATTAACAATTGGACCTTGTCTTATTGAGAAGTTTTTGCATGTCAAAATAAATTACCAATGAAGTCGAAGGACAACCCTCAAATATGGAAAAAATTCTTGACAAATAACCACTCAGACAAAGGTCTGCTGTCTAGAATATATAAAGAACTAAAAAACATTAGTGCCCCTAAATTTAAAGACCCAATCCAGAAATGGGCATCCAAGATGAGCACACACTTCTCAGAGGATTAAATTAAAGAACTGAATAAATATATTAAAAAAATGCTCCACATCTCTAGCCGTCTGTGAAATGCAAATTAAAACAACACTGGATACCATCTCACCCCAGAAAGAATGGCTATCATAAAGAAATCAACTAACAACAAATGTTGGAGAGGCTTTGGGGAAAAAGGACCCCTTCTCCACTGTTGGTGGGAATGTAGACTGGTGGAACCATTATGGAAATAAGTGTGGAGACTCCTTAAAAAACTAGGACCGGAAATCCGATTCAAACCAGCTATTCCTGTACTGTGAATTTTCCTAGAGGAATGGAAAACGTCATATCATAGTGATATATGTGTATCTATGTTTATAGCAGCACAATTTGTGATAGTCAAATCTTGGAAACAACCAATATGCCCGTCACCTGAAGAATGGATGAAAAAGACGTATTTTTATACAATGGAGTAGTACTCAGCTATAAAGAATGATAAACTTAAAGCCTTCATATTTAAGTGGATGCCACTTGAAGATATACACATAAGTGAAATAAAGCAAACCCACATGTGTAAATATCATATAGTCTCCCTAATATGAGAACTCAAAAGAAAAAATACAAATAGAAAGGTAAAAGCAGTTAAAAGGAAAGCAAGAACTTGAGGATTGGTCAACAAAAAGAGGACAAGGAGAATAGCTAAGAAACATGACAAAGGCAAAGCCAGAAATTTATATGTACAAGATGGGTAAGGCAATGATCCTGAGAACTATGAGCAGGTTGTTGAATCTAGCAGTTACTGGGTGGGAGTCTCACCCTGACTAACTATACATGCTGATACATGTGAACTGAGCATCTGCACGAAAGATAGCAATGTGTAATAGTAGGGTCATGCTTGGAATGCCTGTCATTCTGGTCTTCTAAATACACACTACTTGTCATGATATACCAATTATGGCCAAACTGTATCTCAAGTAAATGTTCTTTTTTTTTTTTTTTTTTCAAGATGTTTTATCTTATGCCTAAGATGTTTGATATTCAGACAGATAGTGAGGTTAAACTCACCTGCATATGTTGTAGGGCAATAATAAGCTTCTCTTCTGGAGATTTAATAACCTAAGTTTACAGACCAAAAATTAGAGAAAAAGACGGGCTGCAAGGACAGCCAACATTTTGGCCCTAACCTTTCAAGGTCAGTGAGGACTCAGGACATAGGAGAACCTGTACTGTAACATCATGTAACTCAGTTGTGCCCCAAATTTTCTGATCAAGGAGATTATGGGGACACAGAGGAATGTGATCAATGATGTAGTATGTGCCTAAAGAAAGTTGCATGGAGAGAAAACTTTCTCTTAGGCTTTCACAGAGAGCAAATTTGTCAAGCATTGGCCATGACTCATCCTTATGGCTGACACTGACAAAAGATCTACAAAGTGCGGTACAGGGTTTTGGGATAAGTCCTGAGGGGACTTGACTGACCATGTCAGATACAAAACTTACATTCTTGCTTAATCTTGGTCTTAACCATCCAGCAGAAAAGTGTAGAAACATGGTATGAAAAGTGAAGCCATGTTGATATGCTGAGCTGCCGAAGGCTGAAGTCATCAGATTCGGACATTGCCAGTCCTGTGGTTAACCCAGTACTATTGTGGAGTATTGGACTATATTGTAATATTTTGCTGAATTCATACATCTACAATATTTGGATGGCAATGGAATACCCATCTCTGGCAAAACTGAACAAAAAAGGTGATATAAATGAAGGACAATTTTGTATCTGTATATACAAAATAGGATAGATATATAGCTACTTTCTCCTAATTCAATAAGAAGAAAGATCTGTACTAATAGTGGTGGGACAAAATATCATGTCTGCATCTTGTGCTATGAATGACTACTACAAAGACAACAATATGCAATGTGTTAATTATTGTAACTCTCCTACCAACTTGTTTTGCAGCTGTCACATTGCAATTTTTTTCTCAATAAAATTAATAAATAATCTTTCTGAAAAATATTTTTTCTATTTAAAATGCTTATAAATTTTATATAATAAAATGCTTTTGTCAGTTGTGTACTGTTAGTGATTATAATACTAATTTGATTCTGAAGAGATTTTACAACTTAACCTGTTATGGTCATGTAAAATAAAAATAAAATTTTAATGTAAATATGTACTTATTTTGTGAAGAAGTATGACACAGTGTTTAGAAAAGACTATGAAGCATAAAACATTTTATTAAAATAAAATTCTATTGGTGAAGTGAAGGAAACATAAGCTCAAGGAGAAAAATAAAAATATATAAAAACTTTGACTTGTTCATATATTTTGATTTTGTCAGATATGAGTATTTAAAAGTCATTGAATACATTTTAGAGTGACATAAAATTTTGTTGGAAAATGTCAATATTATGATATACCAGAAAATCTATTTTTATGCTCATCTAAAATTGGAATGAAAATTTTAGAGATCAACCTAAAACCCATGAAAAGATGTTTGCTTTTTCAAAGTTCTTTCAGAATGCACAAGCAAAATGCTGAGAGGCCACTGCTGTAGGGCAGAGGTTCTCTGCCTCTCAAGGAATTTAATAATCATCTGGGGAACTTGGGAACGCTGCAGATTTTACAGGCTAACTCCCCAGAGATTCCTCCTTTGCAGCTCTAGAGAACATAGTTTCTGTGAGTACTCCCTGGTCATCCTGCTGTTGGATCTGTGAATCTGTTTTTGAAAAATACTGCTTCAGGATTTCTTCTTTGATCACAGTGCATCAGCAGAAACAGCTTATTTGAATCTTTTTTTTCCTGGACGATCTATAGAACAGCCTCCTCTGAGTCAGATTTTATGTCACCTTTCACTTGGGATACCCCAAGAAAGTTTTATGAAAAAGGCATATTCATTTCTGCATCTAAAAAAGCAAGGAAAAAGTATTTTGTAGCAATGTATCTTTCATTGTAATAATTATTTTTAGTTTAAATAGTCACTGTTTTTAAATTCTGTTTCATACACCTGTTTTTGTGGGCAACAAATTTCATTTGATACTGAAAATCAGGCAGAGATTTTATACACAGAAATATATATAAAACTATATAATTCATATATGTGCATATGTGTTTAAGTTATATACATCTAAATGTACAATTATTGCTGAAATGTAAGGCTGTCTTCTTAAAGCTTTCTTTGTTTCTAGTAGAAATATGTGAGAATGTGTTTGGGAAATTAATGTATGGCATGACATTTAAAGGGATCAGATTAATAATTTTAAAAAGCACAAATGATGTAGAGAGAAAAGATTATTACCCATGGAACACCAGCTTGAGGTCAATGTTCATGTTCAATGTAGAAATATCGAAAGATTTTTCTCATTACAAACTGAAGAAAACAATATTAATGGTGCAGTTCTATGACCACCTCTCTGGCACTGCCAGTCTTGTCCATAAATAGCCACCACATCATACATTTATTTCAGAATTAGGTAGTAAAGAAAATGTTGCTTCTTTAGAAGAAATGCTGGCATGTATTTTTATTTACAGACAGACCTATAAGCTTTTTTCCCCCTTCTTCTGATTTACTAGATATTTCAAAAGCAGTTGTATGACTTTGAACATTTGAGTTATAACCAGTAATTCACCTTAAAGATGGTGAGAATACTGTAGGTTGATAACTGGATAAAGGTACCAATATTTTCTTCAAATATGCCGTAAATATTTTGAGAGTTCTTGGAAATAGATTTTGGTAGATAGTAGAAGCTAAAAATATGTACTCATGAATCATTTATTTGTCTTACATTTTCAAAGTACATATTGTATTGTATGTCCAGCACTGGACTAGGCCTAAAATTATAAAGTCAGATAAGATAAAATTCTTGCTCTTAGTACTTTCCAGAACTAGAATCCTGAAAGGGCTGATAGTCTCCTTTTGTGATTTGTGATGGTGCTGGTTCCCCCTTTAAGTAATAAGGCCTCTTAGGGGCAGGTCATGGCTCAGGTGGGTGTGAGAGCAGGCCCCACTTGTCCTTTTAGTGGAAGTGGCCTTATCAGGAAACCGCCTGTACGATCAAATGCAGGACAGACACCTTACATGTGAGACACTGGCAGGGTAGAGCTGCTACATGAAAATGTGGAGCCCACTGTACAGAGGGGATTGTGCAGGGTCAGAAAGCAGCAAAAGCCTTGGAGTAGGGTGTGGGGATGGTGAATTAGGTGTAGCTAAAAAGGCAAACTCCATCTTACTGTTGCTTAATGATTTTCAAGAAAAGCTAGAAATCTAAATTTTTTTTAGGGGTGACTTCTTGACTTTCAAGTGCTGTGTGATCTAAATGTGTATTTGTGCACTGCATTTGGTCTGCATATTTCCATTTAGAAACCCAATTCAAGATCAATATTTTTTGTGTGCTAAGCTTTTCTCTTGTTTTGCATTGAAATACTCATTTGTAAATACAGCATTTAAACTCAGATAATTCAAGCAGTGTTTTGATTAAATTATATGAAATGTCAATTTAATCTCTTTTTTAATTTGATAGAGCTGGATGCACTGTGTCAGAGAGTGAATGACAGGGGCAACCCTTCTAAAAATAAAAATAAAAACTCAAAACAACAGATATTTCTTGGTGCCAAATGGTAGGCATTATGGGAGACAGAGAAGTATTAAGCAGTTAAAATGTAAATTTCATGAAGGCTTGGAGTATATAATGCATCTCAAATTAGACAATGTAGTCATATTATACAGACACAATTAAAGTAAGCTCAAGCAGTCTAAACTAAGTACAGAATTCTAGTGAATTCCATGAGTGGTACAAAATGAACTATTAAAACATGAACTGTAGATTCATTTTAAATACATGGAAGTATATTACTTGAGTATGTATATTATGACCTCATCTATAAACCAAGCAGACTTGATGAATAAATAAAATAAAGCACATTACAATGACATAATAAAAGATCTGAATTAGGACAGTAATTCTAAATTTTTAATTTATTTTTTAATTTATTAACTAATTTTCTCCAATGGTTACAAAACTTCATTTGAGGGGGATTATATATAATTTAGTGCAGGGTCTACAGGGTCTATAGGGTTTCACTATACAGATCGGACTTGTAGTGATTCTCCTGTTTTCAGCTTCCCAAGTGCTGGGATTATAGGCACACATTACCACACCCAGTGTCAATTGCCATCTCAGTGTGCCCCAGGGGCAGGGCTGGCACTGCAGGCCAGGGAATTGAACCTCTGACCACTGCATATGACTAAGTAGGCACTTTAATCAGCTGAGCTATCTGGCTGGCCCTTAAGGGGGCTTGTATTAATTAAATAAAATTTCTTTGGAAGTTAAGTTATGATATTGGTTGACATTTCAAAGCATAACTGTTTTAGGGGCATAAAGTGTTTTAAAGGGTAAGTGGTAATGGCTCTGCTATGAAGTCCCTATAAAGCCACTCTTGTGCTAATCAAGAAAGAAAGAAGTATACTTTTGTCTTGCCTGTTGAACAGACTCACTAATTTGCAAGTCAAACTGGAGTTGATAGTTGAAATTATCAGCATTTTTTAGACTGCAACTTTAAAAAAATCTTTTACTTATTTATTTGGTACAGAGTCTCACTACATACACAGCTTGGACTCATAGTGATCCTCCTATCTCAGCTTCCTACCACAGAGATTATAGGCATGAACCATCACATCTGGTTTTAATGACCAGCACAGTGCATGCAGGGTTGTGGGGCTGGCATGGCATGTGATACCAGGGATCAAACCTGGGTCCTTGTACTTTCCAGGCAGGCACTTGGACTGTCAAGCTATCTCCCCAGCCTAACTTGTATCATTTTATTATACACAGGACAATATTTGTGTACAGCAATTCTGGTCTTCATGTCCAATCCCAGGATTAGAACCAAAACTGTTTTGAGCCAATTGTGGCAATTCAGATTCCCTTTGCCAGGGATAAGTCTAAGGACAGACATGTCATTCAGTGCTTAAAAAGGAACATGAAGGGAAGATGGCTGGGGATTCTGGGCAAAATGCTTCCTCTCTAATAAAAGGAGAGAAAAATAAAACAAGGAAAAAAGATATTTACTTTTTATCTTTCCTTTCATAATTTGGGTACTGTTCCAAAAGTACAAAAACTTGTACCTACTACTGTTATTTTGCAAGAATGAGATACAGGCCATGACAATTGTAAAGAACCTGAGGGACTTTGGATGGTAGAACTGCTAAAACAACCTTTGAACCACTACCTTTAACTGCCTTTATCACTTAAGCCAGGGACAGCTTTTTTTTGTTACTTGCAGTGGAATGTTTTCTACCTGAAAAACCATACAAATGTAGGGCTAGTGTTGTGTCAGAGCCAACTCACACTGACTTATGAGATGACTGCATCTGTTTCTTGCCAACTCCACGTTTCATAACTTAAAATAGCTTCAAATCATCTATGGCAGGAGCATTTACTCTATGTGATGAAGTCAAAGATACATATGAGATGTTTTTTCTTCAGAAAGCTGGTTGTTAAGCACTTATCAGCAACATACCTCTAGAAGACTCACCTTACTCCTCCAGATAATGTAGTTACAACTCCTTTGCTGGTGATTACTTTTAAGTGTACTGTTCATAGCAGATGGGTAGTGAATTTTATCAAGACACTTAAGTTGTAGAATTTTAGAACTAGAAGAAACTAGTAAGTTTTTATTTTTTTTCTTATGTATTTGGTTCAGGGTCTCACTACACAGCTTGGACTCATAGTGATCCTCCTGTTTTCAGCCTTCCCAGTGCTGAGATTATAGGAGTATGCATGCACACCAGGACTGGGTGACTAGCTCACCATGCTCAGGGGATGGGCTGGCGCAGCATGCGATCCCGGGGATTAAACTCCCAGTCCCTGTTCTTGCCTATGCAGGTATTTAGTCTGCTGAGCTATCTCGCCAGCCCGAAACTAGTAAAATTTTAAAAATCAAAATTAAGTACCAATTGTTTTAAAGACTAACCTAGTATTATATATGTAACCTAATATTATATAACTAGTTATTAGAAAAATTTATCTCATTATGGCTTGTATTTAGAGGTCCCCCCAAAGTCTCATAGATAAGGCTTTGGAGAAGTGGCTGAATCTAGAGAATGTGATTTGAAGATTAGGAATGTGATGCTGGGATTGATTCATGGTCTGATGCTAGGATTTTAGGTGACCCATTCTAGGAATGACTGGTACCTGTTCTGAGGGACGGTAGCCTGAGTAGAATACAAGAGATTAAAAGAGGGCTGCTGTTGTTGCTTGCTGCTTCACTGCTTAGCTGCCTTCAGCCTTGTGCCCCCCATGAGCTGTTTCTCCTCTGTGATGTCCCTCTACCAGGCCCCTGCCTTGGAGCCAGCTAATTACGAACTGAAACCTCTACAAACTATGAGCTAGAATCACCTTTCTTCCTTTAACTTTGGATGTTGAGTATTTTGTCTCAGCAAGGAGAAAAGTGACTAAGATAAATTGGTAATTTTCCCCCATTTAATTGCTCTTTCAGTATACCATAGAGCCATTGTGTAAATTTACATAATAATCAGCCTGTGCTATCTAGCCTCAGAATAGGAAGTTAGCAAGATATTTAATATATAATAAATATGTATATAATAATCAATTTTGAATTACATATTATAAAAGTTGGTCTGTTCAGCACAGACACAGATTTAAAGAAGGCTGACATATGGAAACTGTTAGCATGAGATTACAAGCTGCCAACAAGCTTTAATCATCAGTGAGTCTTGATGAGTAACTGGATGATCAGAATTGGGTTTGGGTTGCCCAAGTGCAGCAAGCATACTTTTACAGAAGAAGAAGAATTGCCATTTGAAGCCTGTACTCCTTTGCACAAGTGAAGATACTCTGATAGTCTTGAAAGATAGAAACTACAGTGTGAGATGAAGTGAATTCTTAAAGGCTATGGGACTGGACAAAGGGACAATGATAGCCCCTTTCTAAAAATGTATATTTGAAATGCCTAGCCAAATACCTTTACTACATTTGCTAGCAAAGATCAGGTATTAAAAACGTTTACTAGGGGCCAGGGAGATGGCTCAGTGGAATAAGCGCTTCTCTGGCAAGTGCAAGGGCCTGAGTTCAATCTCCGGTTCCGCAAAAATAAATAAA
>NW_004524583.1:15922958-15947774 GCF_000260255.1 Octodon degus
CACCATTTGTCAACTCGGAGCCTCTTCTTTTTCTTCCCAAGGAGACTGAGTTCCACATTGATGTGGTTGAAGTCCCTCCGGAGGGTTCCTCTGGGGCCCTTCACAATAACTGTGCGTCCTTTCAGAGTGATGTCGACATTTTCTGGAATGTCGACTGTCTGATTGCTAAGAATGGTCTTCATTCTTGCGGGAGATGTGGCAAAGAGTACTTGTAGGATTTTCATAATGCAGGTCGAAGTGAAAAACCGTACATTTCTGGAAAGCACTTGGCATTATACTGCATAGCAACAAACAAATATAAACTTTGAAATCAACTTTTGCTCTTATATAATGTTTTTTCTTATGAAATCACTAATTTTTTTTCTTGGAAGTCAGTCTTATAAATAGAAAGTATAATGAAAGCTGGGTGTAGTGGTGCACACCTGGAACTCCAGTACTTGGGTGGCTGAGGCAAGAGGATTGCCATGAGTTAGAGGTCACCCTGGACTACATGGTGAGCGCAGAGCCAACCTGAGCTACACAAGAAGATTCCATCTTAAAAAACAAAACAAAACAAAAATAAATAAATAAAAGAAGTGTAATGAAAAAAGAATATTTATGTATTTATTTATTAGAGGATCCTAGAATTTTATTTACAAAATACTTTACAAAATGTCACAAACACAATTTTGTTGGTAATATTGTAGGGTCAAGAATAGATTAATATAAAATATCACTTGGAACCCTTCTCCACTGCTGGTGGGAATGTAGACTGGTGCAACCATTATGGAAATCAGTGTGGAGACTCCTTAGAAAACTTAGACTGGAAATCCCATTTAATCCAGCTATTCCTCTATGGGGAATTTTCCTGGAGGATCTGAAAACATCATATCATAGTGATATATGTGTTCCTATGTTTCTAGCAGCACAATTTGTGATAGCCAAATCTTGGAAACAACCAAGATGCCTATCATCTCAGGAATGGATGAAAAAGATGTGCTATTTTTATACAATGGAGTATTACTCAGCTATAAAGAATGATAAACTCCAAGCCTTTATATTGAAGTCGATCCCACTTGAAGGTATACTCATAAGTGAAATAAACCAGACACACATGTCTAAATATCATACAGTTTCCCTAGTATAAGAACTCAAAAGAAGAAATACAAGTAGAAAACTATAATACAAGTAAAAGGTTAGCAAGAACTCGAGGACAAACTAATTAAGAGAGGGAAAGGAGAAGAGCTAGGAAACATGACAGTGACAAGTCATACAGTTATATGTAGATGATGGGCAAGGCAATGATCCTGAGAATATCCAGAAGATTTTTGAATCTAGCAGTTAATTGGAAAGATTCTCACCCTAACTAACTATATATACTGATACCTGTGAATTAAGCAACTGCACTGAAGATGGCAATTTGTAATAGTAGGTTCATGCTTGGAGTGCCTGTCATTCTGGTCTTCTGAATATGTGCTGCTTATCATGACATGCCAGTTGCTGCTGTGCTGTCTCTCGCATAGATGATTGTTCAAAAAGAAGGGGGTAGTGAATCAAGGTAGGAGACAGGAAAAGGAATGTTGTGAGACTGTCCTGATTCAAGGTTGTATATGGTTAGATTTCTGGACTTATGTGTAAACATAAGAAGTATATAATTCTTTATGCCTATTTTTAAAATATATTCTAATTTTTAAATGTTTTTTCATCATATTCTGTAGGGACTTAAAGTTCAACATATCAATACTTGATGAAAAATACCAATTCCATGTTATACCTAATTTTTTGATATTTAGACAGACTGTGAGGTTAAGCTTAACAGCCTAGGTTGTATGGTAATAACAATAAACTCCTCTTCTGGAGGGTTAACAAGCTGTTTGCAGACCAAAATTAGAGAAAAAGGAGGGCCACAAGGAAAGCCAACATTTTGGCTCTAGCCTTCCAAGGACAATTAAGACTCAGGACATATGAGAACTTGTACTGTTACATCATGTAACTCAGTAGTGTCCCAAATTTTCTGATCAAGGTGATTATGGGGCCAAAGAGGAAAGTGATCGATGATGCAGAGTGTGCCTAAGGAGAGTCACATGGAAAGGAGACATTCTTTCAGGCTTTCACAGAGACCACATTGGCCAAGCAATGGCTGTGACTCATCCACATGGCTGACACTGACAGAGGATCTACAATCTGAGGTACAAGATCTCAGAAAAAATCCTGAGGGGATTTCAATGACCTTATCAGACCCAAAAGCTACAACTCTTGTTGCATAGGTCTTGCTTTATCTTGGTCTTAACCTTCCAGCAGAAAAGTATAAAAATGAAGTATAACAAGTAAGGCCATGCTGTTATGTTGAGGTGTAGGGGACTCAGGTCAACAATTTCTGACATTGTCAGTGAAGCAGAAGACTCAATACTATTATGGGCTACTGGACTCTTTTAGAATATTTTGTTGAGTTAACACACCTATAATATTCAAATGATGGAACTAAACAAAAAAAGGTTATACAGACGTATGTCCATTTTGTATCTGTGTATTCAAAATGGTTAGGATAGATATATAGTTACATTCTCTTAATGAATAGAGGGATTTGTTCTAATAGTGTTGTAAATAGGATATCATATCCGCATCTTGTACAGCAAATAACCACTAAGAAGAATGTATGCAATGTGTTAATTATTGAAACTGTCCTACCAATTTAGTTTGAAACTGTTTCATTGCTACTTGTTTCTCAATAAAATTATGGAAAAGAAAGCTGGGCATGCGCCACCATGCCCAGTTTCTATTGCTGTCTCAGAAAGCCCCCAGGGTGGAGTTGGCATGGCAGTACCAGGGATTGGACCCCTGGCCCCTGCTCCTGTTTGCAGGTGCTTGAATCCACTGAGTCATTTGGCCTGCCCTTTCCCCCAATAAATATATTCTGCTTATTAAGTAATAAATAAAATATGTATAATACATATATATTTTTTTTTCTTTTCAGTATGGGGATTGAACTCAGGACCCTGCGCTTGCCAGGCAAGTGCTTATTCTAAATATAGCTTTCATCCTAGCTTTATCCATTAGTATTTCTTAAAATTATACTTATTTACATATTTATTTGGTTTAGGGTCTCGCTTGGACTCATAGTGATCCTCCTTTCTAGCCTCCCCAGCTCTGAGATTACAGGCATTCACCACCATGCCCTTCTTCAGGGTCAGCACAATACACAGTGCCAGGGATTGACTCAGGACCTTGCACTTGCCAGGCAGGTTCTTAGACCACTGAGCTATCTCCTCAGCACTCTATTCATTAGTTTTTTTAATTCCAATTTAACAGATTAGAAACAAGACAATACACATGAAACATTGTGCTAAATATTTTTATATTAAGCCACTTTCTTTATTAGATATTACTTCAATTTTAAAGCCATTTACAAATTAGATGCTTTATAAGTACAGAATTTTTTTACTTGCACTATTGTTCATATAGTTTAAAACACCAAATAATTGAATGAATCAAAAAAATCATTTTAAAAATGAATAGATGGCAGTATGTGCCATCTAATGATAAAAGAAAGATAGACCTTTGCTTTGATTTGCAATTAATGATGCTTATTCAACTAGTCGTAAATTCCTATTATCTTTGGATAACAAGATTCTTTATTGTGTGAAAAGAGATCACCCTTCACTGATGGAAGGCTTCTAATCATATTTGGGCTGGATCTTCTGGATGTTTTAAGGCAATTCTGTTATACCACAGCCGCTCAGTATAAGGTGGCCAAAAGGAATCATTAATTTTGACATATGGGTCATGTGGAACATCACATAATCTATTTATAAGAATCTCTAATACTTTGTGCAGTGTTATCAGCTGTGCAGTTGATTCCTGAACATTTTTTGTTTTCTTCTTAATAGTTCCACCAGGCAGAGGAAAATGGTCTTCTAGAAACTCACCCAAGGTAATCAAAAGTTTCTCCTTAAATTCTTTTAAGGATTTTAGTTTTGAGTTCATTAAAGATTTTTGATTCAAGAAATGTCACAACCTGATTTTTCAATTCACTGTGTAGTTCATTAACAGATTTCATTATTTGTTGCTGTTCATCCAACCACTGTTGCTCCCTTTCTAAGTCTTCTTTTAACTTTTATTCTTTGAATGAATAGTAGGTAGTATTATTTCAAGATCATGTCTCAATTTTTGGAACTCTTTTCTTCCCTAATGAGATCTGAACATCTTCAGTCAAGGGAGTTATTTTAGGTGTTTCTTTGTGCCACTGGCTGAGTTCAGCCATCAAACACTTCATTTGCATAATTAATCACAATAGCTGAGCATTTGAATTACTGAGAGTCTCAGTTCCAAAAAAGAATAGTTTATTCTGACATTTTTCCATGTCTTTCCACATCTCATTCTCTAATAAGTTCTTCTTCAATATCTGTGGCAACTTCCATATCTGTAGTACTATCTGATCTAATTCTTGCCGATTCACATGCTTTGTCATTTTGTCAGCCTTAAAAGAAAAACGTCATGGAGAAGCAAGCTCCACAGCCCTCAAGAAGAAAATATTTAGAAAATAATATAAAATTTAAAAACAGAAACAAAATCCCTTCAAGTCATTTGCAGGAAATTCTGACAATAAAGGATATTTGTCTTGCTGGGCATGGTGATGCAAGCCTGTAATCCTAGCACTTGGCAGGCTGAGGCAGAGGATCAGCGCAAGTCTAATGCTATCCTGAGCTACATATGAATTCAAAGTCAGCCTGAACTACAGAGCAAGACCTGTCTCAAAAAGAGAAAAGGATATCTGTCCTGATCAGCACTGAAGTCTAGAAGGGAGTGCCATCTGTGCCCAAAATAACCACCTCTGAGACCAAATAAGATTGACCATGATATTAGAAAGGTGGAGGAAGACAAGAAACAGATGCCTTGGCTGGGAGTGGCATTATGTTTTGAAGGAGTTGAGAACTGCAAAGCAGTGTTTTCAGAACCAGTTGTGTCTGTGTGAAGTGATAGGGAAGTGAGCATTTGAATTACTGAAAGTCTCAGTTCCAAAAAGGGATAGTTTATTCTGACATTTTTCCATGTCTTTCCACATCTCATCACATTCTCTAATAAGTTCTTCAGTATCTGTGACAACTTTCATATCTGTAGTACTATCTGAATCTAATTCTTGCTGATTCATGTGCAGTTAGTAAAAGACTAGAAATGATTCTTAATCTGCCATCAGAATGTACTCTCTGGAGTTAACAAGAAACTGAGTCAGAAAATACAGTGAAGAGAGTATAATATTCTTAAACTGTGTTTTTCAATATGAATATTAGCCAGTTGTGGATCAACCATATTTATCATGATCACTAATTTAAAGCATTGGTTGTCCCAGATAAATTGTTTGGTGACTCTAGAAATCTCAACAACTTTCTTATATGACCTTAAAAGCCCAAACAGACTGGTTGTCAACATTTTTCCTCTTGGACAACACATAGGACAAAGACGTTCCTATATTCAACACATAACTCTTGGTAATCCAGGATTGAAACCTAACTCCAGTTCTTTCTCTCTAAAGAAATTATTAATAAGTTGAATGTTATTATTTTAAAAAGACACATTGACTGCACTTTATATTTGGAAAGAGTTACTCATTTATGAACATTGACTGTCTGAAGAGGCTCATCCTTTGGGTAGAACAACAACCTTAGCTATCCTGAGACTCATACTGGGAGGCAGAGCCATGTAGGTGTTGTATCTTAATTCTCTTTTTTGAATGTAATTAAAATCACTTTCAAACTTCCTGTCCATAATGATATTCAAAGAGGCTTATTAAAGTTGCTTACAGTGCACTCTCCTTTCAAGTGAGATTATTTTGAGCAGCAAAGACAGGTTAAATTGCTAATGTCCCATCTGGAGTGGCCTTGATCTTTGACTTTTCTCTGAGTGAGGTTACAAATAATACCACTTGAAGGAAGGCTACACTTTGGTTTTAAATAGACCCTTTTATCTTGAAATTAAAATTATGGTTCAGAGGGAAGTAAGAATAATGGCTATATTAGTTATTCATTTATTAATATTATTTAGACACTTGCTATATGTAAGAACTGTTCCCAGCACTAATGATTCAGCATGAATAAAGACAGACAAAATTGGTTCCTGGAACAGGGGTATAGTACAATGGCAGAATGCGTGCCTAGCATGTACTAAGGCTTGGACTTTAATCTCCAGAACAAAGGGACAAAAATGTTAAATGTTAACTTATTTTGTTTGTTTGTTTTAGACAAGATGTCACTATGTAGGTCAGCCAGGACTTGAGCTCACTTTTACCCCAGGTTGGCCTTAAATTCATGGCAATCCTTCTGTCTCACCTTCCCAAGTGCTGGGAATATAGGCATGCACCACCATGCTGATGAAAAATTCTAACTTTCATGAGACTTTCATTCTAGTGGATAGAGACTATCAGATAGGATGCAAAACTGGAAGCATTGTTGTTTCATTTGTATCTTTAATTTATCCATTTAACTAATGTACTGAAAATACCTATTATGTGCTAGGCATTCTAGGTACTTTCACATACATAATCTCATTTCATTTTTGCAACAAACCTGACTAAAGGTATATTCATCTCTTTTCATACATAATATAGTTCACTTAATTGAAAAAAGATAAGAAGCTGTGATTGTGAGTTTTAATTGTAAAACTGGTTGGATTGAGAAACTTCTAGAAGATATGAAATCATGCTTCTGGATGGATTATAGTGGGTTTAACCTTTGGCACTATGTCTGCTTCCTGGATCCTTCTCCTGCTTTCTGCTTCCCAAATTCCAAGAGTTGCATAGTTTTCCTCTACCACACCCATCTGCCATAATGTTTCTACCTTGGAGGAAAACAACCATGGACTGAAACCTCTGAAAGTATGAGCAGCAACAACAACAACAAAAAATTTTCCATCACTTTAGTTGTGGGTATCAAATACCTTCTCCCAGCAATTGAAATGTTACCAATACAAAACACTGGACATGAGTATTGGAGCTGTTGCTTTGACTATCCATGACAATGTTGTTCAGAAGCCTTCTGAATTTCTTTGCAGGAGTTTGGAAAGGTTTAGATATCTAAACTAAAAAAGCCCTAGAATTCTATAAGCAAAGTCTCATGAGAAGTTGTGGTAGAAGCTCAGCAGGCCAGAATGCTGATAAGAACATGGACAATAAAGACAGTGCTTATGAGGTTTCAGATAGAAATGAGAACTGTTGGGAATTCATCCAGAGACCATATGTGTTAAATTTTGGCAAAGAACTTCTCTACATTTTTTCCGTATCCCAAGACCTTGCATAAGGCTGAATTTAAAGGTGGTGAAGTAATTAATCTGGTAGAGGAAATTTCGCAGGTAGGATAACGTTCAAGCAGTGACAGTACTGCTAGGTGCTTTTAGACAGATTTAAAGTAAGAATCGGGAGTAAATTACAGAGCCAAAATATTTGAAAATTTTGTAGTTTCACCAGAAAAGATGCATGTGTAAAGTTGGGGCTAAGGAAAGTGTAATTGCTGAGAGATTAATGCCATTAAAAAGAAGCTAAATACTTTGCACCATAACAAAGAGAAAGATCCCTTTAGGACATGTCAGTAATCAGCAAGATCTTGCTCATTACAGGCTTGGGAGTGTAAAAATGTATGCTACTTTGAAAGACTTTGCTTTGAGAAAAGAGCTCTAGGGTGCCCTGCTGACTCAGGACAGTTTAAATAATCATATAGGCACTCACAGACTGCTGCAGCCATGATACAAGAAGGTTGGACCACTGCAAGCACTGGTGACTGACCTTGGCACCTATATGATGCTGGTTTTGCACTCAAGCAGAATGCAAGAGTCATGGGGTCACTGAGGCTTCCACTCAGATTTCAAAGGAAAGCACAGGAAGCCTTACAATGTGTCACAGGGTAGCAGTCCTTGCCAGTCTCTGAGAGGGTGCTATCTAAAGATATGAAAGGGGAACTAAAGCTGAAATAGAGACCTCAAGAGGCTGAATGTGCCAGAAATGTAGATTATTTGTTGAAGAAAGCTTTAGAAAGCAGAGGCAGCCCAAGAGAGAGACCATTTGGGGTATGGTGAGAAAGAACATAGGAATGGGGCTCCCCGAGTCCTTTGGACTTCACATCTTGCCACCACATCCCCAGATGAAAGACCCAGAGCCATGAGATTTAATGTTCACTTTATTCGTGTCAGTCTTGCTTTGTCTGATTCTTTCTGTCCTCCTTGTTCTTTTTGGGAAGAGACTTTTAACCCTGTCACATTGTTGTCTTGGAAGTATTTAACTTGCTTTTTGAATTTTATGGGTATTCATAGGTAAAAGTTGCTTCAAGTCTCAGAAACGACTTTTGACTTGAACTTTTAAGCAATTTTAGGACTGTCGAGGTTTCAGGAAAGGAGTTAATGCATTTTTTGTTGTTGTTATATGCAGGATTGTTACACCATGTTGGGTCAAATCATGATTATGTTATTGTCTCTATTTGGAGATTAAATATGGCTTAAGAAGATATGTTTTGGTGTCAGTTTAGCAAGGAATAGACTCATGATTAAGGCTGATTGTCAACTTGATTAGATTGAGAGCCACCCAAGAGATTAATACAGCACACTTCCAGTGAGTTATGGGGATTTAACCTTGGAGACTATATCTGGTCTCCTGCTTTTTCACTTTTCCTTTGATTTCTACTTCCCACTTACCAAGAGTTGATAAATTTTTCTCCATCATGCTCTTCTACTATGGTGCTTCTGCCATGAAAGCAGCTGATCATGAACTAAACTTCTCAAACTATGAGCCAAAATAACCTCACCTGTTTAAGTTGTGGGGTTTCGATACTTTGTCCCAAAAGTTAAGGTGACCAATACAGCAGCAATCAATATGTCCAGTACAGGTCACTTGTTAACCATTTTTTCCCATATAATAATATATAGCTATTATAAAGACAATATATTCATGTAGAAATATGCCCAACAGAAAGTGTTAACTTCACAGAAGGTAAAGAACAAAGTTCAAATCAGCTGCTGTTTGTTTTATATACATGTTTGTATATTAAAAGTACCTATAGGAATGGTTATATAAATAATTCAAAAGGGATCAGCCCTGAGGGTTAGGATAATGATTCAGGATGGGAAGAATACCTACTTTTAATAATATATTCATCTTTTTGAATGTCTGAAATGTTAATCAGATATATTAGTTCCTTTTTTCAATTAAAATTCTTTTAAAAAGAATGTTTGGCCTTCAAGGAGCTTTAGGGACACCATTCCTTGTTTAGAGTCCTAGGAATTTAATGTTGCTCAGTTTAAAAATAAATATACATTTTAAGGGAAAACATATTTACTTATTTACTTGTAGGTAAATGATGTGTTGAGGGCCAGGCAGATCCTAAGTCAAAGCTGAGGGTTCCAGTGTGAATAAGAAGATTGGAAAAGATGTTAATGTTTAACTCTTTCACAGTACCCAGGATAGTTGGTAATTATAAGATTATCCAAGGATATTAGGAGTTAGAATGTGAGGCAGATGTTTTACATAAAGTTAAGGTGGTTTCTGATATGGTTTAATCATCCTGCCTAGATGAAGATATGAGAGAAAGTGTGGCTTAAATGTATACTAACTCAGTTCACTCATATCTCTAGTGGGAGGACATATACCCAAAGTCTGCTGATTTGGAAAATCCTTACTTTTTTTTTTTCAAAGACTGAATTCCCTTGCTTGCTATTTATCAGGGGTGTGCTGACAAGTCCTATTCATTCTTTGTCTTTAGCTTGCTTTCTGTTTTTATTTCAATAAAAATCTCCTACTCAAAAAATGTGTGTATATTTTCAAAAGCAGCTCAGTACCATAACTATTTCAAAACTTCATTTCATCTTGTTTGTCATTTATTAATGGTCCTATTTTTTCCTCTTTCTCTCTCTCTCCAGATATGTTTGAGGAAAATCTTTTAAATCCCTGAGGCTATCATTACATCACTAGTTCTTTTCCTGCCTCAGAAAGATCAGACTCAAACTTTAATTATTCTATATATTACCCTCCCCACCCTCGTTTTTCTATTTCAAGTACTTTTTTTTCCTTCTTCTAAATCTAGTACTCTGAAAAATCTCTGGTGATTTCAGGCTGTATATAATTTGTTTTGAGAAATTCATCAGATGAATTATTATTAATACTGATTACTTCTAGATTATTTAAAGGTAGTCTCATCTTTTTAAAAACTAACAATACAGTATCCCTAAAGATACAACTTTTTATGTGGGCATTTTGTATTTACTTTTAATTTGGACTGATATTGGTCTTTTATTTTTAGAAAATAGGTTTATTTGGAAACTATTTTTAATAAATATTGCCTTTTAAACATGTCCAATCCTAAGGTCCATTTTAATGCTTTTCTTTTGCTAATAAATATTAACATAACATTATATCGCAGACTCCAGAAATAAAAGTCCTTTTGCTATCAGAAGAACTGTAGAAAGAACAGTAGATTCTAGTTGAACAGTAGATTCCAATTAAGTGTCCACTATTAAATTTTCTACCTCTAACACTTTTTTTGTTTGGATTGAAGTTTTCTCTATTCTTTTTCCCCATCTAGAATCAATCATCTTCTCTCTTTATTATCTAATATGAAGAAATGCATAAGAAATTTTGCAAAGCATTATGAATGCCTGTGAGAAGGAACATTATGTAAATGTCCAGTGTTATTATGCTGGAATTTTGCCATCACTTTGTATGCAAAAAAATGAGATTTAGAATAATATTAACTCCTTTCAACTTCAAGTGCAACAAAGTTACCAAATTACTGGGACAATGGCTATTATACAAGATTCACAGAAAAACTTAGACATGAGATTTATGCTATTTTATGGTGGTTACTGTAAATATTATTACATTTATTCTCTTGTGTGAGAATCATGACATTGAAGGAAAGCAAAAGAAGAATATTCAGCTGTGCTTATTTTGCTTTGCTGAAGGAAAAGACAACAAAGAAGTGGTGACTGACTGAGACCTCATTGACCCAAATAGTTTATTTTAAATGTCAAAAGAGGAAAAAGATACAAAGATGTTGTATAAGGCAAACAAAATTTCTCTAAATATTGACAACATGTATACAAGATATGTGGATTTATACTGCGTCCATAGTCACTAGAAGGTGAAGAGTGGTTCTAGATATTCCTACATGTAAGTGAAGTCAGCTTCCTACATTGGGCAATTTAGAAGAACAAGAATGCCAACCCTGCCTCAAAATACCTCTTGCTTTCTTAGTGCCATAATCTGAATTTTCCAAAATGAGACCTAGTCCATTGAATTGCACTGGCAGAATCTGTTCCATTAGCAGTCCTTGCATATACACTAAATGCTTACCTTTAATGCAACTAGGAATGAACTGGCTATAAGTATTACAGATGAAGAGCTACGGTAGAGGTTGATAGGCAGTTAGAAAGCAACCAGCCCCAAGACAGTCAAAACGAAGATGAGGCAAACCAAGACTTTGATTAATGGCTGAATTGATAGAAAGTTGTCCCCAAGAAGGAGACAAAAGGAGTAGACCTATAAGCCTCTCCAGAAATAAACAATAGCTCAAAGCTGTGCTGTAACTACACCATTGGTCCAATAAGCTTGAACAATATAACAAACTCATAGAAACAGTGTAATGAACACGTAAATGATGAGAACTCTCTGACCCTCACTCCTACCTCTTCCAGAAATGCATTTGTTATCTTCCATGCTATACTCTTGCTATGTACCTTTTTTTTTTCTATTAAGCAGTATTAGCTGAGTAATCAATCTTGTAATCCTATAAGTTGAATTTACTTTGACCCAAGGTAACTTGTGATTTTACTGCCCTAGACAAAGAACCTCAGTGTCAACACACTTTTGGGACTTTCCTCCTCACTTAGGAGCTTTTTATTAATAAAACCTTCCTACTTTTTACCTCCTTTGTCCCTGACTTTTGCATTCTGAAACATAAACTTAGCACATCAAATAGGTGAGGAGTTCTTTCCTGTAATGTACGTATACAGAAAAGTGATTCTGAAACTTTTGTAGAAAATGTGAGTCTTGGATAAGATCTTGAAGGATCTTGAGTAGAAATCACAAGCTCAAGTGCCACTCATGTATCTACTTCATAAGTATATGAAGTAGACTAGATACAACACAATAGGTGCTAAATTGTTTTTGTTGCTAGGTAAAAATTATATTTACCTCATTATCACTTCCATTTTGATCAATAAAATGACAAAAAAAACACCCTACATCCTGGGCTGTATAGAAATCCTTAGCTACAAGTCTGAGATACCCTAATTTAAATGGAATAAGGATAATGAAGTATAGATTGAAGGAGCAATAAGGGGAAAAAGCTGCTGTGACTTGCATATTACTTAAGACAATCCTGTTGGCATTGATTAATTTACCATGGGGATTGGCACTATTTTAGAAGCAGAGGTAAAAGAACTGACCTGTATTCTTTTGAAAATACAGAAACTAGTACAGCAAAATCCAGCAGCCTACCATGAACAAAGGGCATGTTAATGGTCCCAAGGTTCAGAAATATTTCCTATAAATATTTCACTATTCATGCTAACATATTCTTTAAAATGCAGATGTCAATCAGAAAAATTTGAATAATATCACCTTATATAACCTAGCTGAGATTAACTGTAAGAAGGAATGGAAAACATATGGGGGGAGGGGAAACATTAAATATTGAGGTTTGGGTGGCAGAAAAAATTGTAGGTGGGTGTGAATGCTCTGGCAGACTGACACTGCAAGTGGAGGGAGTGAGTGCTGCAGAAGGAGGAGGCAAGTTTGCCTACTGTGCAGTTTTGCCTAGGGCAGCTAATTGCTTGTGCCCAGAAAATTGCCTCTGGAAGCCTTGGGCAATATGCGGTAGCTTTTCCCTGATGCCTAGTTTATCAGGTTAAGTTGAAATTTCGTGGGGAGGAGGTGGGGGTATGATGAGCTGAACAAATTCCTGAGCTGAAAGAAACCACAAAGGTCATCAACTTTCTTAGCAGCACATCTTGAATGACAGCCACAGGGAACATGAATTCATAGGAATCTGGGACCATGCTTTTTTTTCTAATTTAAAAAGAATTAAAATAAAAACATTAAAAATGATACAGAACTTCAAAAGATGACAGGAAATCAATAATGGTTGCATTGCATGTTGTTATCTTAAAAGCAGTTGTTTGAGTTACAAGATGTATGCATGTAAAATTTGTCAAAAAAGTTTAAGCATTAACTGTTCCTTCCAATAAACCAATCAAAATTAGTGTAATCATTTTAGCTATCTTGTATATTTATATATTTTTTCATACCTTTTTTCCTTTTTTCTTTCCATCATCTAAGTTTTCTTTCATTTTGATCAGCTTTTTTTCTTTTCACAATATCTATGGTACTTTTCAGATCTTGTTTATTCTTTTAGGTTATTACACTAGGGAGACAATATGATGTTTACACATACAGGTCTGCTTTATTCCACTTATGAATATGGTCTCTATTTAAACCCATTTACGTATAAAAGCCTTGAGTTTATCTTTTTTATAGTTAATTAATACTCCATTGTATAAAAAATAGCACAACAATTTTGCCCATTCCTTAGCTGACAGATATTTGGGTTGTTTCCAAGATTTAGCTAAAACAAATTGTGTTGCTAGGTACACATAAATTGTGTTGCTGGGTACACATAAAGTGCTGTGGCATGATGTTTTCATTTTTTTTTCTAGAAAAATACCCAGAAAGGAAATAGCTGGGTCTAATGGGACTTCTAATCCTAGATTTTGAGGAAACTCCACACAGATTTCTACAGTGGTTGTACCAGTCTACACTCCCACAAACAGTGAAGCATTGATTTCTCCCCACAACCCCTACAGCATTTGTTATTGATTTCTTGATGATAGCTATTCATTCTGGGTAGATAGGATCTCAGTGCTGTTTTAACTTGCATTTCTCAATGACCAATGATGTTAAACATATTTATGTATTTATGTTCCTTTGTATTTCTTCATCTGAGAAGCATGTAATCATCTCAGATGCTCATTTTTGGATTGTGTTTTTGAACTCTGAAGGCCTGATTTTTAAAAATTCTTTACATGGCCTAGATAATAGTGCTTTGTCTGAGATACTGTCAGAATTTTTTTCTGATTTTTATGGGTTTTCTTTTCACTCTGTTGGTGATTTATTTTGAAGTGCAAAAAATTTTAATGGGATGAGATCCCAATTTTTGATTCTATGAAGCATTTCCCATGCAGTTTGGTTTTTGTTCATGAACTCTCTGCCTTACCTCAATGTCTTCAAGATTTCTACCTAGTTTATCTTCTAGTAGATTTAGTGTTTCTGTTTTAATATTTAGATCTTTGGTCCATTTGACTATAGTTTAGTGCATGGTGATAGGCATGGGACTAGTTTTAGTCTTCATCATGTGTAGAGACAGTTTTGCAGCACATTTTGTTAAAGAAGCTAGATTTCTTCCATCTTTGGCCCCTTTATAAAAGATAAGGTGGCCGAGTGTTTGTAGTTGTGGCTGCATCTTCTACCACTGATCCTCAGGGCAGTTTATTTGCCAGTACTGTAATAATTTTATCACAGTAGCTTTGCAGTTTAATTTCAAGTCAGGGATTGTGATGTCTCTTTTCCTTTGTTGCCCAGAATTTATTTTGATCTTCTGGTTGCAAATAAATTTTAGGAATGATTTTTCCTCAATCTGCAAGACATACTAATGGTATTTTGATCAGGATTTCATTGATGCTCTGTACTAGTTTTGGGAGTTTAGCCATTTTCACAGCATTGGATCTTTCAATATATGTACAAGAGATATTTTTCCATGTTCTAAAATTCTGCTTGATCTCTTTCTTCAGGTTACTGTAAATTTCAATGTACATTTACTTTATTTCCTGTTTTAGATCGACTACTCAGTATCTCATTGTTTTGGATGCTATTGTGAAGGATATTGTTTCCCTAATTTCTCTCTCAGTGAGTTTGTTTCTTCTGTATAAGAATGATAATGATTTTTAAGAGTTGACTTTGTATCCAGATACACTACTGAATTTGGTTATTAAATGTAGAAGTTATCTGAACGTGGAATTTTGGAGGTCTTGTAGAGTATTTTGGGGGTCTATGTAGAGTATCATGTCATCTGTATATAATGATAATTGAATCTTTTCATTTTCTATCTTTAATCCCTTTAATTCCATCTCTTGTCTATCTAATTGATCTGACTAATGTTCCCAGAACTATATTGAAAAGGAGTGGTCACAGTGGACATCCTTGTCTGGTTTCTGATTTTGAAGTGCAAGCTTTCAGTTTTTGTCCATTTAATATGATGTTGGCTTTGGTTTCTCATAGATGGCTTTTATCAGGATGAGATACAGACCATCTGTTATGATTTTCTGTAGGGATTTTATCATGAATGAGTGTTGTACTTTATCAAAAGCTTTTTCAGCATCTATTGAGTTGCTCATGTGATTTTTATGTTTGGGTCTCTTAACATGATATATTATGTTTATTGATTTACATATGTTAAGCCATCCCTATATTCCTGGGATGAATCTACTTGGTCATGATATATAATCTTGATAATTTATTGCATTCTGTTTGCTAGTCTATTATTGAGGATTTTTGCATCAATGTTCATCAGGGATATTGGCCTGTAGTTATCTCGTGTGGTTGGGTCTTTCTCTGGTTTTACTATCAGGGTATTACTTGCCTCAGGAATGAGTTGGGGAGAGTTTCTTCCCTTTTAATTTCATTACAGAGCTTGAGGAGTATTGATTTTAAGTCTCTTTTAATTTTTTGTAGAATTCAGAAATGAATCCATTAGGACCTAGGCTATTCTTTGTTGGTAAGCTGTTGATTATGTTTTAAATTTCATTGGCTGATATTGGGTTAACTCAGAATTTTTATATCTTCTTGATTCAGCTTTGATAATTCATATGTATCTCAGAATCTGTCCATTTCTTCTGTATTTTTCTTCCTATGAGAGTAAAGATTTTCAAATAAGTATTGATGATCTTTTGAATTTCTACAGGACCTACAGTGATTTCATCCTTTTCATTCCTCATGGCATGAGTTTGAGTTTTTCTTTCATTTTTTTTTTTATAAGATTGGCTAGGAGATCATCAATTTTATTTATTCTTTCCAAGAACCAACTCTTTGATTCATTAATTCTTTTTGTAGTCTCTATTGTGTTAATTTCTGCTCTAATCTTTGTAATTTCATTTTTTTGGGCTTTAGACTTGCCTTAGTCTTCCCTTTCTAGAAGCTTGAAATATCAGGTTGTTTATTTCTGCTCCTTCTGTTTTCTTTCTTTCTTTCTTTCTTTCTTTCTTTCTTTCTTTCTTTCTTTCTTTCTTTCTTTCTTTCTTTTTTGGTGGGGGGGAACTAGGGATTGAACTCAGGCCCTTGTGCTCACCAGGCAAATGCTTATTCTACTGAGCTATCTCCCTGACCCTCCTGTTTTCTTGATGTGAGAATTTACTGCTAGAAATTTCCCACTGAGAACTGTTTTCACTGCATCTCACAGGTTCCAATAAACTGTATCTGCATTTTCATTTGATTATAGATGTTGTTTAAATTCTTCTTTTATTTGATCTGGGACCCATTGGTTGTTCAGGAGGGTGTCATCTAATTTCCATGTATTTATGGAGTTTTTGTGATTTCTTTTGTCAATAAATTCCCATTTAATTGCACTAGTGTCAGATAAAATGCATAGGATAATTTCAGTTCCTTTGCATTTACCTAAGCATGTTCTATGGGATAGTATATGGTCTACTTTAGGGAACATCCCATGTGCAGCTGCATATAATGTATATTCTCATGCTGTTGGATGGCACACTCTGAAAAGGTCTACTAAGACCTTTTATGATATGTTTGGTTAAGTTGTGTTATTTCTTTGCTGATTTTTTGTTGAGTTGATCTCTTTGTTACAAGGAGGTATTAAAATTTCCCATTAAAATTGTGTGATTGTGTTATTGCTTAAGTTTTAGTGTCTATTAAAATTTGTCCTATATATTTGGGTGCTCTGGCATTTGGTGCATATGTATTTATGATTGTTACCTCTTCCTCTTGTAGTTTTCCTCTCAGTAGTATATAGTGATCATGTTTATCTCTTTTGATCATTCTTGGTTTGAAGTTTATATTGTTTGCAGATAGAATAGTTTCCTTTGCTTATTTCTGGGTTCCTGGAATATTGTTTTCCAATCTTAGATTTTCAATATTTCCTTTTGAGTTAAATGTGTTTCTTAAATACAACATATTGTTGTATTTTGTTTCTTGATCTGCTTTGCCAGTCTGTTTCTTTTGATGAGTGACTTAAGGCTGTTAATTTTAAACTAATGGTTATAGCTGATATGTATTGGCTTATCTTTGTCACGTTGTTTTCCTGATGTTGGTTCCCTACTTTTCCTCTCTGTTTAATTTGCTTACCTTGCTTGGTAGCTCCTTTCTATTGTTCTTGGAATCACATTTTTAAAATCTCTTTCTATTATACCTTTCAGTACTCTCTGAAGGGTTAGTTTGGTAGGTGTGAATTTCTTCAGTTGTTCTTTGTCACTGAAATATCTTATTTCTCCATAAGATACTTATGGAGTATCTCTCCAATTTTGAAAGATAATTTTGCAGGGACAATTAATCTGGGTCAGAAGTTGTTCTCTTTCAGGACCTGAAATACTTCAATCTCTTCTTGATTTGATGGTTTGTGTTGATAAATCTGCTCAGATTCTGATGGGCTTTCCTTTCTAAGTGCTCATTTTCTTTTCTGTAAGAGCTTTTAATAGTGTGTTCTAGTGCTAAGTATCTGGGATCTTGATTATTATATATCTGGGTCTAGATTTATTTTGATTATAGATAATTGGAATCTATATGCCTCACTTTTCTGTATGTAAGATTCTTTTCTCATGCTTTGGAAGTTTTCTGCAATTACTTTCTCAAATAGTCTTTTTATGTCCTTTGTGTTGATGCCTGGTTTTTCTTTGACACCTATCAGCTTTCTATTGTTTTTCTTTGCATCATCTTGCAACTGTTGAATTATTGTTTCTTCATTCTTTGTTATTTTTAAGAGATCTTTCCTTTTATGATAGCTAGCTGCAACACTACCTTCTTAGTTTCATTGAATGGTTTTGCCAGTGTTCAATGGAAATTTTAATTTCCTGAATATCTCTTTAAATTTGTTTCATGCCTTCTGATTCTTCCTTACATTGGTCTTTGAAGATTTTCATCATTTTATATACTCCTTTATTTTTTATCTATGTCTCCAGATATGCTAAGCAATTCTTTTATTATGATTGTCATTTCTTTTTTTTACTTGAGGGGTTGTTTCTGATCCAATGTCTTCTGTAGTCTGATGAAGTTGTTTACTTCAGTTGCTATCATTTCAGAAATTTCAGATGTGTGACTTCCAAGTTCTTCTATAGTACTGTCTCAAACTTATTCTGGGTGAGTTGGAAGTCTGAAATTGCAGTTTGGTCCTTGATTTTGGCAGTTTTTATTTCTTTTTTTAATGTCTGATACTTTTTTAAAATTCTCCTATTCACATTCTGTTCTTTTGCTTCACTGTGTATGCTCACTCATTCTTGCTCCTTTTATACACACACACATATTTTTGAACTAGCAATCTATAGCTATCATGCTCCTTTATCCATAAATATTCTCTGTGTTTTAAGAACATAGATTTTCACATAGACATTTATCAAAATAGGTTTTCTCCACCATACATTTATAAAAACCAGGAACTATAAACATTGATGGAATACCATTGTCTAATCCATGATTCATATTACAATTTTACCATTGTCCCAATAAAGGCCTTCATAGCTTTTACCTTTTTCTTCTTTGGACCTAAGATCTAATTCCAAACCACACATTGGAGCTCACTGTCATATATTTTTAGTCTCATTAAGTCTGGAATAATTCCTCAGCCCTTATTTGGCTTTCTGTGAGCTGCTTTTGTAGCATATTCCTCAGTTTGGGTTTGTCGTACATTTTCCCATGGTTAGTGTCTACGTTTCTCTTCTCTTGTTGCTGGGACAAATACCCAACACTCGAAATGAAGGAAGGAAAGGTTTACTTAGCTCACAGTTAATGAAGGTTTCAGTCCATACTCAGCTGGCTGCAAGGCAGTGTGGCCCACAACAGAGAGCAATACTTCTTGGCAGAATGACTATCACTGGAACCCGTACACATTGCTGGCGACAAAATAAAGCAACATGGGCAACTTGGAAGACAGTTTGGCAATTTCTTAAACAGTTTAACTTAAATATCTAGCAATTTCATCTGTAAGTATTCATCCAGGAGAAATGAAGCATATTTCACAGAGACTTGGGGGTGCTCACTGAGGCCGAAGAGCAGGGATTTACTGCACACGGAGGTGGAGGAACTCACTGAGGTGATGAGACTGTTTCAAGAGTAGAGTGCATTGATGGTAACATAACTCCACAGATTGACCAAAATTAACTACACATTTACAGTGGCTGAATTTTGTGCTATATAATATGTACATGTAACCAGCAAAGTGCAGGGGCCATGCTAGCAGCTGACATTTTTTATTTCAAAAACTTTTTTTTTTTAAATTTTGCTTTCTGTGATGATCTTTATGAGTTTTGGTAGTAGGTAGCTGTATCACTAGTTTCAATACCTAACCAGGAATCGCCTGTACCTTGGGTTTATCTTCTGTATGTAGGAGATTGTTGGTTTGTGTCTGTCCCAAGATTCTACGTTCCCAATTAATTAAGAGTGGGATATTGATTTCTGTTTGACTCAGTCTCAAGTCTTTTGTTGTAAGGCTGTGGTGAGGTTATTACCCCAGAGCTTCCCAATATTGTTGCACAAGGGAGAACAACTGATTACCACAGATATGACATCCTAGCTACTGTAGTAGAATTAGCAATAAGCACAATTTAGAAACTGACCAACTGTGGTAACTATTGATTTTGTACAGAAGCAAAGTCTATAGTTATATAACAGAACTGATCACAAATTAAGAGTTTGTGTGTAACATATATCTCCTTGTTAGAGTGAATTCAACATGGGTTCTTCCAGACAAGACAGTTGTCATGTCCAGACAGTAATGCTTCACTTGTGGGCTCCCTGACTCACAGTGTGAGAGTATGAGCCAACCTCTAGGGTTCTTCTAAGCTGAGGCTCTCTGGAAGAGGGGCAGTATGTGGGGTTTTTTCCCTTCCACCACAGAAGTTCCTGAGGCTCACTGTTGCTCTTATGATGGTTGTGGGATGAGGGACAGTGTTTCTGTCTCCTGAGAAGCTCGCTGGAGCTCTGGAGGCTCACCATGGTTCCCACAATTATGTGGGCAGGGGTGGAGTTTCTTCCCTCAGGAGCAGCTCACTGAAGCTCCCCAGACTCACTGAGGCTCAGGATTTCTCCAGTGATATGTGTGTGTTGGGGGGGTTGTTTTCAATATAAAGAGTTTAAATTACCATAATCAGATGTCCAATGTCCAAATAAAAATTGGATAAAACTTCACCTCTGATGTTGAATAGCTTGTCCAAGATACAACAGCTAGTGAGGACTGGGGATAGAATAAGAATACAAACCTGAATACCTATGCTAACCCAGCTAACCACCACCTTACCAACAGAGATGTGGTATCAGTGCAATGAGGACATGAGCTACTGGAGAGGGAAATTAAAGGGAAAATGGAAGGGAACTTTTAAAATAATATTTTCTAGGATTGACTCTGGTATGAAAACTAGAGTAAGGAAGGAATTTAACATTCACTGAGTCTCTGTTGTATGCATACACTTCATACTGGATAAATTACACTTATGGTCTCAATTTCCATTGCAACTGTGGAACAAGTAATCACCACCATATAATATAAGATAAATAAATCCTGAGATTAACAAATTTGTCAGTGGCTGCTCAGATTGTAAGAGGTAGAGTTAGAATTTAAATCTAGAATTATCAGACCATGTCACACATCTCCTTTTCACAGGCATTTTTATTAAATGTCTACTATATGCAGGGTGCTGTGCTAGGTACTTTAAGGATATAAAAAGGGAGCCAATGAGGGATATAAATAAGGAGCTTTTAATTGTCTTGTACTTAAAGTTTATAGTCTAAGAAACTCTTTAGTTAATTAAGTGATCATCTTTCCTTTCAATTTAATGTCCCAATCTGATAGAGAAGTAGGTGAGATCACTCCCGGCCACATAAATTGGAAGTTAGTCTCAGTGTTCATAAAATCTTTAAAAATATTAAGTGATATTCCACACATGACTGAAACATTTTTAATTAATCCTTTATAGTACACAGAATGATGCTTCCAAATTTTTCTATGTTTAGGCTCAGAAAAAAAATAAATAAAAAACCTGGTATTAGCAATATTTTCTTCAAACGTGCATTGTAAAAATATATGTAAGATGAATTATAAGCATACTTCTCCTATTCTTATTATACTAAAGTCTGTCTTTAAGAAATGTTGGGCAATTTTAAGAGAAAAGAAATGAATATCTGAAGAATGAATGACTGGTGCTGAATTTGGTAGTTGGTGTAGACTCAGGTTTCCCTCTTCTACCAACTTATTCTAAACTGTGATGTATGTTCATGCTCTCCAGCCTTTATTACACATGTTTGCAGTATAGGTCACATTTTGATTGTATTCTACAGAAGATATATTTTCCTAAAGATGATCTTTAATCCAGATGCTTAGTATATTTCATGACTTCATGTTGATCTTTCATTACCAATTTATATTTTGCCATCAAACATATTTGGAAAACACTGATCTAGAACTTGTTGCCCAGTTGATACTGTACTCTGATTGCCAGCTTTCCAAAGATATATGGATTTTCTTGATTGGTTTTTTACTTTGTGAACTTTAGTATGTCATTAGATAGATCTGCAATATTCAATGTACAAACATCTCTAGTGTTAAATGCATGTATACTTAATGTTTTCCTTAAATGCTTACTAAGAAATATAATCAGAATAGTTAAAAAATTTGTATTATGTACTTTATTACAATAAAATTTAATGGAATGATGACACATGGAGAGTAAAATAATGTGCAAAAATAATATTTTGGATATCATATTGTATATAAAATAATTTTAAAAATACATCATTATGGGCTGGTGAGATGGCTCAGTGGTCTAAAGCACCTACTTAGAACAAGCTTAGCAAAAGCACAGGGACCGCGGTTCAATCCCCCAGCACCACATGCCAGCCAGCCGCGCCCCCTGGTGGGCTGAGCAGGCCCCCCCCACACACACACACATAAATAAATAAATATTAAAAAAATACATCATTAGTGTAAAAAAGCATATCCAGGAACTAAGTGTCCCCTATAATCTAAACAAGAAGTATTATCATAAGAATATTTATGTAAAATTAAGTAAAAAGCTGGGCCATAATTTTCATAGAGAAATGATGTATTCTCAGCACATGGCATAATGTCTGACACATAGTAGGTGCCCAAGAAATTATTTTGAGTGGATAATTGGATTATTTCAGCTACAGCTATTCCTTTAGTTCCATATTTAAGCTGTTTACTTCCTAGAACAAATTGCATAACTTATGCCTTTATAACATATTAGAATGAACTAGTGTGATTATAAAACCCTGGTAAATATAAGATTAAAAATCAAGCAAAATGTGGTTGGACTTGGTGGCATATGCCTGTAATCCCAGCATTTGGGAGTCTGAGGCAGGAGGAACACTGTAAATTTGAAGCCAGCCTGGGCTACAAAGTGAGCTCAAGGTTAGCCTGAATTGCATAATGAAATCTTATCTCAAAAAGAAAAAAAAATCAAGCAAAATGTTGTATATATCAAATATATCTGAGTAATAAATATTTGTAGGAAATTTTATTTAGAAATAATAGATATAATTTTATTATTCTGTTAGGTAGTATTATATGAAATTACCAATTTTTATAGGTTAGAAATTGACAATTTCATATGGTTTTTCATTAGTTTATAAATTCTTGACAAGTATGCACTTCTGGTTTCTAATGATGCAAACTGAGGTTGGAGAAAACATACTAAAATGTTCACTAAAAGGGCTCTTCTTTGCTTCAAAATGCCAGGAATCAAAAAGTGACCTCAGAAATCAGAACAAATATTATAGTACCTTCATTAAAATATGTGAAGCTGACACCTTTATTGCTAGTTTTTATGGTTAATCACAAATCTTCTACCAGTGACTGTGGAGTGACCATCTGAACATATTGTAACAAGACTTAATGGTCCTAAATATTGATTACCTTAACACATAGCAACTCCTTCCATTTCTGATATTAAAAAAGCACTCCTAATTACCATAGTTAAAGTACAATAAAGTGGTTCTATAATTTGTTTTAAAAATATTTCCAATAATAGGCAGGGAAATTAATTTTGATCACTCATTACTAGAATAATTTTAAATACCTAACTGGTTATAATCACTCGAATGTCCCTTGAGTCCTGGCAGAGACCATGGGGAGAGTCTAACAGGAAATATAATGACTCTTTCCTCGTGTCATATCCTATGACACCTTTAGCTACTTTTTTTTTTTTTTTTTGGAACCGAGGATTGAACTCAGGCCCTTGTGCTTGCCAGGGAAGTGCTTATTCCACTGAGCCATCTCCCCAGCCCTACTTTTAGCTACTTATGACAAAAAAGATACCTCAGAGTATCTACCTGGTAACCTGTGGATCTGATTTCTTTTCTCAGTCTCTGATTAGGAAGGGAAAGTTTGGAGTGAGATCATACAAGAATGGCCTGTTCGCATGGATTTGATAACAGATCATCCCAGGGTTAGTGAGAGGGGAACTGGGTGATTGCAAAGCCTTTCAGACATTTTCTATGCCTGTATTCATATACACATTAAAAATAGCACTGTATGGTATGTTGCATGTTGTAACTTGCTTTTTAAAAATAAAAGTCATTACTTCTTTATCATTTATATAGAACATTCTTTTTTTGGAATTTCGTAACATTTTATCAAACATATAGGTTTCTATAATTGATTCAATGAATTCTCTTTGTGATCACTAAGTTTGTCTGAATTAATTTCTTCACTATTATTGGTAATATTGCAGATAAACCTGAACGGTGATCTTTAATACTTTCCTTAGATGTGAAATTTTCTGGTCTATAAGAGACTTTTGAATGATTCCTTGGAGACCATTCCATAACTAAGGGAGCTTCTGAGGAGAGTCTGACTAGGCAGTTTAAAAATATGGAACATAGATTTGCCACCTTCTGCTTAGACCAGCTAAAACCAGAAGAATGGGAAAAGTAAGAAAATTTGAAAATGGTTCACTTTTTTTTTGTATTGTGAGTTAAGAAGGCCCTAATCATTTTCTAGTATTATCTCATTTTAGTTCTACTATAACTCTTAAGAAGTAAGAAACAAATGGAAGTTAGAAAGGCTAAAGCAGGGGCTTTGCTGGATAGCTCAGTCATTTAAAGCACCGCTTGGGCAAATGCAGTCTGGCACATAGGACTGCAGTTCGATTCCCAGCTCCAGAAGCTGGGCCAGACCCACCCTTAAGGTAGCCTGAAGTAGCTAAAAAAGAAAAAAAAAACAATTCAAAAATAAATAAATAAATAAATAAAGGCTACAGCGCTTTCTCTGGCACTCACATATAGTATATATAGTATATGGCAGAGCCCAGTGTTGTCTGTTCTCTTAACACTTGTGCATTGCTGCCTTCCATCCAACATATGGGACCAGGTCGGTACACAAGCTAGGGATGCCAGATGCCCCAGGATATGTGTCTGCGGTACACAAAGTGTCTTACTAAAATTTCCTTCTTTTCTCTTTTTCAAAAATTTTAATTTTCTGTCAGTGTCATATTCTCTTTTGCTAATATTAATAGTGATTATACATTTAAGAATTTTACTATTTGCTACTCATCATGGATAAGTCTTTTAAA
>NW_004524583.1:15947874-15958518 GCF_000260255.1 Octodon degus
GCTCAGCCCACCAGGGGGCGGGCTGGCTGGCATGTGGTGCTGGGGGATTGAACCACGGTCCCTGGGCTTTGCTAAGTTTGTTTTAAGTAGGTGCTTTAGACCACTGAGCCATCTCACCAGCCCCTATATGTCATTTTTAAGGTACTATATAAATTTGCTATGGTTTACTAAATTTTGATATTTCATGAAAGTAAAAAATTCATATGCTTCTACTTATAATCAGTACATTTCTGAGTTATCATTGGATCCATTCTTTATATTTCAATTGACCTGAAAGTCAATCAAGGACACACAGATATAAAAGATATACAGATAAAAGAGAGAAGATTGTTCTAAGTGTCCTTTGCAGGAAACAATGCAGGACACATTTTGATTTTCTCATGATAATACATAAACACTTCTGTTCTAAAAAGTATCTGGCAATGTTCAGGTGAACATATTCTGCAGGAGAAATGGATCCATGTAATTCCATCTTCTCCCTTTCATTGGCTTCAGGTATGCACTCACTGATAATGAAGAGTTACTCAAAGTGCAATATAATAAATTTGGATTATGCTTCTATTCAAGTACAGTGATCAACTACAACAGATGTTTTCTCTGCTCCATTGCTACTTTCTGCTTCTTTTAAACATTTCCACACCTTTAAAGTTCCAACAAAGTATAGTACCCCATTTAAATGTATGTAAGTAAGACTAGCCTACTAGGTGTGTGACTTGGAGAGATTTCTTTAGCTTCTTTGTGCTATAGTTTCTTAATCAGAATCTATGAATCTCCATATCCACATTTACTACTCCATAGACCTATAGATGTGTAATACAGCCATAGACCTACAGATTTATCACTGGTATCTCTACTTGGCTGTCTAACAGATCTTTCAAACTTATCACCAAATACAGCCTGTCTTATTCTTACTCTTCCTTGTCAGGTAAACGGCAACACCACCCACCGCTTGCTCAAGCCAGAAACCTAAGAGGTATCTTGGATTCTTCCATTTTCTTCATTCCAACAATCATGCTGTCATTCCATTTACCTCCAAAACAAATCTAAATCTATGCACCTCTACCAATATTACCTTATACAAGCCCATAACATGGGCTCCTACGATGGTTGCTTTTTTGCTCTCTGTCTTTTCTCCTTCCTCTACAATCCTCCCACATCCAGAATGATTTTTTTTAAACTCAGCTGTATTTAATTACCTCTTAGCAGAATGTGACCTGGGCACTCACTTCCATTCATAGGCCTTGTTCCAAATGATTTTTGAAATAGCTCTTTGGTATCCCCAGAAGTTGTTTCTTCCTTGAAACAGTACTTTTCTTTGGAAAACAAGCCTGTGCAGCTCCTGCCATCAAGTTTTCAGTATAACATACTTCTAGAAGCCTAGGACATGTGCATTTGAAACTAATGGGGAAAGTTTAAAAAAAAAATCCTATCAGAAAACTCAAGCTATCTTAACAAGTATTCTTTTAAACATCAGGGAATCTCAACACTTCAGGGACATAAGATTTGGTCCACTAAGGAATCTGGCTTCCGGAATGATTTTTAAAGTATAAGTAATACTAGTTATCCCCTTACTCTAAATATGCCAATAGTAACATACATTTAGAATAAGAGTTGAGCTATTAAATCTGCTTCAGAGGCTTATAAAATCAAGTGGGATGCAGTGTTCCCAAATCCATGTCCACTGGGGACCTCAGACATCACCTTATTTGGAAATAGGATGTAGAAAATGTAGGAAAAAGACCACATCAAGATAAAGACAATGACTGCAAGGATGCAGCTGCCCTACAAGGTAAATCTTGTAAGCATTTTCAAGAGCCATCAAAAGCTAGATTTGAAGGGTCTTAGGAAACCTAGAAACCCCAAACATTTGAAGAAAGTGAATGCTACAGACATCTTACTTTAAGACTTCTAGCCTTAAGAACTGGAAAAGAGTATATTCATGTCATTTTAAGTCAGCAAGGTTTTGTGTGTTGCTGTAGCAGCTGTAGGGGCTTAATATAGTTGCATTTATGACTCTTCAGCTTCTGCTCTGTTTTCTTTCCCCTTCTCTTATCTCTCTAGTCACACCCCTTTCCCTTGGGCCTTTGACATCACACATCAAGTTTCTTTCCAACTTAAAGCCTTTGAATTAGCTGTTCTCTTTATTTGGTACACTCAGTCCTGGACCTTTGCTTCGTCCTTTTTGTCATCTAACTCAGGTTAATATTGTTTCAGATAGACCTTTCTCAATAACCCATTCTAAAGTATCCTCCCAAACATCACCTTATTTTTATTTTCTGCTTTGCACTTAATAAAACCTTATGTTTCTTATTTTTTTTAAAGAATACAAAACTGTCATAGAAAAAAAAACAGCATTAGAAATGATACAAAATTTCACTGAACAGAGTTATAGGAATTCAACAATGATTGCTGTATTGCATAATATTATCTTCAAATTATTTGTTTAGGTTACCAGATATAAATGTGCAAGATGGTTTAAAGAAAAGAACAAAATTAAGCCATAGCAAAAAATTTGTAAGAAATGCAAAAGAAAAAAAAATTTAAGCATTAACTGCTCCTTTCAAAAGACCAGCAGAAATTGGCAGTATAATTATCCAAATTATCCTGCATATATACCTAAAAATATCTTTTCTCCTCTTTTGTCCTTTTCCTCATCCCAGTTTCATGCTTCTTATCAATTTATACATTTATAGAATACAAACACATACATACACGCACTCATGCATACACTAGAACTGCACTATTCAGCGTGGTAGCAACTATCCCCATGACCATTTGAATACGAAGTTAAATTTAAATAAAATTTTAAGATACAGTTTCTAAATTGTCATAGCCACATTTCAAGTGCTGGAGAGCAACTTGCGTCCAGTGGCTACTAGAATGGAGAGCATACTTGTAAAGCATTTCCATCATTTAAAAAATTCCATTATACGCTACTGCTGTGGAATATAAGCAACAGGAAGAGAAGAATCTTGTATTCTCAATACCTGGAATTTGTCTGGCACTTAATAGATATCAATTTTTTTTCATGAAGAAGGAATAAACTTTCCACAAAAAAATATAGAGCATTAATGTAAACGGCTTTTGTGAAAGTAAATTACCATCACTGCTACTGGAAAGCAATGTGACTTTCAGAGATAGGTGACTTCTGTTCACCTGAGCAGAGTTTGAGTATGCCACATCTGTCACTCCATCTGCTTTTTATTTGTTTATTCCTTTATTTCAAGAAGTGAGGGTTTGATCCTCAGCATGCCTTACCGGCCCTGCCCCCGGGGCGTACTGAGATGGTGATTGAGACTAGGGCGGGGGTGGGGGTGTGTGTGGGGGTGGGGGGGTGTTGGCATACGCCCATAATCCCAGCACTTGGGAGGCTGAAAACAGGAGAATTACTACGAGTCCAGTCTACCTAGTGAGACCCTGTAGACCCTATAGACCCTGTACTAAATTCATTAAAAAAAAGAAAGCAATGAAGTAATAATGTTGCTGCGGCTGTGGGGAAAAAGGGAACACCTCTACACTGTTGGTGGGAGGATAAATTAAGAAAATCACTATGGAAGTCAGTGTGGAGATTCCTCAAAAAAGTAAAAGTAGAAATTTCATTTGATCTAGCTATTCGTCTTCTAGCTACCTCCTTGTATGAATTAAAGGCATCATGTTGCAATGATACATGTATAACCGTGTTTATAGCTGCACAATTCTTAATAGGTAAATCTTGGAAGCAACCAATATGCCCATCAACAGATACTTACACATAACGAAATACTCCTCTGCCATAAGGATGGACTCGAATCATTTGCAGAAAAGTAGATGCATTTTGAGACCATAATGTTTAGTGAAATATATCAGACAGACAAACTTAAATATCCCATGGTTACTCTTATATCAAAAACCCAAAGAATAAATAAATTAAAGCTCAAAATAAAAGATAGATAATAGAAAGTAGGGAGATAGATCTATCGCAAAAGGAAAGGGGATCAAGAGATGGAGAGAAAGGGGAGGGAGAGAAGAGAAAGGGTATATATATATATATATATATATTTTTTTTTTTTTTTTCTTTTTTTGTAGTACTGGGATTGAACTCAGTGTGTTATGTTTGCCAGGCAGGGCTTTAGTCTACTGAGCTATTTCCCTGGCCTGAAAAAAAGGAATGTAGGGGTAGTATTTACACATGCCAACCCCACACAAGGAATGTAAACACTGCTACAAACATGTATTAATAAATTAAAAAGTGGTAGTTTATTTTTCTTATACATAATTTATTTCTAACAATACATTGCAAAGTGTGGTAGGTCAGGTGGAAGTGTGGGTTGAATATAATCTTCTGTACAACATGGATTTTTGCTCTAGATGTCTGGAGAGACAGAGTTATCCATTTCACGTCTTTAGTAATTATTTTTTCTGTGCTTTGATTAACGTGGGAGTGAGATGTGTCTGATGTACCAGCATGTATCTGAAACATTCTGAGACTAGAAGAATCAAAACATATTTTAATTTTTAAAATGAACTTTAAGTAGGTTAAAGGAAGAAGATTAATATAATACTTCTATGTTACTATGTTACAAGAAAAATCATGAAAATATATCTTTGCTAGACTTGTAAAACAAAGAGAGCCAAAATGTTTTAAAACCATTAAATCTGTGGCTATAAATGTTCCCTATTTTCAAATCATCAATATGAAGTTAAGATTAAAAAATGAATATTTGATACTATACTTAACATGTAAAAAATCCATGTTGTTTTCACTATCTCATTGTAATTTTTAATACTCAGATATATGTAAATCTCTTATAAAAAAGCTCATTGGTTAGCTAATAGGGAATCACTATTGTTTAGAAAATGGAGAGTTGTTACTTCAAGAACATCTTGATTGCAAAGCTATTGCAAGTAATTTGAAAGCCAGTTCTGAATGGGTAGCTTGAATAATATTTAGTAAAACTGTTTCCTATTACAAAATTGACCATACAGTGAGTGTAGGGCACCGTGGAAATGTGGTAATCACTGCGTTTTCTGAAATTGCAAGTTGTTCCGCGTACCACTATAAAATTAGAATTAAATGTTTCTCAATAATAAACTCTATGGTTTTAGAATCATTGCTGACATTTCTGTTTGCAATTGAAGTAGAGGAAAATAAAAAAGAATAGGAGTCATTTGCTATAAAGTAGGATTATGTATCTGTGAGAGAGATAGTGTTAGAGGAAGAAAAGTTGGACTTTTAATTGTTGAGTGACAAAGTTGGTGTGGTAGAGGTGACAGTGCCCTTACACCTCACTAGAGTTCTTGAAGAGGCAAGCACACAATTCTTGGAATCTTGATGAACAGTGCCTTGGTTAAAGTGACTCAATTTTAGATCCACCATCATAGAGCAGAGAATACTTTGCACATGGACAAAAATATGATGAAATAAGAGTGTCCTGTTTGTCCTGTCCTCTGTACAGTCTGCCATTTCCAGAAATTGTGTCCTCTTTTTAGAATCAATATTTCTTCAGGGAAGTCACCATATATTCACTTGCTTCATATGTATTTTTCAGCATTGAATAGGAGAAGATAGTGAAGAGATCAAAATGATGGAAGAAGGAATGGGAAAAAAGTGAAGGACAAGGCTGGCTAGATAGCTCAGCGGACTAAAGCACCTGCTTAAGCAGAGCACCATGGCTGGGGTTCAATCCCCAGCGTGCCATGCCAGCCCCATCCCTGGGGCACACTGAGATGGTGATTGAGACTGAACATGGTGGCATGTACCTGTAATCTCAGTGCTTGGGAGGCTGAAAACGGGAAGATCATTATGAGTCTGATCTATGTAGTGAGACACTGTAGGCCCTGTACTAAATACATAATTTTTTAAAAAAGAAGTAGAGGACAAAATATGGCAGAAAGGAACATTTGTGAAGATTCCATATAGGCCTGGGAAATAACATCTCTCATAGCCCTGTTTATAAAAGGGAATATAGATAATATGTATTTAAATAGATGATACATAAACACACAGGCAGAAAACATAATTTATAAAAATGTGTTCCCCACAACACTCTGGGAGACTGAAGGATGAGGAATACAAGTTAGATCCCCCAAGCCCCCGTCTGGGCAAATTAGTGACTTAGCAAGACCCTATCTTCAAAACAAAACAAAACAAACATTTTAAAAGGGGCTGGAAATGGAGCTCAGTACAAAGGCACTGGGTAAAATCCTCAGTACTAAAGAAAGAAGAAGACTGTTATGTGCTAAGAGGAAATTGAGACTGAAGTATTTAGAGAGGAAAATAGAGGAAAAAGAGAAGATTCTGTTTCTGCTGGGAGTGCCGCCTGGGAGTCTCCTTAGGTACTTGGGCAGTTACAGAATTGAGCTTGTGTTCTGAACCACTCTGTGGCCCCCTGTCCCAGGCTTGAAAATGCACTGAATTCATCGCATTCACCTAATGAGTGATGAATTCAACCTTCACCTCTACTTTTTTCTCCTTACTTACTCCTCCTCTTTTTCTTTCCCTACTGGCTCTAGCAGATGTGCAGAGAGGCAAGTTGCTGTAACAGCTCTTATTCTGTATCTTTTCTTCTTCTTCTTTTTTAAAGCTTGTTATCCAAGAAAATCTTTGAGGACCCCATAAAACTCTGGCCCTATTTCATTTCTGCCAAGTATTCAACATGCTTGAATACTAAGGAAGGAAAAGGATTAATGTTATTATTTTGATGATTCTTATTTAACTCTACCCTGAGCCAAAAAGTAAATAGGAGGACAGTAAAGAAATAAAGCCTGGGCAAATATACTTCATAGTTCTGTTTTTGAGCAAATCTTCATGTAACAGTCTCAAATTGGACAGTAGGAGTAGTATTTTCCACTGTGTAAGCCAGCTGTCACTAGAAGTTTCATAAATCACACAGCAGAGTTAGAAATTTCTAAATGATGTGCTATAAAGCAATGTCTGTTATTAGATGTTGCAGAAACTGGAAATACAAGGTTAGTAGAGCCCCCTCATCTAGTTGCTGCACCCTAACATCTAATTACCAGACCAGTCACCTTCAAATATCTTGTATCATATCCATTTCCTCATCTAGATATTTCAATGTTTCTCTACTTAAAACACTTTCTCTTCCTACACACTTCCATCTAAACTGATATTCTGTCCAATTTTTAGTTGGACATTCAGAATCCACCTTGTTCTCTACCAATGTATGCAAGACTTTTACTCTGGTGAAAACCTATGACAATGAGCAGGCCGCAATCACTCTCTGAGCTCTTTGCCTTCTTTGGGTCTGGTCTCTGTCTTCAGGAGCATGCTGCTGTCTACCTAGTCAGTTTCACCTACTCCACAGTCACACAACATCTGGGCTCAAATCCTTTGTCTTTAATGCAGATATTTCTGAATGTAGTTGTCTCAGTTATTTTACTCTCATTGCTGTAAATACTGACAAAATACTGACACCCAAAGTTAAGAAAGGAAAGGTTTATTTAGCTCACAGTTAGTGTAGGTTTCAGTCCATACTCATCTGGCTCCAAGGCAGAGTGGCACATGGCAGAGCGAAGCAGTTCATGGTGGAAGAAACAGAAAACAGCAATGGGAAGAGCAGTGGCTGCAGCAGCTAGCGAGCCTCTCTCCCTCCCTTATACTGTATTCAGGCTATCTGCCCCAGGGCCAGTGTAGCACTCACATGCATAATCCCAGCATTGGATCATGAATAAATCACAAACTTTAGAAGCCTGCCCCAATCACTGCATGAGGCTTTGGAGGGACAGCTAGACACAAGCCATCACAGTAGCCTAATGAGTCTCTCTCCCCTCCAAATTTATATGCTTTTAAAAGAGTATATAGTCTAGATTTTGATTATTGCTACTTGTACTCTTTAGTACACTAACATGTGAATGAGACTTACTGTCTAAAAAGTGTAACAGTGTGTTGAATATAGTAGTCACCCAGTATATGTTCATTCATTTGTTCTTCATTGTTATTGCCCACTGATTGTTTTTCTCCAACAAGGATGGTGGCTAATTGAAGAAAGTGTTCATTTTCTTTCCTCCTCTTATGTCTCCAACAGGGCCTGGCACCCAGGAGAGCACTCAGGAGATAATCAATAGGTACTGGCTGACTGACTGATTGACTAATGCACTTCGCATTTGGATTTCAAATAGAGAAGCCCTTGAAGATGCCTAGATTTTCCTCCAAATGAATTGAAATGGACCTCTACTGCATGGTGATAAATTCACTGATCTTTTGCAGATGAATAAATTGAAATATGAAGATTAAAATAATTTCAAGGTCAAGAGGGATTAGTGACAGCCACAGACTGTAGTTCAAGGCCAAATATCCTGACTGCCAGTTTATTGAACTTAAAGTGACTGAATTGTGCTTTTTATTTCCTTTCTAGCATAGGTAGCTTTTGGTCATGTATTTATCTCTGATGTATAGGCTATGACAAGTTGATACGTGAACCTGATTCTTTTTTGTTTCATTTTGTGTATTTTTAAGTGACTAAAAAGTCAAAATGTATCTAAATATCTATTGTTATGGTTGTTTTTTGTTTCTAATTGATGTGTCCTTATTGTTTTGGTGTCTAACACAGTACTTGGCACATAAAAGTTGATTGATAAATATTGGTTCAATAGATGAATATAATCAAATAAAATGATCATTTTAGAGTACTGAACAATTAGCATGCCTAAATTCTCTTTTATAGCATTGAGAGAAATTAAGTGTCTAAACTGCCTTATTTAATGTGTAGTAATGTATTCTTAATGCCAAATCATAATTAATTTGCCTAGTCATTGTCCTTTAGGGATTAAATACAGTGAACCCACTACAGCATCATCCTTGATTTGCTTCCTACACCACCGGCTAAACTAGGCTTTAATTTTCATCAGTAAAAGTGTAACACATATTTAGGGAAAGAAATAAACTTCCTCAAATTGGAATAAGAGGTAATTTAAGGAGACAGGATTATTGGTCCCAAGTTAGCAAAAAAAAAAAAAAAGTGTTCTAAACCTGACTCATGTGTGCCTTATGGATTTCATAACTGATGATTAGCTTCTCTTAATCAGTTGAACATCCATTTAAGGGACAAATTGATTAGCTCCTTGCATAATTAACAGAACATTGAGTATCATCACTTTCAGTGGAAAAAATTGTTTTGATTAACAGCAAATATGCACAGTTTAACATTAATACACTAAATAAGGTTTATAATTATTAATGTTTCCCCCCACATGTAGCTCAGTGGCCAATGTTTGCAATTCCCCAAGTATTTTCATTTTTCTATCTACCATTAAATTTCCCCAAGTATTTTCATTTTTCTATCTACCATTAAATTTAATATATCTGTTCCACAGAGCATGAGAGCATAATTTAATGTATAAATAATAATCAGCATTAGTATGTGATCAAACTCTAAATTTGTGTTAACTCTTTTCTTAGTGAAAATGGTAAACACCATGATTAAAAAACATGGAAGGAAAATAATTAAATATTAAACTTGCACAAATAATTTAAAAAGACAAGCGGTAAGGAATTGAAAGATTGACAAGAATATTAAAATGGAGAGAGAATGTTTATTAAAACTGCCAGGAGCCATAAAGGATAAGAGACATGAGCCAATAGAAGTGACAGAGTTAAACAATGTGTAAATATAAAAGAGTAAGAGCAATAAGATATTAGAGAGATGCAAAAGGATCTGGCTGCTGAAGGTAGGTCCAAAGAAATACTCAAAAACTAAGAAATAGATCTTACAATCCACAGAGTCTGCAGACTTTAAAGATGCACTATGTCTGTAGTCCATAAGAAATTTTATTAATTTACACAAATGTATAATTAAACCTGAACATTCAGAATGTTAGATGACACCATCCTGAGCCAGATGGTAGCTGATTCTGACAGCATCTTGGGCACTGAGGGCCTAATTAGTCTTTGCGAGAAGGTGTGAAGGTGTTAGTCAGTTTTGGAGTTTGTGCTGTGCAGGACAGGTTCATGGAGAAGCTAGAATATTCAAAGCTGATGAGGCCCAAGACAAGTATCAAGCCATATTTTCAGAAGTTTGGAAGTAGAGAGTGTGTAGGAAATTTGATTTTGACTTGTTTCTAGAAGTCCACCAATATGTATTCTATGTTTGTCTTTTTAATACTTCAATTTAAATCACCAGTCCCAGGAAGGATTAGTTTAAAAGAAAATTGCTTTGTAGGCTCCTGTCAACAACATACTAATCTACTGATCTAGAATAATTATGTCATTTTAATATTAGTACATTCTATCTGTTCACTAGGGATGCATAAGTGTGGCAATGCAAACATTACCTGAATAGCACCAGAAACTCCCTAGGTACTGAAAAATATTCAAATAACTTCAATCCCACTAGACCAACTCCTTTGTATGGGGAGGTAGTACTGAGAAAGAAACTCAGAATTTGTACTTGCCAGGCTGGTGTTCTACCACTGAGTTATATCCTTGACCCTTAGACCAACTTCTTTTTTTAATATTAATTTTATTGAGAAAGAAGTAGCAATGAGAAAGTTTCAAAACAGATTAGTAGGACAGTTATAATAATTAATTTATTGCATATTGTTGTCTTTGTAGTAGTTACTCTTAGAACAAGATACAGACATGATATCTTATCTAAACACTATTAGTTCAAACTTTTGTCTCATTGAACTAAGAGAAAGTAGCTGTAT
>NW_004524583.1:15966247-15970259 GCF_000260255.1 Octodon degus
ACCTGGGCTAGGACTGGGTCTCTGCCTTTACTTTTTATACCTCATTTTTATACTTTTCTGCTGGATGGTTAATACAAAGATAAAGCAAGGCCTATACAACAAAAAATGTAACTTTTGTATCTGACAAGGTCAGTCAAATCCCCTCAGGATTTACCCTGAAACCCTGTACAACAGTTTGTAGATCTTTTTCCAGTGTCAGCCATGTGGATGAATCACAGCCACTGCTTGATCAATTTTCTCTCTGTGAAAGCCTGAGAGAATGTTTTCTCTCCAGGTGATTCTCCTTAGGTACACTCTATGTCCTTGATCATTTTCCTCTGTGGCTCCATAATCACCTTGATCAGAAAATTTGGGACACCACTGAGTTACAGGATGCTATAGTACAGGTTCTCTTATGTTCTGAGTGCTCATTGACCTTGAAGGACTAGGGCCAAAATGTTGGTTATCCTTGTAGCGCTTCTTTTTCTCTAATTTTTTTACCTACAAATTTAAGTTGTTAACTCTCCAGAAGGGAAGCTCAATGGTATTATTACCCTAAAACATAGGCTGTTGTGCTTACTATCAATATCTGTCTGAATATCAAACGGATACCAACTTCTTAAATGTTAGTGTTCATAATTGTTGCCTGGTTAGCATATTGGACATAAATTCACTGGATGGTGGTTGGTGATTATGACTCAGTAAACTTGAGATGAAAATTAAGTATTTACCACTCAAACTGATGAGAGATCAGTTTTGAAAGTCACACACAGCTGAGGGCTCCTTAGAGCAAGAATTGCTATCATATTATTATTGTTGTTTTTATTATTGTTGTCGTTGCTTCAGAATCTAATGTGATGATGCGTAGTTACTAGTAATGATTTATTGAATGAATAAATGAGGGGCTGGGGAGATGGCTCAGTGGAATAAGTGCTTCCCTGGCAAGCACAAGGACCTGAGTTCAATCCCCGGTTCTGCCAAAATAAAATAAAATAAAATAAATGAATAAATGAATGCATGAACCTGACATTTTAAGCTTATTTCTCCCTCTGGCTTATCCTCATTTAATATTAGAATGTGTTCAGGTTCTACAGTGTTTGCCTAGAAGTCTGGTTGTGGGGCTCTAGTTATAGCTCCTTGCCAGAGCTCTGCACTAGCGTATGTGAAGCCTTGGGTTTGACTTCTAGCATGTTCTAGAGAGAGAAAAACTCTAGTCTCACATTTTTCACTGCAAGCAAATAAATTATGTTTTGTAGTTAAGATTCCTGTGCATTCAGTCATTTAACATTCAAAAAATATTGATTGAACTCACACTAGGTATCAAGGATTGCTCTAGACACTTGGGATGTATAAATGAAATAGACAAAGATGTCACCCTCATGCAGTTTATATTCTGTAGTATGCATACACCATACTTCTAAGTCTGAAATTTTAAATTGTTTTCTGGGGATATAATTATACAAGTTCTCCACACCAAATACAGTCTTGAATTAACTAAAAAATTAATGTTGGAAACTTTCAAAGCTCATCGAAGAGAAGAGAGATCGACTTAAAGCACCAGGGAGTTTTATTTTTGCGCATAAATATTTATGTGTGTAAAGGGGTGTGTGGTTAATTATAAGCAATGGGAGGAGAATGACAGATGCTTAGATCCTCTGTCCCCATGGAGAGCCAGACCTTGCTTGTTGGAGTGTAGTGGCACATTGTGTGGTCTATGTACTGAATCACTGATTTAAGTATTGCAGCAGCTGGAGTGCAAAGTATATCAGCAAATACTACAGGAGGAGGAGTGTGTGTGTCCTGAATACAAAATAAGACTGAAATAGGTTTGGATCATCACACTGACAAGGCTGTGGATGGCTCTTTTCTTTTTGTATGTCAGTTTCAGAAGACACCTAAAAAAGGGCAACTGGGCAGTTTAAGGAATGCAGGCAGGTAAATGAGTAGGGGGCTAATGTTTCCTAAATCCTAAATAATGTGAGAGAAGAGAGGGAGGGAGACAGACAGACAGACAGACACACACACACACACACACACACACACACACACAGAGGGGAGAGAGAGAAAGGGAGACAGAGATAGAAAGAAACAGAGACAGAGAGACAGAGACAGAGATAGAGAGACAGAGACAAGGAGAGAGACAGAGAGAGATGGGACAGAGACAGAGAGACAAGGACAAGGAGAGAGAGAGAGAGACAGAGAGAGAGAGAGAGACAGAGAGAGAGAGAGAGACAGAGAGAGACAGAGAGAGAGAAAGAGAGAGAGAGAGAGACTCTTATTCTTCAACCCTAATTACTACTCAGAGAATTCATCTCCATAATGAAAGCACTAAACCAAACAAGTATATTCGCTACTTTAGTACTCATGGGGAAATGAAGAGAAACGAGTTCTCTTTAGCCACTTTCCTCTTACTGTCTCCACTTGTGCTGTGATACAAAGTTAATAATCTTCTTCTAAGATTTCCTTTAATAAATAATACCTATATGGGCTTTTTAGTTGATGTGGACTCTTTGCATCACCTATTATTTTATAGACAAGCAATCTGCAGCACAGTGTTTGAGTGATGTGACACAAAGGTCACTAAATGACTGATGAACAAAGATCAATATGCAGTGGAATAAAGACGAAATCAGGTTTTCTGATCACAAAATCTGCTTCCACCATCATATTCTCCCTGTCCCTGTCCTTCTATCTCCTCTTTGCTCTTATTGTCTCTCCTTTTATAATTCCTAAAGTCAAAAATGACAGCAAACCTAGAGGCACCAGAGTAGGGGTAGAAGGCCAAGAAAACAGGTGAGCTGCTGCTGAGTAGAAAGTTAGTACTTCCAGAGGTGATACTGAAAAAGAGAAGGGGGAAAAAGCAGCTTTAGAAAAGTCTGCGTTCAAACAGTAAGTGAACAGATACATTTCATAAGTTAAAAGATGAAATCTAAACAGGCTAACTCCTTTTCTCCATCTTCTTCAACTCTAGCCTGTCACCTGACAGGCCTCTTGGAGAAATCACCTGACTAAGTGTATCCCCACAGTTCCATGATATGACAGGAAGAGCCACTTCAGTCCCAACCTAAGAACATCTGTGATGGTCACCAGAAGTTACAGCTCAAGGCTTTTTACATGCTAATTCCTCCTAAGTCTGATTTGAAGATCACCATCCATGTTGACTCCTGTGAGTTTTGTAATGTTCGTGTGGAAACATCAGGGAACAGTAAGCTGGATTCTGTTCTGCCTCATGCCTCATCAGCCAGATGGTTGGCTGTATACAAGCCAGTAATGCTGATGTCAGAGATGAGAGAACACAGCTGGATTTGCAGGTTCAAGGGGAAAGAGGGAGTGGGTAATGCTAAAAATTTGGGAGGAAATTGCCTTTGGACTAGTTGACAGAGCCAACTAGAATGATGGAGAGTCCTTAATGCTAAGTCCTACAGCAACATTTCTGTGTAATTGCTTTTTGGGCCATAGTAGGATGTGAGTCCTCTTTTCCTCACACCTGCTAACAGGCCTACTGGTGCCAGTTAGCTAGTGATTGTGTACCAGATCTAGAGGAGATTTTAACACTGACATATGAGACTCCTACCAACTCTTGGCTACTACTGTGTATCTTCTATTGGCCCTGGGATTACCTGACTAGCTTGAGTCAAAAAAGTACAACGATGGAAAATATCTTAGAAGACCAGCTCCTTGGAACTTGATGAAGATTTTATTTTATCAGCACATTTTATACTTTGTCTAGGTTATGAGTAAAGTAATACCTGTCTTCTTCTCTTCCTCCTCCTCCTCCTCTTCTTCTTCATCTTCTTCTTCCTCTCTCTCTCTCTCTCTCTCTCTCTCTCTCTCTCTCTCTCTCTCTCTGTCATGATGTGCTAGCAGGAAATGTAATTCAGGCATATGGAACAGGGGTAGGGTTTAAGCGTTCCCTCCTGGTTCTCATCTCAGCCCCAAGATACATACTGGAATTCCACCAAGTTAATTCCAATCTACCAGTCCCAGTGCAACTCATGGCAAAAACAAAGACATTAAGACATATATATATATA
>NW_004524583.1:15970359-16055865 GCF_000260255.1 Octodon degus
TATATATTTAAACTGGGGACTCAAAGAACTGTAAGTCTAGCCATGAAGATGGCTTTCCAGAACAAAGAGAGCAACCTAGCATAGCACCCAGGTTTTATTCAGCTAAGAAGGAGTGGCTTGAGGAAGAGAATTGTGGGAAGTAGGTGAGTACTGTGAGCTTGGCTAGGTAGGTGGCCTGTATTTACCTCTGTCATATGCAGAGAGAAGGATATTCAGAGAAAGTAATTTGCATTATGCTATTGAGATAGTATCTAATGTCTGGTTCTTCAGCTCTGTTGTGTAATCTTTCAAGCCCCAAGAAGGTATAGCCTCTATCTCGAGGCTTGATCCCAGCCAACAGCATGGAGCACTGACTCTTCATCCTGTCTCAACTGGCTCATATTAAAAAGCAGCAGTGTGGGTTATCAGGGAAACATGCATGTCATCTTTAAAACTTACCACCGGCACCTCAGCTAGACAAATATACATTGCTTAAGGCCAGTTGTAAGGATGAAGAGAAGTCCTAGCCAGCTCTGCACATATCAATACAAGGAAATAGGGTCAAGCTCCACCAAAAAGAAGACAATCGCTCTTCTTTCAAGGAGAGCTACTCAGGTGGTCCTCCACACTAGGGGTGGGTGCCACACTGGTCCTCTGCCAGGGCCTATACAATATAGAAAATTTGAAAGAGAGCTTCATGTCTTGTTAATCCTAGTCCCAATGTAAGAGTGAGGCTCAAATCTTCCATACCTGAAATATATTCCCCTCCAAAAACATAACCTCTCTGACTAACCCCCATTCCATGGAAATACGGTCTCTCTTTCTCCTTCCTTTCCTCTCTTATTCCCTCCCTTTTTCCAAAACAAAGGTCTAAGGGTGAAGTTGTGAATAATACTAGTGGTGCTGCCTTCCAGGTCTCTTTTGAAAGATAAAGAAGCTACTGCAGTAATTCCCACAAGGCAAAAACAGGGGCATAAGTATTCTCAGAAGAGAGGTAGGATTAGTAAAATTTCCCTTTCATTCCCTCTAACCTTCTACAGCAGCAAGAATAAGGTAAAATTAATATCTCAGTGAATCATCCTGCCACATAGAAGTAGGTGACTTGTAGGTTATTGTGGTTCAATGGAGACTTGTGGGATATACACACACTGTCTATGATTGAATCAAATTTGGGGATGTAGGACTAGAGAATGATTGAGCAATGATTTGCAGATGAGTGCTTGATCCAGGAAGATTTGGGCAGTACTTCACTATGACAATAAATGTGACATTTGGTGTCAGGAGAGTAACATATCCAAAGATGGAAGCCTATTCAGACCTAAATATATAAGAGCAATAAGCAGTATTTCTGTTGCCAAGTGTACCCGCATATAAGTGTGCATAAAATGCTTAAGCAGTCATCAGTCTTTGGTGCAGCATTTCTGTTCTCCCACAGCTGCGGCAGCAAAAGGGGTGCCATAAGTTTTAACCCCCAGGAATTAACCTATGTAAATGACTTCTGGGTAGCTGGAAATTTTTTTTTTTTCAGAAAGCACTCAGCCCAGATACATCTCTTTTCTTGCCAACCTTCCGGGTGATTTATCCAAGTGTTCCCACAGAAGAGTGCAGAGAGAAGGAATTTTGCAGCAGAACGTGATTGTAGAACAGAGGCATGAGATAGCCCTGAGTTGTAACAAGTGCCCAAATGCAGAGTGAAAAGATCAGTTGGCCCAAGACCAAGATATTTACTTAAGCTACAATAGTGCACTGATGAGATGGAATTTATAGTAGCGGCTCAGCCAAGTGGTTCTTGTTATTTTGTTTGAAAACAGTTACAGTCACACCTACATGCTTGTGTGCTTTTGATATATTACAATAAAATAAAAAAATACATAAACAGTTTTGCTAATTCCTATCTTGCAAATGCAAAAATGTCCAGAAATTGGTCCTCTTATCATATCCATACCATCAATGATGCCTCTTACACTGCCTCTGCCTAGGTCATATGACTTGTGTTAGTAAGTGGGAAAATAACAACTGTAAAACAAGTGTGCCTGAACAATGTGTGAGTAATGCAAGTGCACTATTGTGGCTTTGAGAATAAGCAAAAACCACCCAGTGGGAGGGGCACACACTTAGCCCATCATTGGACCTAACAATGGGCTGAACTCCAGGAGGATGGACTACCTGATCAGACACTGACCTGACTGTAGATCTGTGAGCAAGTGGTCCTGAGATCTATGAAAAAACTTCCTGGAGAAGACCAGCCCAAACCTTGACCTACTAGCTCATAAATGGTCAGCTCCTTTGAAGATCTCTTCTTACCAAATTGTTAGCTAAATAAATGGCTTATTTTATGTCACTAACTTTTGGGAAATTTTGTTATGCAGCCTTAGAGAATGGATATAATTATTTAACTGTAGTTCATTTAATGTTCGCAACAACCCAATGAGACAGAAATTATTATCACTCTCACTTAAGACATGAGAAAGCATGGGATAAGAACATTCTTATCAATAGGAGGAGCGAAACTGAGGTAGTCTAATTCCAGCATCAAGCCACTTAAAACCTATATGTGAGCAGACATTAAGTTACATCTTAGAAACTAAACAGACACTTGACTTAAAAAGTGGTTAATTGCTGGGTATGGTGGCACATTGCCTATAATCCCAGCACTCTGGAGGCTGAGGTAGCAGGATCATTGGGAGTTGAGACCAACGTGGGCTGCTAAGTGTTATGTATGAGTGATTATATGTAAATAAAAAAAGTTGTATATATGTTAGCAGGGGCTGATCAATCCCAAATCGCCTGGGTGAAGGTAAGATAAAGAATAAATGAAAAAGAGACAATAATTTAGAATACAAGGGGGTCTGGAGCATGAGTGCTCTTATCAGGTTAAGACCAAGAATTTCTGGTGTTCTCATTTTTTATTGAACATACAGCTTTCTAGGAGATGTGTAGAAAGATCTTGGGAACACAGGAGAGGAGGGTACTGACCCCAGCAAGCTCTAGAAAGAAATGAAGAATTCTTGTGTGAATAAACCACTGGATAGTGGGAAATTTGTCTTTCTCTCTGAATAATATTTACTTCTATGGACTTTTGTATCAGAGTCAGAGTTCTCGGCTGAAATTCTGTCTTGCCTTTGGAGATGCCTCAGCATCACAGGAGGTTGAGATCTCCACTGCAACCAGTGGCATAGGGAGCTTTGTTTTCTCCTGCCAACTGTAGGCTCATCAGACAAAGCACAAAAGCTGAAGACAGACTCAGACTTTACTATAGAAAGCCAATTTATGGATTTGTAGCTCACTCAGAGTGGTCTCCACTTAATGTTTTAGTCTCTATAACAATGAGTTTAGGAATCACTCATCCTAACATTGGCTTTCATCCATGTTATTTCAAGTAGCAGGATTTCATTTTTTATATAAAAAAGATAGAATAGTATTTTATTAAATGTACATATCACTTTGAATTAGTCCTTTAGTTTGCCTCAAAAAAGTCCAGTATTGAGAGGAACCCCTCAGAGAAATTCTGGCCATGATGAAGTGGCAAGGAATATATTCATTCCTTCTTAACTATAAAACTGGATAAAAGGGCTGGCCAGATAGCTCAGCAGACTAAATCACCTGCTTAGGCAGATGCAGGGGCCAGGGTTTGATCCCCAGCATGCTATGCCATGCCAACCCCACCCCTAAGATGCACTGAGATGGCAACTGAGACTGGGTGTGTTGGTACATGCCTGTAATCCCAGCTCTTGGGAGGCTGAAAACAGGAAGATCACTATGAGTCTGATCTGTGTAGTGAGACCCTGTAGACCCTTAAATAAATAAGAAAGAAAGAAAGAAAGAAAGAAAGAAAGAACTGTTTAAAGAAAAAAATGGATAAAAGAGATGAAATAGCAGATATCAAACATTGACAACAGGCAGCACAGGGTAATGATTCCTGAGATGAGAAAATAAAATAAGATGAGCCTTCCAATTGTAGTAATTTATACCTACAGAGAGTTTCCAGGAGAAGGCACAAGATGGGGAAACCCCATGCAAGCCCATAGCTGTGCTGAAAAGCTATAACTATAAGGGAGTTTAGGAAGACCAAGATGGCTGGAATTTTCAGGGCAAAATGTGCATGTGGAGGGGGGTGCATGTGGGGTGCATGAGGGGATGGGGAAGGGGGAGGGAGAAAGAAGACTTTGGCTTTCTGCAAGGGAAAAGTCTTGGGCTGAGTGACTGCTTATGCATGTCAGAAAATTATCTGAGGTCATAAAGAGAACCCTATAAGAAGTAGGTGTATTGTACAGGGTAAGAGTGCTCTCCTCTCAATAGCCAGAACAGTAAGGCCTCCTAGTTTAGCAGGAATAAAATGAAGCTCTTAGAGAGGTTTTGAAGGGCTAAAGTAGCCTTAGATTAAAGATTACTTGGAGTCCATCCAACAAAATTTAAAAGCAAAATTTGGAATAATCAAACTAATTCCACTAACTTAAGTGTGTCCCAGAACAAAGCTTGAAAATAGTTAAAGGAATTTGACAAACTAACTCTCAAAAGCATAAAGTTCAAAGGATCACTGTCCAGCAACAATTACCAGGCCTATGAAGAGGCAGAGATATACAATCTGCAATCAGGAGAAAATCAATGGAAGCATGCCTAGAAACAAGAGGGATGATAAAATATGAAAGCAACATCTCCATATGTTTGAGACAGGAAAGCAGTAACATGATGAGATAGAGGAACGATACAAAGATCCCAACTGAACTTCTATAAATGAAAAATACTTGTCCAAATGAAAAATAAAATGAGTGGTATTAATGGATAATTAGAAATCTGAAGAATAATCTCCAATGGATATGAAGAGTTTGCAATATAAAATACCCAGATGAAATATACAGAGAAAACCCCAAGAAAATCAGTGAAACACTATCAGGTGATTTATTGTACGTATAATTACAACTCCAAAAGGAGAAAATAACAAAAAGGATACCTATTTCCATAAATATTACTAATTTTTTTCCAAATGTGATGAACCCTAGATATTTACAGATTCAAGAAGTTCACTACATGCTGAGTTGATGAAACAAGTAAACCATACAAAGCATCATTCATGTTCAGAGAGGAAGACAAAAATCTGAAAGCATCTAGACTTAAAGGACATTTACAGGGATGGGGATTTAGCTCAGCAGCACAGCACCTGCCTGGAAAGGGTGAGGTCCTGAGTTCAAGTCCCAGTACCAAAAAAATGACATTTACATAAAGAAGGACAAGAGGCTGGGGAGATAGCTAGGAGGTCTAAGCACCTGCCTGGCAAGCACAAAGACCAGAGTTCTATCCTTAATACCACATGAAGTGCCAGACACCAAAACTGGGCATGGTGGTGCAAGCCTGTAATCCCAGCACTGAGGAGGCTAAGACAGGAGGATCACTACAAGCTGCATAGCAAAACCCTGCACCAAAATAAATAAATAAATAAGTTTTTTAAAACTTAAAAAAAACTATTAAATATTAACTGCTCCTTTTAATAGACCAACAGAAATCAGCAGCACAATTATCCAAGCTTTCTTGAATATGTACACAAATATATCATTTTCTCCTCTTTCTTTTGTCCTTTTCCTCATCCCAGTTTTTCCTTCCCATTGAACAGATTCTTTCCCTTTCACAGTATCTATTGTACTTTCAGATTTTATTTACTTAAGAAATAAATCAAACCTGTGAACTAAGCAACTGCGCTGAAGATGGTAATCTGTAATAGTTTCAAGCTTGGAGTGCCTGTCATTTTGGTCTTCTGAATACATGCTGCTTGTCATAACATGCCAGTTTCTGCTGTGCTGTCTCTTGGGTAAATGATTATTCAAAAAGAAGGGGGTGGTGAATGAAGGCAAGAGATGGGAAAAGGAATGTTGTGAGACTGTCCTGCTCCAAGGTAGTATATGTTTAGATTTTTGGACTTATGTGTAAACATAAGAATTATATAATTCTTTGTGCTTATTTTAAAAAAATATATTCTAATTTTTAAATGTTTTTTCATCATATTCTGTAGGGACTTAAAGTTCAGCATATCAATACTTGATGAAAAATACCTGTTCCATATTATGCCTAAAATGTTTGATATTCAGACAGATAGTGAGGTTAAGCTTAACAGCCTAGGTTATATGGTAATAATAATAAACTTCTCTTCTGGAGGGTTAACAACCTAAGTTTGCAGACCAAAATTAGAGAAAAAGGAGGGCCACAAGGAAAGCTAACATTTGGCCCTAGCCTTCCAAGGTCAATTAAGACTCAGGACATATGAGATCTTGTACTATAACGTCATGTAACTCAGTAGTGTCTCAAATTTTCTGATCAAGGAGATTATGCGGCCAAAGAGGAAAGTGATTGATGATGTAGAGTGTGCCTAAGGAGAGTCACATGGGGAGAGAACATTCTGGCAGGCTTTCACAGAGACAACATTGGCCAAGCAATGGTCGTGACTCATCCACATGGCTGACACTGACAAAGGTTCTACAATCTGAGGTACAGGATCTCAGGATAAATCCTGAGGGGATTTCACTGACCTTATCAGATCCAAAAGCTACAACTCTTGTTGCATATGTCCAGCTTTACCTTGGTCTTAACCATCCAGCAGAAAAGTATAAAAACGAAATATAAGAAGTAAATCCATGCTGTTATGTTGAGCTGTAGGGGACTCAGGTCAACAATTATTGACATTGCCAGTCAAGCAGAAGACCCAATACTATTATGGGATACTGAACTCTTTTAGAATATTTTGCTGAGCTAACACACCTATAATATTCAAATAACAGAACTTATCAAAAAAAGAGGATACAGATGAATGTCCATTTGTATCTGTGTATTCAAAATGGTTAGGATAGGTCTATAGTTACATTCTCTTAATGAATAGAGGCATTTGTTCTAATAGTGTTTGTAAATAGGATATCATATCCGCATCTTGTACAGCAGTTAACCACTAGGAAGAATGTATGCAATGTGTTAATTATTGAATCTGTCCTACCAATTTGGTTTGCAACTGTCTCGTTGTGATTTGTTTTGCAATAAAATTATGGAAAAAAAGAAAGAAAGAAATCAAAACATCTCAGCAAAAAGCAATGAATCACTTGTAAAGGTGAAACTACGAAAATTATAGCAGATTTATCAACATAAACCTTAATGGTCAGAAGAGCTTGGAGTGAAATCCTTCAAGTTCCTGAAGAAAATAACTTCCAAACCAGTTTAATTTATCCTAGAATATTATTTTTCAAAATTGGGCAGAATTACAGTCTTTCTGTGACAAAAAAACCTCTTTGGAAATTCATGACTACCAAACCAGCACTCTAAAAGATTCTCAATGGGCTGGAGAGATGGCTCAGTGGTCTAAAGCACCTACTTAGAACAAGCTTAGCAAAGCATCAGGGACTGTGGTTCAATCCCCCAGCACCACATGCCAGCCAGCCCCGCCCCCTGGTGGGCTGAGCTGGCCACACACACACACCACACTCTCTCTCTCTCTCTCTCTCTTTCTCTCTCTCTCAGATAAATAAAAAAATTTTAAAAAAGTAAAAAAACATAAAAGATTCTCAAGGATATCTTAGAGGCAATGAAGTCAACAATACCCCAAAGTCTACCTGGAATGAATATGCCAAGTGGGGTGAACAGTTAAACACAAGTAGAGGGGAAAGGAATAAGCAACTGGAAAATAATGTGATCACAGCAATAAGTCAATAATATTGAGTAAAAACTTTTATTATGAATGATCTAAACCCCACAATTGAAAGATGCAGATTGATAGATTGAAAAGTCAAAACACAGTTATATGCTATGTACAAGAAACATATTTAATTTGAGAAGAAATAAACTAAAGTCAAAAGATGGAAGAGTATATTCTATATGTACAAGAAACATGTTTAATCCAAAAGAAATCAGTACACTAAAAATCAAAAGATGGAAAAACTATATTATACACTATGAAACAAACTTGTTTATGCCTGTCTAAAAGCAAGCAGGACTAGAAATCTTATTTTCAGACCAAGTGGATTTCAAGGCACAATGGATCAGAAAAGAGAAAGAAAGTAACTACATATTAGTTAAGGGAAAACTCATTGGGAAGAGACGATAGCTAAGCTAACTATATATGAGCCATCCACTTCCATACCAAACATCATAAAATAAACACTACTAGACATAAAAGATCAGCTGAACATCAACACAGATACAGGGCAGGAATCTAACACTATCATAACTAGACAAACTAACCAAAGAATCAACAGATATAAGAATTGAATCACACTCTAAACAAATGGACTTAATAGATGCCCAGTGTTTGATCCAACAACAACAGAATGCACATTCTTCTCAGCAGCATATGGAAACTGCTCCAAAATATGCAACTTTTTAGCCTATAAAGCTGACTAAATAAATACAAAAGAATCAAAATTATTCTATGAATATTATCAGACCATGGTGGAATGAAACTAGAAACCAATGGCAAAAGAAACACAGAAGTGATGCAAATACATAGAGATTAAATATTAAGTAGTCAATAGATCATAGAAAAGATCAAGGAAGAAATCAGACAGTTCCTAGAATCAAACAATAATGCAGTACAACACAGATGTACTTATGGGACATAATGAAAACAGTCCCCAAAGGAAAGAGCTGCTAATGCCCACATCAGAAAAATAGAAGAAGCCCAAATAAATAACCTAATGATGTAATTCATGCTCCTAGAAAAGTAAAAATCATTTAAACCCAAAGCTAGTACAAGGAACAGAATTATAAAGATCAGATCAGAAATTAATGAAATTGAGACTTTAAAAAAATACAAAGAATCAGTGACTTGGAGAGCTGGCCCTTTGAAAGAACAAACAAAACATACAATTCCTTAGCCGATCCCTCCCCCTCCCCAAAAATCAAGAAAAGATTGATATAAAAACAATTAGATTGCTAATGGAAGTGTAAGTTGGTACAACCACTGTGGAAAACGGTGTGGAGATTCCTTGGAAAATTAGTATTAGAAGTCCCATTTGGTCGAGCTATTCCCCCTTCTGGGTATTTTCTCAGAAGAAGTAAAAACTTCACATCATGCTATTATATGTGCACGCATCATTTTTATAGCAGCGCAATTGTCATAGCTAAATGTTGGAAACAACTCCAATGTCCATCAGCTGAGGAATGGATGAAAAAGATGTGGTATTTTTATACAATATATTACTACTCAGCTGTAAAGAAAAACTTGACGCTTTTATAGGAGAATGGATGCAACTAGAGACCATGCTCACAAATGAAAAAAATCAAAATCATGTGTGTGAATATCATATTGTATCTCTAGTATAAGAAACTGAAAGAGTAAAGATCTAAAAGGTACAATAGATACTGCAAATGGTGAAGATACTGCTCAAAAGGAAAGAACAACTTGGATGGAAGAAAAGAGAAAAGAAGGAAGGTGTAAAAAGATATCTATGTATACATAAGATATCTAAGATAATTGCACTAATTTCTGTTAGTTCATTGAAAGGAATAGTTATTGCTTCTACTGTTTGATCAATTTTTCATGCCTGTACCTGATAATCTGAGCAACTACGTTGAAGATAACAATATACAATATAATAACAATTGTTAATTTCCTATTGTCTTGAAATTCTGATTCATTTTTATTGTTTTTCTATTTCTTTAAAATAACAAAACAGAAATAAGAAAAGTGAAATCACAATGGACATTGATGAAATCCAGAAGAGTATTAATTACTACTTCAAAATGCTGCACTGTAGCTGCACTATATTTGCCAGCTCTTCTGCAAGAACGAAGACTATTCTCAGAAATCAAGCAGTCGATATTCCAGAAAATACTGACATCACTCTGAAGGGGCACCCAATTACTGTGAAGGGTCCAAGAGGAGCTCCACAGAGGGACGTCAACTACATCAATGTAGAATGCAGTCTATTAGCAAAGACGAAAAAGAGCCTCTGAGTTGGCAAATGGTAGAAAAACAAAGAAACTGGTGACTGTGTGCATGACCTTTAGGTGCATAAGAACATGATCAAGGGCATTATGCTGGGCTTGCATTAGAAGATGAGGTCTGTGTATGTTCACTTCCCCATCAAAGTTGTTATTCAAGAAAATGTGTCTTTTGTTTAAATCCAGAATTTCTTGGGTGAAAAATACATCTGCCAGGTTGGTGTGAGGGCAGGTATTGCTTGCTCAGCATCTCAAGCCCAGAAGGATGAACTAATTTTCAAAGGAAATGACACTGAACTTGCTTCAAATTCAGCTGCTTTGATTCAGAAAGCCACAACAGTAAAAAACAAGGATATCAAAAAAATTTGAGATGCTATCTATGTTTCTCAAAAGGGAACAGCTCAGCACCCCAAGGATAAAATTTAAGCCTTATCCAGCCATGAAACTAGCTTCTGTGATATTTTGATGATGCAATATATGATCTTTATTGAAAAAACCTGTAGTCTAAAAAATTGGAGAATTCAGAAGAAATGAATAGATTCTCAGATACATATGAATTACAAAACTGCATCAAGTAGATATAAACACCCCAAATAATCCCCTAACAGGAAATTAAATTGAGGCATTAATATGAAAACCCAGCAAGTAAGAAAAGCCCCAGAGCCTACGGATTCACCAGTGAATTATGCAAGAGCTTTAGGCGAGATCTAATGTCAACACCTCAAACTCCTTAATGAAGTTGAAAAGGAACAGCACTGCTAAAATTATATGTGAAACCTAACAATATCTTGATTCCAAAACTAGGCAAAGACTCAACTGGAAAAGAAAATTAGGCCAATTATTTTAATGGACATAGATGCAAAGATTTTACATTCACATTAACAAAATACCGTCAAACAGAATGCAACACATCGTTAAAAATACCATATATTATGATCAAGTAGGCTTCATCACAGGGATGCAAGGATGGTTCATCACATGCAAGTCAGTAAATATAATACAAAATGTAAATAAAATCCAGGGCAAAAAATCATATGATCATCAAGTATCTACAGAAAGACCTTTGATAAAACTCAGCATCTACTCAACATAAGAACCCTGAAGAAAATAGGTATAGAAGAAACTTAATCTGATAAAAATCATTTATGATAAACTCACAGGCAACATCATATTAAGTAGGAAAAACTGAAAGCTGTTCCTATAAAAGTAGGAACAAGACGAAGCTGTTGATTATCATCATTCTTTTCGTTGTAGTTCTTGAAACTTTAGCCAGAATATGCAGGTAACAGAAAGAAATATAAGAGATATGGATAAGAAAAAAAGAAATCAAAATATCCTTATTTGCAGATGACATGAGGCTTTAAATAGAAGATTCAAAAATTCTACCAAAAGACTCCTAGAATTAATAAATTCATCCAAGCACAGTAGAAAGTTGAAACACACAAAAAGGGTTCCTGTTCACCAATAATGAACTCCATAAAAAAGTTAGAAAAACAATATGATTCACAATAGCATCAAGAAAAATTAAGTAAAGTACCTAGAAATTAACCTAATTAAAGAAGTGAAAGACTCTATACTGAAACTATAGTACTCTGGGTCCAGTCTGATAGCTCAGCAGACTAAAGCACATGCTTAGGCGGCATGTACTGGCCAGGGTTTGATCCCTGGTGTGCTGTGCTGGCTCTGCCCCAGAGTGTGCTGAGAGGGCAATTGAGACTGGGCATGGTGGCACAGCCTGTAATCCCAGCACTTGGGAAGCTGAAAACAGGAGAATCACTACAAGTCTGATCTGTATAGTGAGACCCTATAGACCCTATGGACTCTGTAGAGCCTGTCCTAAATACAGAAAAAATAAAAATAAATAAAAATAAAAAACTATAGTACTCTGAAAAAGGATATTAAAGAAGACATCAGAGAATACTATATGACAATAGTGATTTTGCCTATGTCATAATGGGCATATTAGCAAAAACTTATATAGAGAAGCCCTACCTGTGAACATAAGACTTTTGGGTGACTGTCTAGATTTAAGTCTATGAGCACTGGAGAAAATACACTAAGAAGTTCCCTTAGCAAAATGTATTCTGGAATTCTACACTAGCACCTTCAAAATCTTAGATATTAATATCTAAGGTTTTCATTAATATCTAAGATATGAATATCTTAAAATCAAAAGATATTAATGAAGACCTAACCAAATAGATATGCCATGCTCGTGAAGTGAATGAATTAAAATATTAGCAGGCTCCTTGTAGTAATTGTCAAGTTAATTCTGAAATTTATATGGAAACTTAAAAGATCTGGTATAGAGAAATCAATTTTGAAAATAAAGAGCAAAGTTGGAGGACTTACAGTATCTGATTTGAACATTTACTAGAAAGTGAAAATCATCAAAATGGTTTAATTTTGGCATAAAGTAGATGTTAGACCCATTTTTACAAAGGGGCATAGTTTTCCATTTACCATGGCAAACATCAGCCACAGTAACAAAATTGGCCTATGAAAAAATGTGTATGATATTGTTGTACCCTAAAGTAGGGTAAACTATTGTGTCTAATTCCCTAGGATTAATAAGTAAGTATGTACTGTGGGGAAAATAGTGTGTGTGGTTTTGCATTTGCAAAATATTTGGTGAAAATAGTTTCACTGTCTTTGAGGCCTGTGTATGTAGAGTCTCTGAAAAATACTTAAATCTTGTTTTGTACCAATAATCTCTCTCTCTCTTTCTCTCTCTCTCTCACACTCTCTCTCTATATATAATGTAAATATAAATTAAATAAATAAAATAAAATGAATATGCCTATAAAATAAATTAAATAAAATATATAAATATAAAAATATATATGAATATATTATCTTCTATTTATTTATTCATTTGGTATATGGTCCCACTACATAGCTCAGACTTATAGTGATCATTCTGTCTCAACCTCTCCAGCACTGGGATTACAGGCGTGTTCCACCATGCCCAGTGTCGGGGGCTGCCATGGTGCACACCTGGGGTTTCAGGGTTGGCATGGCATACGGTACTGCAGATTGAACCTAGGTCCTTGCACTTGTCGGGCAGGTGCTTAGACTGCAGAGCTATCACCCCAGACCACCTCAAAATATTTTTTAAATAAAACTCCCCCTCCAAACAATTGATCAATAGGAAAACTTATTCATTTATTTATTTTTTCTCCTTTCCATTTTTGTTTTTTCAAAGTCAAATGTCTAAGGCCTAGGTTGCAGGAAGAATTACAAGACCAGGAAACACTTCTCAAGAACCCAATCAGTTACATAGGAGAAGTTGCCCTAGGCAAGGTACTTTACTGTGTTGAGCACTCTATAGGAAAAGAACCGAAGACAGACAAACCTCAGGACTTCCAGATGCAATGCAGGATTACAATGTTTACAGGCCACTCTAGGGGTGATATACAATCTGTGTATATTATATAATACTTCCAGCAGAATCTGTGACGAGTATAAACTAATCAAATGCATGTGAAATGTGTAAGGGCTATAAATGACTTCCCAGTGATTTAGATCAGGTGTGTGGACAAATGAGTCATGAAAACCTATCAATTTTGACAGCAGTTTGTGTTTTATGATCATAGATAACACTGTCTTCACAATTATGAATGAATCATGCCAATTCACAGTCTTTTGGGTTAAAATCATACAATATTAAAAAGTAGATGTGAATTCAAAGATCATCTTGTCTAAGATGTTGAAATTCTTATAAGAAATAACAAATGAAATAAACATTGAAGATACCAAACCTTAATAAATGTATCGAGACTTCAATAAAAAAAGACTTACAATGAGATAAAACCTGGGTAGATAAGACAATGTTACTTGGCAATGTACACAGCAGGCAGCAGCATCGTGGAAAAGTTCTCCAAAGAGACAGAAATATAAATATTCAATATTTTTCCCAAAGGGCTATAAATACCAATGAAAAGACAGCAATTGGGTGTTTAGTGTGAATGACAGCACCCCAGAGACATTCATGAAAGCAGTTCTTCCTGAATAGTCCACTTAAAAATAATTTTCCAGCCTTATTTATGATTCAGCTTCATGAACCTCTTATTGTTTACTAAAAAGTCTGATTATAATTGCAAACTTTTATTAAGTGTCCACTATGTGCCAGAAACATTATCATTTTTAATTCTCAGGACACTCAAGACAGATATTTTCACTGCTATTAATAGGCAAGAAAACTAGTATTCCGACAAGCTAAATACCTTGACTGAGATGTCCAGAAGAGGCTTACTAAGATTTTAATATGGATTTGCTTTTCATTTGTGGCAAAGCCTTGAAGTTCTACTTTAAGAAAAATGTTCTGCAAAAATTTAAGTATAATCCTAGATAGATTAAGAACCCATTATTCACATTATAAAGCAACACTTTACAAACAACATTTTTATTATTTTTATTTATTTTTTGCGGTACCAGGGATTGAACTCAGAGCCTTGTGCTTGCCAGGCAGGTGCTTATTCCATTGAGCTATCTCCCTGGCCCCTACATTACTTTCTTTCTTTCTTTTTTTTTTGGCAGAAGCAGGGATTGAACTCAGGCCCTTGCGCTTGCCAGGCAAGTGCTTATTCTACTGAGCCATCTCACTGGGCCCTACAAATAACATTTTTAAAATAGCAAGATTTCTTTAAATTATAATTTCATCGATTCATTTTGTTTATTGGTAATTAGTTACTTGATAAAGAATACATGGAACCACTACCAAATGCTAGCCAAGGAGGATAAATAATTTCTAAAAAATAAAATAAGCCACCAAGAAAGTATAACTAAATATATTCATTTAAAAGAAATACACACATCCTAGAAGTGAATGTTTTGGGCTAGATTTTCTTTCTATGTGGTAGATGAATTTTACAAACCCCACATTAGAAAAAAGCCTGTCAGATGTTGTTAAGAGATTCTCTGAGCTGAGCTAAAAACTAGAGACAAAATTGTTGCTTGGGAAAATGGGTAAATAAATACTTTATCCCATCTGCTGTAAATGAAGAGAAGTTGCTAAAACCTAATCAAAAGTGTTACAGCAGTCTATCAGGATCTTCAAGCTTAAAGGTCCCCTGACTCTCTTTTAAATTATTTCTATTTCAGACATAACGCATGGAGTACTCCGACAGAATTCAAGAGGCACACTGACCACAGCCACAGAAAGTGATGCAAGGTACAAGAGTAAAGGGTTAGTGGAGAAGATGTGACAGAGGTCACAGAAGCATATTTTGAGTAAACAAAAATTAGCTTTCTCGAAGAGGATGCTACAAAATGAGAAAGTGACAAAAAGAGATGAAAAGGATGTGAAGGGAAATTGAAAAATAAGCATCTGCTTTAATAAGTCTCTGTGATTAGATAACAAGATATTTGCATGATTAAAAAGGACCCAAGCACTGTGGCATTATACTGATTTAGGAAAGCAGCACTTCCTGAATACTCCATTTAAACCAATTTTCCAGCTTTACTTCTTCAGCTTCATCAGTCTCTCATTTTGCATTGTGTCAATGCATTCTAAATCCAAGTATTTGATTTTACCCTCATATTTCTAAGTATATCTCCTCCCTCACTTCTGAGAGACTTCCCCACACCTTGATTGCTCTGGCTTTACAAGATACTTCCATAATTTTCTTGTAAAAGCAACAATAGAAGCATTCATGGGACACATTTTTGCTAGAATGTGCCAGGTGTTCTATATGATTTATTTTTATTTAATCCTAGAACAACTTCATCAGAAAACTTAGGTTAGGGATATGTAATTTGCTCAGGTTACAGAGATCTAAGTGATCTAAGTGGAAAAGTCAGAATTATGAGACAAGGGTTGGCCTGACTTCAGTTTTTAGTCTTAACCACTCCAAAGCACCTGCCATCGCTATAAGTTTTAAAGCTGTGGCATTCACGTGAGACCATGAGATTTGGCTACAGAAGGAGCACCCCCTCAGTGAGACTTCAGGCTCTGTCCTGTGATAACTGTGTAGTGACTATTTGGTTCTCTTATCTTCTTATATATAACTTTAAAACCCCTGATTATTATTAGAAGATCTTTGGAAGAGTAGATATATATGATTTTAATCTTAAAGTTGGGGGGTAAGGAGAGAGAGAGAGAGAGAGAGAGAGAGAGAGAGAGAGAGAGAGAGAGAGACAGAACTAGTCAAAGATGAAATGACCTTCCAAGGGATGGAATTAGATGGTATTGGGCAACTCCTTTGGGCTAGGCTCTGCAAGAGAGAAAAGCAAGCCAGATGGAGTAATTGCCCTCCTTCTGGGATTCCTGGTCTAATGGGATTCACAGCTAGAGCTTCTGGTCTCCTCCCTTCCTACACGTTTCCCAACCCCCACCATACACACCATTAATCTTCACTCCTGCAGAAAAGGTGCTATCAAGTTTATTTTAGAGTGCTTTGTGATTATCATTGGAAAGCTACTGCCTAAAATCTGTGTGGAGTCGTAAACTGAGGTTCGTGTTTCTGTAGTGGGTGGAAAGAAAAGCAACAAAACAACTCATTATGTTAGATGTAATTTTAATTCTCCTTTAAAAAATAAAGCAAATGGCATGATAGTTGGGCAGCTTTTTGACAGCACCCACATTTGATTTGATAAGCTCTATGCTCCTATTTGAGATGTGTCCAAAAGAGGGCAGACAGATGGAAGGCTTTTACAGAGGGGGAAAAATCCTGGTTAGCATGAGCCTAGAATTGTTAATTTTTTAAATTTTTTTCTTGTAAAAAGCAATAAATAGGTCTTAACAGATGGGCAAAAACTTGAGTTAAAAGAGTCCTTTGAAAAATTACAAGCACTGAGTGCCTTCTACAGATGTACAGCGTGCAAATACTTGGAAATCATGGCAAACCACAGAGTGAGGCTAGAGACAAACTTTCTGAGAAAGGAGGTTTAGAGAAACAAGTGTAGACCCAGAGTTACAAGTCAGGCAGCTGGAACCCTCCAGCACAGCTTTGCCAACTATAATCCATGACCCACTAGTAGGCCACGAAGTCAGTTTAATCAATTGGGGCTAGAATATGAAAAAAAGTGATGGTGGTGGTGGAGGGGAGAGAAAGTGGAACTATTTAGAATATTACATGTGTGGTAAGAATAATTGCTGTTTCATAGTGGTTTATTTGCATTGCACAGTGTATACTCAGTCTTACTATAGGTCATATATGTTGCAACTTGACTCCATTCATGAATAACTACACTTTATTATGTTATATTAACATGAGTTGTGCTTTTAAATATATCAAGTACAATGAAGGGAATTTTTGTTGGCTTGAGCATGATTAGTTGGGGGGTCTGTGCCAAGGTCCTCCTTGCCAGATGTCTCTGGCAGGGTTGCCTGGGCAGACACAGGAGGATTATAACTATGGAACTAGATGAGTATTCAGATAGCTGGTGATTATCTTTGTTTTGTGGACCTAACTCCCAGAGATACTATTTTCAGATATAAGAGGATGGTATAATTAGTCATGTGATAACATCAAGAGACCTAGAAACACAAATGGCAAAGAACAGCTTGATTTCTTATATTTTTTACTCTTTTCTTTTCTTTTTTTTCCTTTTCTTTCCTTTCTTTCTTTCTTTCTTTCTTTCTTTCTTTCTTTCTTTCTTTCTTTCTTTCTTTCTTTCTTTCTTTCTTGACAGAGTCTCACGTTGCAGTTCGGGATGGCCTTGTGCTCACTTTTGTAGCCCCCAGGCTGCTCTTGAACTCTCAGAGATCCTACTGGATCAACATCCCGTGTGCTGGTATCACTGGCATGTGCCACCACACCAGGTTCTGGGGCTATATGGTGGGAGCCTGCATCTAGGACCAAGACCTCAAGGCATGTGGGGCTAGGGATTGAATTCAGGTCCTTGTGCTTGCCAGGTAGGTGCTTATGTTTCTGAGCTATCTCTCTGGCCCCAATAATTCTTAAAGAAAATAATAGTAGTCTAGCAATTGTTGAAGTTATTATATGCCACTATTATGTTGAAAGTTTTACATGAGTTATCTTACAAAAATCTTTGCTTTGGTTGTTTCAATCATGACTAAACTTAACATTGTTATCTCTCACTGGGATAGACAAAAAGAACTTAGCTCTATAAATTATTCCTGAATCTCTCTCTTTCTCTGTCTCTTCAGTACCAGGGACTGAACTTGAGTGTTTTTTATTTTATCATTCACCACATGTAGTCCATTAGCTCTCTGCCCCAAATTTGGGATATGCCATATCCATACATTTCCCCCTATTTCCTTCCTTCCCTTTCACCCAAATCCAAGCCACCATCCTGGCTCCATTCTAGGCTACAGATTGCTCTCCTAATTGTTCTCTTAGTTTGTACTTATGCTGCTCTGTAGTTCTCTATGCTACAGATAAAGGAAGCTTTTAAAAATGTAAATCAAAATCATCACTCTTCTGCCTAAAATACTGCACTGAGTTTTCTTTTTTTGTTCATTATTATTTTTATTTTATTTTATTTTTTGTTGGAACTGGGGATTGAACTCAGGCCCTTGCACTTGTCAGGCAAGTGCTTATTCTGCTGAGCCTTCTCCCTGGCCCCTGTTAGCTATTATTTTTATTTTTATTTTTTATTCATTTTAATGAGAAAAAATAGCAATGAAAGAGTTTCAGAACAGGTTAGTAGGACAGTTACAAATAATTAATACATTACATACTCTTGTCCTCATAGTAGTTATTCAGAGGACAGGATGCAGACATGAGTTTCCTTTGAACTTAGGATAAAATCTAATTCCCTTAGCATGCTAAGACTACACACGCTGACCCTAGTCTCTTTCTCCACCTTCATCTGCTGCTGCCCTTCCAAAGACTGACTTGGCTCAGCCTCAGGTCCCTGAATCTGCTCTTCTCTTTGCCTGGGAAGTGCTTTTCCTAGATCTTAGCAAGGCTGACTTCTTGGACCCTCCCTCTTTATGATGCTAGATAGCCTTTCACAATTCTCACATCAACTACCTCAGATATACCTTTTTGTACCACATGATCTGAAAAGACTTATTTGCTTGCTTGTTTATGTTTTATCCTCTCCTCAAGCACCAAGGCACTGTGACCTTGTCTTGTTACCCTTGGCTATGTCCCTAGCCTTGAAAACATTACCCAAACTAACAAGAGTGTGTACTAAAAATACCTTCCATGAATGAATAAAGGATTTAGTTTCAAGATTATTCAAAGTTAAGTATTACCTGAAAAACTTATTATCAATGATTACAATTACATCATTTCATATATTTAACATTTCATACTGGAAACAGTTAAAATGTTTAATAGTTTTAAAATATAGAATCCCTTATTACTAATATGGCCACAGTGCTGCACAATAGATCTTGAAAATGCATTCCTCCTTTTAACCAAACATTATCTTTTGGTCATCTCTTCACCTTGTACAGCTCAGTCTCCAATAATCTCCATTCTGTGCTGTGTTTTTAAAGGTTTGACTTCTTCAGATTATACATATAGATGAGGTTGTGCAGTGCTTGTTTTCCTGTGATTGACGATTTCCCCTAGGTATGTTGTGGTCTTCCTTCTTCACCTTTTGCCTCCTCTCCTCTCGTCCTGTTCCTCTTTTCCCTCTTCTCCCTCTTTCCCTCTTCCTTCTCTCTTTTTCCTGCTCCCCATCCCTTTCATCCTTTCTCCTTTTCTTCCTCTCCTCCTTCTCCCCTACATCTCCTCGCTTCCTGGTTGTCATCATGTGAGTAGTTTTGTTCCACAACATGCTCCCCACCCTGATGTCTTGTCTTTTCACTGGCTCAGAATGATGGGACCAAGCAACCATAAACTGAAACACCTGAAAACTTGAGCCAAAATAATTCCTTGCTCCTTGAAGATCTTCTCCCCAGATATTCTGTCTCAGTGGTGGAAAACTAGTCCATTTGTTGATAGACATTTAGGTTGATTCCATATCTTGCCAAAAGCTCACATTCTCAGGGTGCCAAAACTATACAAACTACGAATAGCATGATGTTCTCTTGTCCTACTAGTTGGAGGTGACGTTTTGAAGTCACAGTCCTCCTTGGACTTCAGATCACAGAGCTTAGTTTCCTTAGTTACTGTGCATTTACTGATTCTTCTTCCCAAGACCTGTTGCCCTGACCTTGACATCTTGAAAATGCTCATAATTTAATGAGAGAAAGCCAGAATTCTATGACCTCCTTGTATTTTTCTTTTTATTTGGAAAGATAAAAATAAATCTACCTAGTAGGAATGTTTCAAGGCTTAAGTAAGAAAGTGTATATGAATATTTGCTTTGTGATCACTTGTTTTTTTCAGGCACATTGGAGGAATAAGAAGTGAACGTGGCTGTGCTTTTTGTTCATTTGAAGCTTTGGAAAATGCCTCTGTTCTCCACATTATTCACCAGACATCAGTACATCGTCTCAGGATTCCTCTTATGGTTTGTGTCTAGTTGCCCCTGTAAAGCATCATGCAGTCATGGGGCAGCTTTTAGAGTTTGTGATTAATTTATGATCCAATGCTGGGATTATGGGTGTGAGTGCTAACACAATCCCCCATCCCCACCCCTGCCCTGGGGTGGATAATCTGCATTACAATGTAAGAAGGGGAAAGAGGATTGCTAGTTGCAGAAGTCACTGCTCCTCCCTTTTCTCTTTTCTGTTTTCCACACCCATGAACATGGAGCCAGCTGGGTATGGACTGAAACCTCCACTAACAGTGAGCTAAATAAACCTTTCCTTCAACAATTCTGGGTGTTGAGTATTTTGTCCAGCAACAAGGGAAAAGTAACTGAGACAACTCATTTCTTTTTATCCCCACATCCAGTCACCTTGCAGTTTCTATTAATACTTCTTCCTCTCTATAAAGTAGGGGTAACTCTGCTTTTGATCTCATTATGATTTGAAGTCTGATATGATACCCAAGAACTTGATTGGATGATCTAACATGCCCAGGGCACAGAGATCTTTTTATAATATTAGTAACTTGCTGGGGATATAGCTCACAGTGCTTGCCTGGCAAGCACAAGGTTCAGAGTCCGATTCCTGGCACAGAAAGACAAAGACAACAACAACCATAACATATTCATTTCCTTTCTTATCCTGCAGAAAATTCTTCAGTACCTTTCCCCAAGATGTCCTTGCCTTTTGTGCCATGCACTATGTTCTGTGCTGCATAGAGCAAGAATTTCTCGTACTTGCCAGCACTCAGTTGTTACTGCACTTGGCGCTGATGCAGAATGAAAGAGTAAGTTCACTCACAATTTCCCTTCACCTTCTTCATATGATTGAAATACTTGCCAAAACATCACAGGATTCCACCAGACATCTCAGTGTTCTACCTTCTGCCTAAGGCCTAACTGGACAAAGTGATTATGTGCTTTCACCAAGCCAAGCTCTTGGGCCTGAAGTCTTCCTTCATGAGGAGAAACATTTAGACTTTCCCACTGGTTTACCATGTACTTTTGTTTGCGATAAACCACCTTAGTTTATTACGAATTTTTAAATAAACTTAATTTCCCCTTTCTTCCTTATCTAATTATTTACCAGCTGGACTATTGCAATGGCCACCAGGTGGTTTTCCTGCCTTTAATGTCACACCCCTCCAGTCTAACTTGCCATTATTGTTATTATCTCATCTCCTAAGGGCCATCTCCTGATTTTCACAACAACAATTATGTAGTCTGGGAAACAAATTAAAGCCAGACCCTTGGAACTGAGGAGGCACAGCTCCTCCCCTCCTTGTCGTCTCAGAGGCTAAATCTCAGTGTGCTAGCTATGGGCCACAGAAGAGGGCAGCACCCCGGCAGATCAATTCCAGCTCTGACTGTGTACTACTAAATTGCCGGTTAGCCTGGGCAGCTCCCTTCCTGTTTCTGAGCCTTAGTGAACTTATCTAAGACAATGAGAATTCCTGTGGTCAAACTTTCAAAACTTTACTAGGTGCAAGGCACTGCTTTAGGAGCTTTACACACATCTACTGTTCTCTCCTAGAGCCATTTGAAGCACATTCTACTGATGTCTGCATTTTACACACTAGGAAAATGAGACACAGAGAGGTTAAGGAGCTGATCCAAAGCATGCAGCTGAGGAAACAGGACCACGATTCAAGCCCACGCTTTAAAGTCTGCACTCAGATGCTGTGAAAGCCTTGAGCTTCTGGGATCTCTCTAGCTCTAAAAGCACTTCAAGTTCAATTGCTAGGGAAGGCTGCTGATTCCCCTGGCAAACAACAAAGGGTAGGAACAGAATTGTGCTAAGGTGTGACACTGCAGCCGGTACAGTTCATCCTCAGGCCGGGAACACTGTCTAAATATAGAAGCTCTCTTACCATTGGAAGGTCTGAATAAACTGGGTTAGTTGCTGGGCAAGGTGCTAGAGGCAGAGCAAGCAGAAAGGTGTGCCAGCTGCGCAGTAGCGCTGCATAACAATGTAGGACACAAGTCCTCCCTGAGCTTGGCTCTGCTTGCATCACCGCTTTCATTGCATGTCCTTTAGAGGGATTATATAATGCTGATTAAGGCAGATTACTTTATGAATCAATCTGCCTCTTAGAGAAACAACAGCATTCTGACAGAGCCTTTTCCACCAGGACAACAATTTCATGCCTTTAGGTTGATTGACTTCTATTTTTTTTCAGTTGCAATAGAAACTGGCATACCCATGAGGTGTGCACAGTAGGACTGTCTTTGGAAATGCAGACCTTCCAAGAAGGTTCATCTCAACACTGACTTAATCTTGGGAAGATGTTTCCAGCCCCTTTAGATACTGTCATCAGTTATGTTGTATCCCCTTAAATATATTTCAGTCTTCAACCTTGGGACCTGTGAAAAGTGAGTTTATTTGGTAATAAGGTTTTGTGAATGTAATCAAATTATGATAAGATCATGCTGGATTAGGATGTGCTCTAATCCAATAATTATTGTCCTTATAACGAGAGAGTTTGAGTGCAAATCCACTGATGCAGGGGGAGAAGGCCGTCTAAGGACAGAGGTCGTGCCTAGAGTGATGTCTCTACCAGTCAAGGAAGGCTGAGGATTGTGAGCAACCCCTGGAAGCTCAAAAGGCATGTAACAAACTCCCTCCTAGACCCTTCTGATAGAGAGCACAACCCTACTGACACTATGATTTCTGACTCTGAGCCTCTTGAACTGTAGGAGAAGTGATGATGAAGAGGCTGAGGGAAGATGTTGTTTCAAAACTTATTCCACAGAAGAGACAGGGACGATTGCTAAAGCAGTAAACTCAGGTCACATTCTGCTGACTGTTGGAGTTAGGTGAAGACTAAGTTCTTACTGTTTAGTGTGGCAATTTGGGGGTCATTAATAAGTAAACTTGACCAAAGTAGTGTAGGTGTAGGTGGAACCAAATCCTGATGGCTGTAGATTTGAAAGAAAATGGTAAGAGGCTGAGTACAAACCCTTTGAAGGATATTTTTCTTTCTTTCTGCAAGTGGAACAAAAACGTTGTGTGGTAGTTGCAGAACAATTTGATGTCAAGGGAGGGGGAAGTTTGTTTGCTTGCTTGTTTACTTATTGGGGAGGAACTACTAAAGCACAAAAGAAGAAAATTATGTCTGACACTAGATGGACAATTGCTGTGGCAGTGTCCTTGAGTGAGCCAGAGACTTGAGATACACGGTGCAAGGGAGGGGTAGGTGTTAGCGAGGAGCATAGAGTGGATTCCTTGTTGCAGGAGGAAAGGCAGAATATATGAGACAGACCCTGGCATGCTGTTTGTTATACAAGTGAGAGCTCAAGGGATTTTGCTCTGATTGTGATTTTCTCTATTTTCTCAGCAATGTAGGAAGCAAGGTCATCAGCTTAGAGTGCGGTGAGGGGAGAGGTGTGATACCCAGCAGAGTGAGAGAGTAAATGTACTATGAGAATGCAGTAGGATTTCCAGGCAGCCTGGTATAAAATTATACAGTATATTTTGGTGAGCAGAAACAAAGACTGGGAAATTCCATAATTTTTTACAGTCTCCATCCATGGAAACTATATTGCAGGCATTGGGGTGCAAAGAATTCTGGCCTCTGAGAGTTTAAAATTAAGTGTAAGCAACAAATAACAAATACATGAAAGGTTCAAATCATAATTTAAGACAATAGAAGAGATATATGTGACAAGAAAGCATATGAAACTGCAGAATATGCTTAAAGAGTTCAGAAGAAGGTGGGAAGTGATCTAGAAGTGAAATGATGGTTGAGCCTGTTAGAAAAGATAAATTCAGAGATGGACAAGTGAGGATAAACAAAATAATAAAATCTGAGTTCAAAGCCTGGAAGGAAAGCCTAATAATATATTATCACCAGACAGGATTTCCAGATTAAAACACAAGACACTCGGTTAAGTTTGAATTTCAGGTAAACAACCAATAAATTTTAGAATATGCCCCATGTATACTTATCTGAAGTCAAATTTAACTGAGTGTCCTATAGTTTTATTTGCTAAATCTGGCATCCACACCAGCAAAGTTAGGTTAGAAGAATGAAAATGGTTTTCAGTGGTGGTAGATGGTTCATTAAAGCCATGCAAATGAGATTTTTGTCAATATTTGTGGTATTTGCCAATGCCATGAAGGTAGAAACCCAAGCAATAGGTATGGATCACTTAGAAGTGAGACTTGGAGGTCAGAAAGGAGAGAAATGCTTGGTGTAAGGGTGAATGGAGACATAGGCTTCTATTCAGTGTGACACTACATGTGTTTAGATAATGTGTGAACAACAAAATCTCATCTTTAAGAAGTTCTGCAAAGGCCACCAATTGGCTAAACAATAAGGCCACAGCTGAGCTGTATTTATTTTTATTTCTCTTTTTGAGACAGGGTCTCCCTATGAGTTCAGGCTGTCTTTCAACTCGCTGTGAAGCCCAGGATCACCTCAAACTCCCTATGGCCCTCCTGTTTCAGCCTCCCGAGTGTTGGGATTACAGGTGTGCCCCAACATGCCTGGCAAGTTGGCTTTATAATGTAGGGCTGAAGTAGCTTTGCTGAGGATCACTCAACGAAACTAGGAAAACTAAGACAAAGGAAGAATACACATTATTGTAAGTGAAATATACAAGAAAAAAAGGAGGCTTGACAGATAGCTCAGCAGAATAAAGGGCCTGCTTAGGCAGGTGTAGCAACTGGGGTTCGATCCCTGGTGTGTCATGCCAGCCCTGCCCCTGGGGCACACTAGGACAATGACTGAGAGTGGGCATGGTGGTGCATGCCTGTAATTCCAGTGCTTGGGAAGCTGAAAACAAGAGGATCACTATGAGTCCAATCTGAATAGTGAGACCCTGCAGACCCTGTACTAAAATACATTAAAAAAACTAAAAGAAAAGAAAAAAGGTACAAAAATCCTTCCATTGCTAAAATGTACTTTTACTCAATAATAGAACAAATTCAGATACTCTTAGAATGAACTCAGATTATGAATTTCAGATAGCAGATCACTTAAACAATATATTCTTTTTTTTTTTAAACAATATATTCTTCTGCCCAAAACATTCTTTTTCTTTCAATTTGGTAGATGAAAGTGTCAAAGAGATTTTCATCAACCAAGCACTGTTGTGAAAAAGACAATGGCAGAACTTTACTTGCTTAGAAGCTAGAGTTCAGGGACCTTGTCATTGAGGATGGCATGTCCAAGGGCCAGAAACTCAGGGATGACATGTTCTTCTCTAGAAATATTTTATCCTTAGGGGCTTCAAAGTCCTCTAGTATCATTATAGAATATTTATCGCTGACATGTCTACTCCCAGGAAGAAAAGGTGATAGCTTTTGGAAGGGGTTTTTCAGAATGAGAGTTAACACAGCAACCTTTGACAATAACTGCTAATGGATTAGGGTCAGAGACAGCTCCATGTTCACAGATCTTAAAGATATTGTCATCTATCTTTCTTTCTGAAATGGAGTGTTCATCTTGCCAGTCTGTATAGTTAATTAGATTGTTAACTCTATTTATAGCAGCAAACACTTCACTGGCATGTAGCAAACACTGATTATTAATCGGGGGCCTCTATTAAGTCAGAGTGGAATCAAACATAACCAGTTAAATAAGATTTAGGTCAAGGTCCAGTGAACTCACAGGCATCATCCTGATTTTGCAAGCACTAGTTTCCATAAGCTGTTTCTGGAAGACATAGAGATTCCAGTTTTGGGGAGCCATGGGGTAAATAGTGATGCAGATTTAGGCATCTGTTGGTGCCCTTAACAGGATTGTACTATCTTCTATAAATTAGCTGTGCACCTGCCAGCGCATGACTCAAAATCAGCATTACTGAGTAAATCATTATACAAAGTAGTTATGGATGTAGAATTTTAATGGCAAATCAATGAAAGTTAATTTTCATGGATGCTATTAGGGAGAATGTTCACCATCGTATCTCCTATCATATATCACATGGCTTTATACTTTGGGAGAAAAGATCTTGTGTGGGTCACTTTAACAAAATAACGACAGTGAAACAACTCAGTTCTCTGTATCTAGATTTGATCAAGTATCCTCCCAGCAGTTACTCATTTAGGAAGTTAGTGAGGGATAGTCATGCCCTCATGGTGGGGCAGACAAGGAGGAAGACAGAGGGAATTCATAGGGCAGTTTACCTGCTCTGACAGTGTCCTCACTTCAAACATGGATGCTGCTGTCTCTGTTATGCCCATGGCTCCTTGGGGTAGAAATATGTTACTCTGGGGTCCTGCTGTGTTTGGGCCTTGAAGATTTTCAAGTAGAATATTCTGGTCAAGTGATAGGGACCTTTGTTTTTCTTTGGTAGAATCAAGCCTTTGGTACGTAAGTTTCATTCTCATTGAGGTTCCAAGAAACATAGAGAGTGCTTTTTGGTAGGGTGTGGAGTGGAAGAAATGCTTGTCTTAGACAAGGATAGATATTTCTTTGTTGTTGTTGTTCAAAGTATAAGTAATTGCCTCAAGCAATCAGGTGAAAGTGGAGGTTCTGTTAAATTGGCATGGTGCAGTGGTGTCTACCCAGGGGCAGGACACTAAGCTGGGACTTAGAAAGATCCACACTAGGACCTGGAGAGCTTCACAGTGTCAAGACGTGAGTCTCTCTGCTGTTCTCGTGAGTATCTCCCTCCTGGTGTACTAACTGTCTGCTTGGCTTGTGTTGGCTCAGCATGGATGCCTCGATTTTTGCATGTTAAGATGTTCACATTCTGGATTCCATGGCTTTCTTAATCCTTTTGCTTTAAAAAAAAAAAGAAAGAAATATATATATAGCATTTAAAAAATTGAGGTATGTGTCATATAAAGTGCATCTTTTTAAAAGTGATTTGTAGAATACTCATTATGTTGTCCAACCATCACCACTCTCTAATTCTAGAATATTTCCATCAACCCAAAAAGGAAATCCACACCCATTAGCAGCTATTCCCTATTGACCCCTCCCCTCATAACCCCCTCCCCCTTCAGCCTCAGGTCAACTCCCTCTTCCTATGGGTTTGCCTACTCTGGACATTTCATATAAATGGCATAACATAATTATAACCTTTTGTGCCTTACTTCTAGCACTTAGCTCTTCATAAATGACATATAACAAATCATATTTTTATATGTACAATATGTTTTGATGTGTGTATACATTATGTAATCTTTAAGTAAAGTTGATTGTCATATCCATCTATTCATATGTTTAGCATCTTTTTGATGAGAACATTTAAAAATTCATGATATCAGTAATTTTAGTGTACTCCATTATTAGTAATTGTCAATCACAATACCATATAATATATCACTAGAATTTATTTTTTCTAACTTAAACTTCTGATCCTTTTACCAATACCCCTATACCTATATGATATCTCCTCCTCAGGTCTTTGTGATCACCATTCTATTTTGCTTCTATGGGTTTAGCTTTTTTAAAAATTAAATTTCACGTATAAGATCTCATGGTATATTTCTATTCCTGGTTTATTTCATCCATGCTGTTGCAAATGATAGAATGAATTTCCTTTTTAATGGACAAATAGTATTCCACTGGGTATACGTACCACACTATTAAACATCCATGTCTATTGATGGGCAGTGAAGTATTTTCCAAATCCTGGATGTTGTGAATAATGCTGTAGTGAAGACAAGAGTGAAGATATCTCTTTGGAGTAGTGATTTCTATCCTTTGGATATATACCCAGTGTAGTGGTTGATACATTGTGTTAACTTGAATAGTTTAGACATTTAATTAAGTGACTCCAGCGGAGAGCCAGGATTTTTAGTTTGTAAACATCCTCATCCTGTGCAAGAGAAGGGTATGGACATTGTGTGAGTTCTAGACCCCCAGGCCCAGGGTAGTTTGTTTATAATATAAGGAGGGGAGAGAGGCTGACTAGAAGCCACAGCTGCTGGCCCCCTTTGCTCTTTCCTCTTTTCTGCTGCCATGAATTGCTGCTCTCTGCCATGTGCCACTCTGCCTGGGAGCCCAAGTAGAGATAGAAACCTCCACAAACTGTGAGCTAAATAAACCTTTTCTTCCTTAATTTTGAGTGTCGGGTATTTTGCCCCAGCAATGAATGAAAAGCAATTGAGACACTCAGAATAGGACTGCTGTGTCATATGGTAATTCTATTTCTAGTGCTTGAGAAACTTCTATACTATGTTCCAAAGTGATTCTATTAATTTACTACTAACAATGTATAAAGGCTCCTTTTTCTTGACACAAGTAACTATCACTCGTCTTTTTGATAATAGCTAGTCTAACATGAGGTGATATCTCATTGTAGTTTTGTTTTGCAATTCTTTGATGACTGATGATTAGAGGTCCTGAACACTTTTTTCATATGCCTACTGACCTTCTATATGTGTTTGTTTGAGCAATATCCATTCCTGTCCCTTATTATTTTTTAATGTAATGTGTCTTATTTGTGTGTTTACATATATTGAATCATCCTTGTATCCCAAAGATAAATACCATTTGATGACAGTGAATGGTTATTTTGATTTGCTATTGAATTAAGTTGTTAATATTTTTTCTCCTATTGGATATTGAAGCCAAGGCCTTGTTCGTGCTAGGCAACTTTACTACCACTGAGTTACACCAAACCCTCTGTTTTCTTTTTTTGAGGTAGGGTCTCACTAAGTTGACCAGGCTTACCTCAAACTTGGATGCTCCTGCCTTAGTCTACTACCTAGTTGGACATTATGGGCATGTACAACCACACTTCCATCTATGTTCATCAGTGATATTGGCCTGTAACTTTCTTCTTTGAAGAATTCTTAATAGGTTTTGTGTCAGCATGTGATATTAACCCTTTATGCAAGTTTTGGTGGAAGCATATGCTTTCAGAGCTCTTTAACATATACTTAGGAATGGCATGTCTGGGGCCTATGCTAATGCTGTGAACAACTTTTTTCCCCTTTATGTATGTGGTAAAGTCTCTCACTACACAGCTCAGACTCATAGTGATCTTGTTTTCAGCCTCCTCAGCACTGGGATTATAGACATATGCCACCATGCACAGTCTCCGTGGCCCACTCAATGTGCCTGGGGGCAGGGCAGGCACAGCATGTGGTGCTGGGGATCAAATCCAGGTCACTGTGCTTGCCTAAGCAAGTGCTTAGTCTGCTGAGCTATCTTGCCAGCCCTAACCAATGCTTTCAGTAACTGTCATATGGTTTTCCATAGCCTTTTACTTTCCTATCAGCAATCTGTGTTGAGGTCTATTGGTACTCACCTCCACATTTCTGGGAGACAGAATCTGGTTACCATACTGCAATCATAGAATGAGGGATTCTTTTTGGTAAGTTAGATACTCTATTCAGCTTGGGATGGGGCATTGAGACATGTATACAGAGAAACATCCTAGAACAGTTCTCAGAGAAGAAAGGATGGTCTAGGAATTTTGTATTTTTCCTTTCCTTATCCCCAGCATATCACCTTTTGAGTAATCCTGAATCATGGGAGTAGTCAGTTGATGGCAACTAATTATTTTCAAATTGAACTAGTCTATAACTTTTCTTTAGGGCAAGGCAAGAGACTCTCTAGTGGTGTTTGAGTTTTGGAGTTTTTACAAGGTGAAACAATAGAATACATGTTATGGTTTGTGTGCAGTTGTTCCCCTAAAGCCTCATGCAGTCTTTGGGGCAGGGCGGCTTCTGGAGTTTGTGACTGATTATTGTGGGTGTGGATGTTGCACATGCCCTGAGGTAGGTAATTTGTATTACAACATAGGGAGGGAAGAGAAGCTAGCTGCTTGAGCTGCTGCTACCTCTCCTTTTGTGCTCTTGCTCTTTGCCTCCTCCATGAAAGTTTGCCCTCTGCCACGTACTGCTCTGCCTTGGAGCCAGCTGAGTATGGACTAAAACCTCCAATAATTATGAGCTAAATAAACCTTTCCTTCCTTCATTTTGGGTGTCAGGTATTTGTCCCAGCAACAAGAGAAGAGTAAGTAAGACAATACAGGACACATTTTATAAGATTATTTTATAATGAGTCACTCAAAAAATCATATACAAAGAGTGCAGAAAAAGCTGTCCACACACTAAAGACAAAGAATCCAGTGGAAGGCCTGGATCCTATATCTTGCATGAGTTCAGCTGAAGACCTAGAGCTCAAAATAGTGTGACCCAAAAGTCAAGCTGAAGGCCTAGAGCCCATGACAATGTCTCATGCAGGCCTGTTTCATGGATCTATGCTGAGAAGGTGCAAAGGTCAGTGATGGAAGCTGGAAAGTCTGTGCCCATGTAGGATCTGTCCTAGCAGGCTCAGGGATCTGTGCTGGAGTCAGGAAGCAACGCTCAAGGTAACAGAACTCCCCTGAAAAGTACCACAGCCATCCTCAACCAAAGTGAGGTTCTTAGCTCCTCCAACAATGAGAAAAGCTGAGTTCTCACCAGGAAAGCCAATGTGACAAGCTTCTCCTCTAGGTTGAGCAGGGTACCATCTGCCTCTCTGGAGCCAGGGAGAGATGCTCAAAATGAGGACCAGAGCTCCCCCAAAATGAACCACAGCCATTCACAGTGACAAAAATGTCCCGAGCTCCTTCTCCAGTGAGAACAGCCAAATTCATCAGGAAAGTCAGCATGACAAGGTCCTTCAGCAGAATAGCCCAAGGGAATCAGCAGCTTCCAACAGCTTCAACAGCTTCCTTAACAGGCTCCACCAGCTGTTCTGCCTCTTATGCTGCTGGCAATAATCCTTAGGCAGTTCTCCCACACCCAGCACCATGCTAGTTCAGTTCAGCTGGGTGTAACAAGTTGACCACCAGTTGGCAATCCAACACAAGTGGTGAGTGAAAAGTAACATATTCACTCTGAATGATATTTCTTACATCAAACCTGTGAGGCAAATGAAAATTCCACCCCAATTTGGACCTGTGATGGGACATGCGTCAGATCATAAAGTGAGTTGGTGACCATCCTGGAATTAGCATGTGGAGCATCATTGCTACTGATTGGATTCTCAGGGCACTTGTTGACAGAAACCTTAATTATACCCCTTCTTTGTTATTTTAGATACAAATTCTCACTCCTTATTCATTTCTCTGTGGAATTTGTAGACAAAACCTCACTTGCACTTTCTGAAATGAGTTGCTTTATCAAAAATCCCAGAATGGAGTGAAGCACATCTGTTTCTTCTTCTGCATTAACTTATTTATTGCAGTAAAGCCCCAGACAGTCCTCAGAGAGACACAGTTATAGAAAAGAAAACTTATTATGAGGGAAAGATTGTAGGGTCATTGAGATTTATTCCCCCTGTATGCAAAGTCTGCTCTGTAATGTGCACAAAAGGCTGCAATCACCTTGCCGTAAACCATTGCTCACATTTAAGAAGCTAATCATGCAGCCTGCACATGAGGGGAATGGTAAGCCAAGGATTCCCCCTCCAGAAGGTTTGCCCATCAGGAGCTTAAGGTATTGCAATGGAAATGAGGCTGGTCGCACAGTATTTTAATTGAGCGTTACTCCTGAGCTTGAATTCTAACATTAAGACTCCAATATTATTGATTTGGATACAAATGTGGAGAAGGATTTAACATTTACCTTGTTTTGTGTGAAAGTCACAGTTAATGTGCATAAAAAAATGTGAGCCACAGCTAAACTCAGTGTCTATATGTATGAAAAGGAGAGATTGATATATATATATATATATATATATATATATATATATGTTGTAGAATGGGAGTTTAAATAATATTGGATAATAAAGCTAAGGTCATGCTATTTACTCCATATTATTTTTTATAAGTTTGATTTACTTGATATTATTTATAATAATTCATAATCTTTTGAAGTTAGGAAGGCTAAATCCTTATAGAGTGGTGATTTTAGGTGCATCTGGTTCTCAGTTTATGACCTGCAGGTTGTATTTCTTCGCCTCTACTCCTGTTTCAAGAGGGCCTCCAGACACTGTAGGTGACACTGATGGATGGTCCCTACCTGAATCTTTATTGAAACCTCATATTATACACCAAAAGGGTGAGATAGTTGATGCATCAGTCAGGAGTAGACAGTTAACAGGTCAATGGAAACTCAACCCCAAATTGCTGTCACAGCAGCTTGGTTTAGATTTTGGCTTTGATGTACAGCTACATTGCTTTGTAGTTTAGTAAATGCAGTGCTTAGGGACTGCTTCATCAGGTGCAGGAGTCAGGTGATCTGGTGCCCAGCTCTAGCTAGAGTTCTGTGACTTCACACAGATTTCTCAGTGCCTCTGAGATAATTTTTTTGTCTGCCAGAGAAGTGGCATCACTATTAGTCCCTCTTAGCCAGAATTGCCTAGGAGAATGCATGTGAAAATACTTTGAGAATAAGAAAATATTGCCAATGTGAAAAAGCCGGACAGGTCAGAATTCCCTCAGGGGTCTTTCCTCTTTTTAGGGCAGGAAAAGTGGGAGAAGAGAACTAACATATTTCTGAAGTTGGTACCACGAATTTGGACTCATTTAACCCTACCAAGGTCAGTGTTATTCCCATTTTACAGATGACTTAACTAAGGCTCTGAGAAGATAAGCAATTTTCTCAAAGACAAAACTGGAAAACTCTAAAGCTGTCTGTATGGTAAGTGATCCTTACCCCATTTTTCAGCCCAATATTTCCACAGAAGTTACCCACCTCCTCTCCTGTCCTCTGCCACTTGACTACTATGTGATCTTGCCTAGAAGAACCCCTTTGACCCTGTCCCCTTTTCTGTAAAAGAATAGAATTAACAGTGCTCTCTCTGTGTAGGCTGGCATGAGGATTAAATGAGTTAATTTGTGCACAGTGCCTGGCTGGGTGTGGACACAGAAAAGGTGCCCTATGTCTCCTGGCATCCAGGCCATCTGCCTCATCTAGCTGCAGACTTGCCAGAGCTCCTTTAGTTCAACCTGTGCTTCCAGCCTTCCTTTTTCCCTTCAGCAAGAAGAATGAGAAAATGTCACTGCACATTATCTTTCCATTTTTACTGACATTAAAATATTTTTGAAAAACACCCTTAAATGTCTTCTAAGCTAAACACCTAAGCAAGCTCTCTGGAGGAAGATTACTCCTCAGTGCAGGGAAGAAAGTGCCTTGAGCTGATGCTCCGGGACAGATGACCCAGGGCTGAGATTTTTGACCCTCTTAGTCAATTGGTCTGCATTTCCTTCCCAGCTGAAATCCATGCCACTGTTATTTTCTCTAGTGCCCACTGGTAATCATATTTAATATATGTCAACAAGTGAGATGTTAATAAAGTTTGTGAAATAATTATTTCACTTTAAGTTAGTGATTTACATCCATGTGCTTAAGCTCCCATCCTTCCACTCAACTCATTTGAAATGGTCAAAGAAATATCTAGGGCCTCGACCACAGAGCAAAGGAATAGAAAATGATGCCACCACTAGGCCAGAAACTTTAAGAACTAAAGATTTAGGGTTTTGCTGCATGGTAGGGAGAAACACTTATTTTATTATTTGGAGGGTTTATTTTTATTAGCAGTACAGGATGAATACATTTCTCAAGGGGAGTTGATACCTGTATACAACACCTCATAATTCCCTTTTTGGCCATCTTGTACAATGCCCGTCCCTCCTGCCACCTCCATCTCTTATTCCCTTTTCATCTGCAAAAGCTCTATTTCCATTTTTTCTTTTAATTTTTATCCATTTCTCTTTTCCTCTCTCTCCTCCCAACATCTCTTGGTTCCCTTCTCAGTTAAAAGAGACTTCCCTGCTATCATATCTATTTTTTATTTTGCTCTTTATTTATGTTTTGGGTTTCTCATAGAAATCACTCAATACTTAAGCTTGTGTGTCTGATTATTTATTCATTTATTATGGTCTAAAAATACATCCATTTACCTACAAATGCTTCAAGTTTTTGCTTTGTGTCAGAGTAGTACTCCATTCTGTACACATATTACATTTTCTTATCCATTCGTCTGTTGATGGACATAATGGACATTTACAAGATTTTTATATTAAAATGAGTATGCAGGTTAACACTGTCATAGGATGTCCTTAATTCTTTTGGGAAAATGCCTTTAAGGAGAATAGCTGGGCCAAATGGAATTTCTACTTTTAGTGTTTAGAGGACTCTCCATGCTGGTTTCCATAATGGTTTTACTAGCTTACATTCGCACTGACAATGTAGTAGGGTTCTTTCCCCCCGTGGCCTTGTCAGGGTTGATCTGTTGATGATAGCCATTCTTTTTGGAGGAAAATAGAATCTGAGTGTTGTTTTAATCTGAATTTATGTAAAGGCCAGAAATGTTGAACATTTTTTCATATATTTACTGGTTATTTATACTTTTTTTGAGAAATGTCTATTCATTTTGTTTGCTCATTTTTGAGTGGGTCTTTTATTTGGGGTCTAATTTTTACATGTTAGTTCTTTCTAAATATGAGTCTCCTGTCTGAGGAATAGCTGGCAAAACATTTCTCTCCCCTTCTGCAAGTTGTTGCTTCACTCTGTTGTTATTTTACTTTGCTGTACAGAATCTTTCTAATTTGATATGATCTCATGTGTCTATATGTATTATTTCTTGATTTACTAAATCTATGAGTTTTGGGGCTCTATTCAGAAAGTTCCTTTCTACACCTATGTCTTTAAGAGTTTTACCACTTTTATATTCCAGCAGATTAAGTGTTTCTGTTTTAATATTTGGATCTTTAATCCATTTTTATCTTTGGCCTAGATTTAATCTTCTGCATCTGGATATCCAATATAGTCATCACTGTTTACTAAATAGACTGTCTTTCCTGCAGGATACATTTTTGGCCCTGGTTAAAGATCAGATGATGAAAGGTGCATGAGATTATTTCTGCATCTTCTATTCTGTTAACCAGTTTCTGCCAGTATTATGCTGCTTTATCACTTTTGCTTTGTATAGTAATTTCAGGTTTGGAATTTTGATGCCTCCTGCTTCTTTTTTCTTTTTCAGTACTGGGAATTGAACTTGGGACCATGTGCTTGTCAAGAAAGTGCTTATGCTGCTGAGCTGTCTCCCTGGGCCTCCTGCTTTGTTTTGCACCCAAGATTGCTATTGCCAGTGTATATTTCTTCTGGTTCTATAATAACATTGGGATTAGAACATTCCATGAATGGATTTTTTTCTAGATCTGTGAAGAATGCTGTTTTTATCTTGTTGGGATTGTGTTAAATCTGTATATGAGCTTTGGAAGTATAACCATTTTTACCATATTGATTCTGCTTATTCAATAACATAGGATCTTTCCACTTTCTTTGATCTTTTTTCAGAGTGATGTAATTTTTGTTGAAGAGGTCTTTCACTTCTTTGGTTAAGTTAATTCCTAAATTTAATTGTCCTTGATGGTTTTGTGAATAGTTCTGTTTTCCTAATTTCTCAGCAAGTTCATTAGTAATGTACAGAAATGCTATTGATTTTTGTGCTAATGTTGTGTCCTTATTCATTGCTGAATTTGGTTATTAATTCTAGGAGATTATTGTTGGAATTTTTTGGGTCTTCTATGTAGAGGATCATGTCATCTATAAATAATTGATTTTTGACTTTTCTATGCATATCCCATGTATTTCTTTTGCCTGATCACTCTGGCTCATGTTTCCAGGACTACATTAAACAAGAGTGGTAATAGAGGACATCCTGGTCTAGTTCCTGATTTTAGAGGGAAAGCTTTCATTTTTTTCCCCATTTAATATGATGTTGGTAGGTTGGACATAAATGTTTTTTTTTTTTAATCAGATCGAGATAAGATTCTTCTATATCTATTTTCATCAGTGCTTTAACGAGAATGGATTATCCATTTTGTCATGAGATTTTTCTGCATCTATTGAGATGCTTGTGTGATTTTTGTTCTTGCTTCTGTTTATATGATGAATTACATTTACTGATTTGCATATGTTAAACCATTCTTGCATCCCTGGGAAGAAGCCTGCTTGGTCATGGTGTATGATCTTTTTGATGATTTATTGCATTCTGCTTGCCAGTATCTTATTGAGGATTCTTTCACTTATGTTCACTAAAGAGTTTGGCTTATAGTTCTCTTTTTTTGGTTGGGTCCTTGTCTGATTTTCAAGCAAGGTGATGCTAGCCTCCAAGGATGATTTTGGAAGTACTTCTTCCTTTTACATTTCATTAAAGAGCAAGGAATATTGGCATTGGATCTTCCCTGAACTTCTAGTAGAATCCAACACTGAATGCGTCAGGTCTTAGGCTTTTCTTCATTGATAAATTTTTTATTACAGTTTATATTTAATTTCACTGGTATTTAATTTCTTAGTCTCTCTCTCTCTCTCTCTCTCTCTCTCTCTCTCTCTCTTTGCTTGCTCTTTTCTTTTTGAGATAGGGTCTTTGCTATGTAGTTCAGGCTGGACTTAAACTCAGTGTGTAGCTTAGGCAGGCCTCAAAGCCATAGCAATTCTTTTGCCTCCACCTCTGACATTTTATGTCCAGTAGTGCTTGTTTTTGAAGCTGGGTGAGTTTTTGTTTGGTGTGTATATGTTTATAACTGCTATCTATTCTTGTTGAGTAGTTTTCTTAACCAATATATTGTATCCTTTGCCTCTTCAAATAAGTTTTGGCTTAATGTCCATTTTGTCTGAAAATAAGATAGCTACTTTTCCTTGTTTTCTGGTGTCTGTTGAACGGAATGCTGTTTTCCATTTTGATTCTTGGTCTATTAATTTCTTTTTGAGTTAAATGTGTTTCTTATGTAGCGCATGCCACTGGACTTTGTTTCTTGATCTGTTCTGCGAATTTGACTTTAAAAAAAATTATTTGTTTGTTACAAGGTCTTGCTACACAGCGTGGACTCATAGCGATCCTCCTGTCTCAGCTTCCCCAGCATTGGGGTTACAAGGTTACACCACCACACCCAGTTTTGGTGGCCAGCAGGGTGTGCCTGAGGTTCTGGGGCCAGCATGGCATGCTATATTTGAGATTCAACCAGGGTCCTTGAACTTGCCAGGCAGGAGGCGCTTATACCACTGAGTTATCTCTATGGCCCTCAATTTGTCTTTAAAAACTGAATTGAGACCATGCACATTGACAGTTTTAATTGATAGGTACCAGCTTATTCCTGACATTGCATTATTTTCCTGCTGCTGACTCCCTTTCTTTCCCTTCTATTTAATTGTTTGTCCCACCCAGTGTATTTATTCCATTGGGACTTTTGGCATTGGTAGCTTCGTTGTCTCTTTCTAGGATAACCTTGAGAATTTTTCGGAGTGCTGGTTTGGTGGTCATGAATTTCATTAGGTGCTTTTTATCATGGAGATACCTTACTTCTCCTTCAATTTGGAAAGGTAGATTTGCAAGATATATCAGTCTGTGTTCGAAGTTATTTTCTTTTAGGGCTTGAAACACTTCATTCTATCTCTTTGCCTTTAAGTTTTGTGTTCATAAGTTTACTGTAATTCTAATAGTTTTTCCTTTACAGGCTGATTCATTTCTTTTCTTTGTGAGCTTTTAGAATTCTGTTCTTGAGTTGGATTTCTGGTGTTTTGACGATGATGCCTCACTTAACTGTATATTAATATTATTGTTTCATGTTTGGATTTTTTTCACTGTTACTTGTGTAAACAGGGTTTTTCTGCCCTTTGTGCTGGCTTCTGATTTTTTGCTAAGTCCAACTAGTCTTCTCTTAGTCTTCTTTGCATCATTTAGCTTCAGTTGGATCCATATTTTATGTTCATTTGATATTTTTAAGATATCTCTATTAATTGGACACCAACAGCCTCATCTTCTAGTTTTCACACTGTCTTTATGTCACTTACTTTTGCTGTTGCTCATACCTTTGATAGAAAGTTTAGTCTCTTGAATTTATACTTGGAGCCTTTCTATGGACTCTGATTCTTTTTTATGCTTGTCATTCATGTTTTGCATCATTTTATTTAGCTCTGCTAACTTTTTAATAGTGTCTTCTCTAGACTCATTGATCATTTCGTTTATTTGACCTAATATCTGTTTACTTATATCTTCTGTGAACTTGCTAAATATCTTATTCAACTATTTTAGCATCTGTTTTGATATCATTAAGCATAGTCCAGATGTGTACCTTTTATTTCTTAATCTTTCGTGCTCCATGGATTAGTTTTGGGAGAGTTGAGAGTATGTGGAGGCATTTTGTTAGCCTATCTTTCACGTATCTTTTTGTTTATTCATTTTCTGTGCTGAGGCTTGCAAGTTGATTATATTGAATAGCTTTGTTGCTAGCATGGAGAGCTCTGGAGTTAATGCGTACTTTTCAGACATAGCCTCTGGGCATGATCAGCTATTGGTCTTTATCTCTGTTCCTCCATTTTTTTGGGAGTGAAAGCTGGAGCTTATTGGTGTCATTATTTGGTTTTTTAGGAATGGACTATAGCAGTATTTGTAACACCCAGACAATCCAGAAATTGGCATACAGAGAGATCTAATTGATAGAAGCAACTATGTCACCTTGGATTTTGTAATAAAATCAGCAACAACAACTGTGTCCACTACAAAGTGAATATTTGCAAGCCCTAAAAACTATCCTTAGCCATAGAAAAGAGGTCTCTTATTATACTATAAATACTAAGACAAAGCAGATATTTATCTGTAACAAATACCTACTAAATGGAATTATTTTACCTCTGCTAACAACATGACAGTGTTCAATAGAGATAAGATATAGTTAACTATAGATTCATAAAGCCGAATGATTATACTAGTAAGGGTGAGAGTATGGGGAATGGAGTATGAAAAAAGAAAAACTTGAAAAACTAAGTAGTGAAAGATGAGAAGTAGGTGATAAAAATGAAATAAAGGATCACCTGAAGGAGTAAAATGAAATTAATAGTATTAGATAACAATAAAAGATTAAGAAAATGGAGAAATAGGATGATATATAAAGCGAACTAAAGGAAAGAGTAATAAAGTAACACAATAACAGAAGGTGGGAAAAGAGATGAGGGGAAAAAAGAAAAAATAGGACAAAACAAAATTAATCTACATAAAGAAAAAAAATAAGAAATAAATTTTCAAACACAACTCTCTCTCTCTCTCTCTCTCTCTCTCTCTCTCTCTCTCTCTCTCTCGGAATAAAAAGGGTCCAAAAAATTTCTTATGTATTTCAAAATAAGTACTTTGTTTCTGGGAACTGCAGTCTTTTGAATTCAGCTGTGCCAGTCAGAGAACCCCCCACCACATGTAGGGAGTACAACACACATAGGAAACCATTCATTGAATAGAGGAGTAAACTTATACAAGCTTTCTCCTAACTTTGGGTAAAAACCCAACTGCTAATGTAAAATAAAGCTGATAGGAAAATTCCCTTTCTCCTTTCCCTAAAACCAGTTTCTGATTGGTTGCCTTTCAATCTCAAAACATGAGAAATATGGACATTCATTAGATTAAAATTTTTATTGAGCACTTACTGTGCACTGCAATGAGAACTTTATTCAGAGACAGCATCACACAGAAAGCTACAACAATCAAGAAACTGCAAGAATAAGTAAATAACAACCTTCCCCACCATCATGGAGTCACAGTGAAACTCAGTGAGCCAGGAGCCTCAGTGAACTGCACAGGAGGGGGAAAACCCCACCCACCATTGTAGGAGCTCACAGCCTCAGTGAGCCTCAGGAGACTTGGTAATTTTCTTGGGAGGGAAAAAATTGGGCCAACCAACCCTCTGCCATCCAGGGAATCTCAGTCTGGAAGAACTCTGGTGCCTGGCCCATAATCCTAAACTGTGGGTCAGCCAACTAGCATAGGAAGCTCTCAGCACCTAGCAAATGTCTTATCCAGAGGAATCCAGGGTAAATTCACTCTAACAAGGGAAAGCACTTTTCTTACCAACTTCTAATTTATGTTGGGTTCTATTATATAATTATAGACTTTGCTTCTGTAATCTAGAGTACAAAATCAATAATACCACAGTTCGTCACTATCTAAATTGTGCTTATTGCTAATTGTACTACTGTAGCTAGTGTGTCATACCTCTTGTAATGTTGTTTCTCTTGTATAACAATATTGGGAAGCTCGGGGATAATAACCTCATAATAGCCCTATAACAAAAGACTGGGGACAGAGCCAAACAGAAGCCAACATCCTACTGTCAATTAAATGGGAAGGTAGGACCTTAGGACCAACACAAACCAAGAATCTCCTACACAGGAGATATCCCTGACATACAAACTATTCCCGGAGAGGCCTTGATGTTATATAGCTACACTCTACCAAAATACACAAGGATCACCACAGAACACAAAATGAAAATAAAGAACTCAAATGCAGTCTTAGACAAGCAGCCCATCCAGAAAACCTTCAGGAGACAGAAGCATAAAAGAACGTGGAAGTCATATCCCTGAAATTTGTAAAATGATAGCAACTGAAGTAAATAAACAACTCCATCAGGCCTATAGAAGAAATCAGATCAGAAATAATATTTCAGATAAAAAAAAGACAACCATAATGAAATAATCGCTGAACATATCTACAGAAGACAAAGATAAAAAAGAGGAGCTTAGAATAATGATGGAAACCTTGAATGAATAATACAGGAAAAAAATAGAATGCATGAAACAGATTCAAAGGGATATTCAGTCAAGAAGGTTAACCATCCAGCAGAAAAGCAAGAAAACAAGGTATGAAAAGTAAAGCCATATTAATATGCCGAACTGTCAAATGCTCAGGTAAACAACTTCTGACATTGCCCGTTCTGTGCATAACCCACTACTATTATGGACTGCTGGACTATATGGATTATTTTCCTGAATTCACACAGCTACAATATTTGAATGGCAATGGAATACCCATCTCTGACAAAATGAAACAAAAAAGGGGGATATAAATGAGGGACCATTTTGTAGATATATATATATATATATATATATATATATATATATGGGACCATTTTGTATATATATATATATATTTGTAGATATATAGATATATATAGATATATCTATATATCTGTATATACAAAACAGTTAGAATAGTTTTGCAGCTTCTTTCTCTTAGTTCTGTGAGAAGAAAGATTTGTGCTAATAGAGATTCTGGCTAACCTGTGCCCGCAGGACCTGTCCAGTCCAAACGCAGGCACAGTGTGAGTGAGACCCTCTTCTGCACCCTTGGGACACCCCACCACTACTCCGCAGTCCCCCCTCCCCCACACCCACCAAGTGAGTGAGAACTTCTGCTGCATTCTCAGTATCCCCAGATCCAGGCCCAGCCCTGGCCCGGTGAGTGTGTGGGAGTGATTACCCTCTCCCCTACTCCCCCTTGTCCTCTTCAGACTCAGCTCAGGCCTGGCATACAGGCCTGAGATAAAACCCTGCAGCTGAAATCCATGCAGAGAGAGTAGGGACAAAGCCACCCAGCTATCCAGGACCAGAACATCTTGCCAGAGGGGCACAAAACGTTCACTCCCAAGGGCTGCAACAGAAAGGAGCTGAGCATAGCAGCCAGGCCCAAGCCAGGCACAAGTGAATAATTTCAAACTTTGTAGATCTGCACCCAAATTTCAGTAGGTGCTAAGGTTATAACTGCATCAAAGCTCTACAACAAAGGTCAGAAGACAGTGCTATACAAAATGACAATGAGAAGTAGCAAAATGCAATCTCAGAACACAAGCCCACCCATAACAAGTGCAGAGGACACTAACATACAAAAAATTGGGAATCACACAGCTGAAATCAATGAATCAATGGCTTCTGAAATAAAGAAACAACTGCAGAAAGGTATAGAAGAACTCAGATTGGAAATGAAAAAAGAAATCCCTGAATTAATAGCATCTGCAGTAAAGAATCAAATGCAGAAACATGGAGGAAACCCAATGCCCACCCAGAACAAGTACAGAGGACACTAGCTCAGCTGAAATGTGTGAGTTAATAGTGTTGAAAGTAAATAAGCAACAGCAGGAAGGTATAGAGGAACTCAGAGTGGAATTAATTTCTGAAATTAAAAAAAAATCGCTGAACTCATAGCATATGAAGTAAAGAATCAAATACAGAAACATAGGGAGGAAACCCAATCTGAAAAAACCTCTGCAGTAAAAGAATTAATAACTGCTTCTAAAGAAGACTTTGATAAAAATATAGAAGAGATTAGAAAAATGACGGAATCCTTGAATGAGCAATACAGGAAAGAAATAGATCTCATGAAGCAGAGTCAAAGAGACATAGAGGAACTTAAAATCTTAATCACAAGCTTGCAAAACCATTTCAGTGAAAATGAAGATAGAGTTTCAGATCTTGAAGATGCTGGGGCAACTAGTGAAAAGGTAAGAAAAGATTTCTTAAAAACAACTAGGATGCAGGAAAAAATAATTCATCACCTGCAAGACAATGCAAAGATGAACAATGTGAGACTAATAGGCATCAATGAAAATGAAGGAGCCAATACAAATGATATAAAAAGAATATGGGCAGAAGTAATAGTAGAAAACTTCCCAAATATGAGGAAACAATCTGACATTCAGGTAATCAAAGCATACAGAATGCCAAATAACCTCAACCCAATTAAAAACACATCAAGACATATAGTAGTCAAGATCCCAGAAATCCCGCACAAGAATAATATACTGAAAGCCACTAGAGAAAAGATGCAGATCACATTCAAAGGAAAACCCATCAGAATTATGGCCAACTTCTCTTCACAAACCTTGAAGGCAAGAAGAGCATGGAGCAGAGTACTTCAAGTCCTCTATGAAAACAAATTCCAGCCCAGACTACTATATTCTGCAAAACTCTCAAGTTTGATGGCGAAGTGAAATACTTCCATGACAAAGAACAACTAAAGAATTTCATGATGACAATGCCAACCTATACAGGCTACTGAAAGATGTTCTAGAGAGGGACCAAAATGATCAGAACTCCACTAATGAGAACAAAAGCAATCAACTAAATAGAGCAAACAATTAAACACAGGAGAAAAGGGAGAATACAGAATGAACACAGGAGAAACAACAGTAGGTAAATAGCATGTCAATCATAAGTCAATACATCTAAATTAAAACCATCAATGTAAATGGACTCAATTCACCAATTAAGAGAAATAGACTGGCACAGTGGATTAGGAAACAAAATCCAACAATATGCTGTATACAAGAAACACATTTAACTCATAAAGAAGTTCATAGGCTGAAAGTCAAAGAATGGAAAAAAATACTACATGCCCCAGAACCTCAGAAAAAAACGGGTAGCAATCCTATTCTCAGACAGTTTCAACTTCAAACCAAGAATGATCAAGTGAAATAAAGAAGGCCACTATAGGCTCCCGGGGGGTGCATTCCGCAGCCTCAGCACAGGCTGGCCACCCTCCGGCCCTTCCTCCACCAGCAGCAAGTGTGAGCTGCCCCCTCCCACCCCACCGAGGGCTTGGGAGTCAGCAAAAGGAAAGAGGTGAAAGAGAAGGACGGTGAGCTTCCATCCTTTCACAGTCCTGGCAACTGTCTGCTTCCCCGCGGGGGCTCTGGAGAACTTGAGGCAGCCCTGGGAACCTAGGAGGAAACCTTTTTCCCCAGCCGGACTGCGGGTCCTAGCGGTACTTCCGATGTGGAGCTTTGCATCTGGTGGAGGGATATTTCAGCCATCCAGAGACAACTTTCCATTTGTATAATGTAACAGAAAAGTTCTGAAAACATGAAGCGAATTGAACATGCAGAGCCATTTAAACAAGATGAACATCTCTGGAAGTGGTTGTGGAAGCCCTAGTTCTGCAGATATATCTAATAATGTTAAGGAATTTTGGACAAAGCTGAAGGAATGTCATGCTAAAGAAGTACAAGGTTTACAAGTAAAAGTAGCCAAACTGAAAAAAGAACGTGTTTTAGATGCACAAAGATGGAAGAGTTCTTCACCAAAAATCAACAGCTGGGAGAACAACAGAAAGTCCTTCATGAAATTATTAAAGTTTTAGAAGATTACGAGCAGGATTATGTGATCGCTGTGCCATAACTGAAGAGCATATGCGGAAAAAGCAGCAAGAGTTTGAAAATATCCGACAGCAGAATCTTAAGCTTATTACAGAGCTTATGAATGAAAAGAATACTCTTCAGGAAGAAAATAAAAAGCTTTCTGATCAACTGCTATAGAAAATTGAGAATGGTCAACAGCATCAAGCAGCTGAGCTTGAATGTGAGGAAAATGTTATTCCAGATTCACCAATAACAGCCTTTTCATTTTCTGGCCTAAACCGACTATGAAGAAAGGAGAATCTCCATGTTTGATATGTGGAAAAAACAAATACAAAATTGGAGCATTATGTGTGTACAAATGAATTAAGAAAAGTTTCCAAGACTTCAGCTCATTCACAGCATAGCTCCAATGAAAAGGAAATTCTAGTCGCTGATACTTGTAATCAAAGTGAAGCTCCAGTGGCTAAAATATGTGGAATAAGCAGTTGTCCCACTGATAAATCATCTTTTAATTTAGCTACAGTTGTTGCTGAAACACTTGGACTTGGTGTTGAAGAGGAAAGTGAATCACAAAGTTCCATAAGCTCTCTTGGTGATGAGCTGTACCACTCTCTGGAAGGATATCACAAGAAACATCCTTTTGAGGAATCCATGAGAAATACTGATAGTTTAAGATTTTCAGAATCTACTTCAGAGACTCCATCTCAAGAAGAATCGACCTTTTGGGTGTCATCTCCTGTGTTTTCATCTCTTGTGCTTGTACCTATATCTAATGTGAAAAGTAGTTTAGGTTTCAATACAAGTTTGTCCCCTTCTCTTTTAGACACTGGGAAACAAAGCCATCCCAAAACAACCAATTTCAGCAGCACTTCTGTTTCTAGGTCAGAGAAAGCTAGATCAAAATCTGAAGATAGTGCCCTTTTCACACACCGTAGCCTTGGATCTGAAGTGAGCAAGGCCACTAGCCAGTCTTCTTCTAGCAAGCAGATTCTTAAAAATATAAGTGAATCCATAAATGAATAGGATATTACTGATAGCACTAAAGGCACTGTTACTGATAAACATATAGTGTCCCTGAAATCTCTGGGAGGCAGAACATCTAAAAGGAAGAAAACTGAGGAAGAAAGTGAACATGAAGTAAGCTGCCCCCAAGCCTCCTTTGATAAAGAAAATTCTCTTCCTTTTCCAATGGATAGCCACCTTGCTGTGAATGGGGACCACATCATGGACAGACCTCTGGATCTGTCTGATCAGTTTTCAGCTATTCAGCATCAAGAGAAAAGCCAAAGAAATGAGGCTTCCAAACAGATTCAAGCAAGTGACTACGAAGCTTTTAAGCCCATTCCAAAGAGCTCTTCCTCAAGCCACAAAGCCTTGAATGGGAACTGCCTGGTACCCAAAGACTCCCTGGAGGAGCATTGTTTACAGGAGTGTGTCCACCAGTCTTTGTGCAGATCCCCTCCACACAACCAGACAGTGTCACCTATAAAAGAAGAAAATTCCATGTTCAAAATCCCTCCATGTCCACATGGAACTTTGGAGACAGAGAAAGACATCATATTTTTGATGAGATGAAGGGTGGTGGTTCTAATGAGCCAACAAAAGTAAAAACCAGGTCAGTCCATGGAGGATGTGAGCTCACATAAGTTCTTCAGTTAAATCCTTGCAGAATGGCCAAAACTAAGCCTAGCAAGAACCAAGATGCATCTTTTGAAAATATCCATTGGAGTGTAGATCCAGGAGCAGACTTTTCTCATTATAAAATGCATATTACTGTAATAGACACGAAGGATGACAGTCAGTCAAGAGGAGGAGGAGAGACAGTAGACATAGACTGTACATTGGTCAGTGAAACTTTGCTTTTAAAGGTGAAGAAACAAGAGCAAAAAGGAGAAAGAAGTCCAAATAGAGAAAGAATGATGAATGATACCTTGGAAGATATGTTTGATTGGACAACACAGGCAAAATATGAATCTTGTTTGGCAGACAGTTTCCCTCAGGTGGTAAATGAATTGGAGAATTTCTGCTGCCATAAGGGAACCAATTGTACATAATGATAAACAAGATAAAGTCAAGCAGAAAGTGTTTGTAGAGCCATATTTTAAAGATAATGAGAGAGAGACTAACCTACGAAATTTTCCTCATATTGAGGTGGTTCAGAAAAAAGAAGAGAGAAGAAAATTGATTGGTCATACCTGTAAGGAATGTGAAATTTAGTATGCAGAAATGCCAGCAGAAGAACAACAAAAGAAACAGGCTTCCTGCTCAAGACACTGATTTCACTATATTCCACCCAACACACCAGAAAATTTCTGGGAAGTTGGTTTTCCTTCCACCCAGACTTGTAGGGAGAGAGGTTACATAAAGGAAGGTGTTGACCTTTGTCCTCATCCAAAAACATGGCAGCCTTACAACACAAGGTTTTCTCCAAAGAGCAAGATATAGGGGCTGAAGTGGAAACAGAAAAACAAAAGGCAGCTTGCTCCCCTTCAGTTGTTGGTGCTTAAAGTAGTATTAAATATTGATTGTTTTGATTTTCTGTAAATTGACTTACAAATCCTTTTCTATTAAAAATGTTTTTAAATGGCAAAAAAGAAGGCCATTATAAACTGATTAGGGGAAAAATACAAGAAGAGGTAACATTCATAAATATGTATGCATCAAACAAAGGAGTACCCAACTATATCAAACAAATCTTAATGGATATGAAAAATCTAATATCCAATACCACAATTTTAACAGGAGACCTTAACACCCCCTTATCCCAAAAAGATAGGTCAATCAGACAAAAAATTAGCAAAGAAATAACAGAACTAAACCTGAGCTTGGAACAAATGGTCTTAGTGGACATATACAGAGTGTGCCACCCAAACAAGCTGAATACACATTTTTCTCAGCTCCACATGGGTCATTTTCTAAAATAGACCACATACTGGTCCATAGGTCATGCTTAGGTATATGCAAGAAAACAGAAATTATCCCATGCACATTATCTGACCACAGTGCAATGAAACTGGAAATAAATGACAAAAGAAACCAGAAAAAAACCTTCAATACATGGAAATTTATTGACGCCCTACTCAGCAACCAATGAGTTACAGATGAAATTAAACAAGAAATTCAACAATATCTACAATTCAATGAAAATTCAAGCACAACTTATTGGAATTTATGGGATAAAATGAAAGCAGTTCTCAGAGGGAAATTTGTATCTGTGAACTCACAATTTAGGAAAACAGAACGGGAACAAATAAATACCCTAATGCTGCACTCCCAACAACTAGAAAAAGAAGAGCAGACCAAAACCAGAGCCCAAAGATGGGAAGAAATCATAAAGATTAATTCAATTGAGACAAAGAAAACAGTCCAAAGAATTAAAGATTGAAAAAGCTGGTTCTTGAAAAATTAAATAAAATTGATAAGCCCCTAGCTAACCTCATCAAAAAGAGGAAAGAAAAAATTCAAATACAAGCCATGAGATATGAAAAGGGTATAATTACCACACATCCAGTGGAAATTCAGAAGATTATCAATAGCTACTTTGAGAATCTTCACTCTCACATAACAGAAGACACAGATAAAATGGGCAGATTCTTAGAAAGGTACAAATTACCAAAACTGAATCAACAAGATATAGCCACCCTGAATAGCCTAATAACAACAAATGAAATATGAGATGTAATAAAAAACCTACTGAGAAACAAAAGTCCAGGTCCTGATGGATTCACAGCTTACTTCTACAATAAATACACAGAAGATATAATCCCAATACTCCTCAAACTCTTCAATGAAATTAAAAAGGAAGCAATCCTCCCAAAATCATTCCTGTAGGCAATATCATACTGATACCAAAACCAGGGAGAGACACAAGTAAGAAAGAGAGCTATAGGCCAATCTCCCTCATGAATATAGATGCAAAAATCCTCAAGAAAATCCTAGCAAATAGACTACAGCAAATCATCAAGAAGATCATACACCATGACCAGGTAGGATTCATCACAGGGATGCAAGGATGGTTCAATATTCAAAAATCTGTAAGTGTAATACACTATATCAATAGAGAGAAAACCAAATCCACATGATCATCTCAATTGATGCAGAAAAGGCTTTTTACAAAGTCCAACACTCATTCATGTTCAAAGTCCTACAGAAATTTAGAATAGATGGCCTCTACTTCAATCAGATAAAAGCCATTTATGAAAACCTAATGGCTAACATAATTCTAAATGGGAGAAAACAAATCTTTTACTCTTAGAGCTGGTACAAGACAAGGATGTCCTCTATCACCACTCCTATTCAATACAGTTCTGGAATCATTGGCTAGAGCCATTAGACAAGAGAAAGAATTAAAAGGAATAAGAATAGGTAAAGAAGAAGTTAAATTATCTTTTATTTGCAGATGACATGATACTTTACTTGTAAGACCCAAAAAGCTCCACCAAGAAGCTACTAAAATTAATATACAAATTCAGTAGCATAGCAGGATACAAAGTCAATACGCAAAAGTCAATAGCATTCCTCTACACAGATAGCAAACACACTGAGAGGGAAATTATAGAAACAATACCTTTTACAATAGCACCGAGGAAAATGAAATACCTTGCAATTCATCTAACTAAAGAAGTCAAAGATCTCTTCAAGGAAAATTACAGTATTCTGAAAAAAGAGATTGTAGAGGATTTCAGAAAATGGAAAGATACTCCATGCTCCTGGATAGGAAGAACCAACATTGTGAACATGGACATACTCCCAAAATTACTGTACAGATTTAATGCAATCCCTATCAAACTACCACCAGCATACCTCAGAGACCTAGAGAAATCATTCCTAAAATTTATTTGGAATCAGAAAACCTACAATAGCAAAGGCAATCCTGGGCAAGAAAGATAAGGCAGGAGGCATTACAATTCCTGACTTGAAATTATACTACAAGGTTACCGTGATAAAATCAGCATGGTACTGGCAATGAAATAGACCTGAGGATTAATGGAATAGATCAGAAGATGCTGACACCTCTGCAAACACACTCAGCCAACTTATCTTTGACAAAGGGGCTAAACATACTCACTGGAAGAAAGATAGCCTCTTTAACAAATGGCGCTAGAAAACTAAAACTTGACCCAGGTCTATCACCATGCACTAAGCTAAAGTCAAAATGGATTAATGATCTAAACATTAAAACAGAAGTACTAAATCACCTGGAAGAGAAGGTAGGAGGAACTCTTGAAAACATAGGGGTAGGCAAAGATTTCATGAACAAAAATCAAATCACACGGGAAACACTTCGAAGAATCAAAAACATGGGACCTCCTCTTATTGAGAAGTTTTTCACGTCAAAAGAAATTACCAACAATATGAAAGACAACGCACAAATTTGTAAAAATCTTGACAAATAAGTACTCAGGCAAAGGTCTGCTCTCTAGAATATATAAAGAACTGAAAAATGCTAGGGTCCCAAAATTTAAAGACCCAATCCAGAAATGGACATCCTAGATGAACACACACTTCTCAGAGGATGAAATTAAAGAAGTGAATAAATGTATGAAAAAATGCTCCACATCACTAGCCATCTGTGAAATGCAAATTAAAACAACATTGAGATATCATCTCACCCCAGATGGAATGGCTATCATAAAGAAATCAAACAACAACAAATATTGGAGAGGCTGTGGGGAAAAAGAAACTCTTCTCCACTGCTGGTGGGAATGTAGACTGGTGCAACCATTGTGGAAATCAGTGTGGAGATTCCTTAGAAAACTCGGACTGGAAATCCCATTTAAACCAGCTATTCCCCTACTGAGAATTTTTCCAGAGGATCTGAAAACATCATATCATAGTGATAGATGTGTACCTATGTTTACAGCAGCACAATTTGTGATAGCCTAATCTTGGAAACAACCAAGATGCCAGTCATCTTGGGAATGGATGAAAAAGATGTGGTATTTTTATACAGTGGAGTATTACTCAGGTATAAAGAATGATAAAATAGAAGCCTTTATATTTAACTGAATGCCACTTGAAGATATACTCATAAGTGAAATAAACCAGACACACATGTGTAAATATTATATTATTTCTCTAGTATAAGAACTCAAAAGAAGAAATATAAATAGAAAGATATAATAATAATACAACTAAAAGGAAAGCAAGAACTTGAGGACTAGACAGTGAAAAGAGAGTGAGGAGAAGAGCTAGGAAACATGGCAGTGGCAAGCCATACAGTTATATGTAAAAGATGGGTGAGGCAATGATTCTGAGAATCTTCACAAGATTTTTGAATTTAGCAGTTAATTGGAAAGACTCTCACCCTGACTAATTATAAATACAGACACCTGTGAATTAAGCAACTGCACTGAAGATGTCAATTTGTAATAGTAGGTTCGTGCTGGAGTGCCTGTCATTCTGGTCTTCTGAATTTGTGCAGTTTGTCATGACATGCCAGTTGCTGCTGTGCTGTCTCTTGGGTAGACAATTGTTTAAATAGGAAGGGGGTGGTGAATGAAGGTAGGAGACAGAAGAAGGTGTGTTGTGGGATTGTCCTACTATAATGTTGTATATGATTAGATTTCTGGACTTGTGTGTAAAAATACATAATTTTTTATTCCTATTTTTAAATATATTTTAATTGTCTAATTTTTTATCATATTCTGTAGAGACAACATTTAATATATCAATACTTGATGAAAAATACTTTTTCCATATTATGCCTAAGATGTTTGATATTCAGACAGATAGTGAGGTTAAGCTCAACTGCCTAGGTTGTATGGTAATAATAGTAAGCTTCTCTTCTGGAAGGTTAACAACCTAAGTTTGCAGACCAAAAATAAGAAAAAAAGGAGGGTCTCAAGAAAAGCTAACATTTGGCCCTAGCCTTCTAGGGTCAGTTAGGACTCAGGACATATGAGAACTTGTACTGTAACATCATCTAACTCAGTTGTGTCCCAAATTTTCTGATCAAGGAGATTATGGGGTCAAAGACTAAAGTGATCAATGATGTAGAGTGTGCCTAAGGAGAGTCACATGGAGAGAAAACATTCTCTCAGGCTTTCACAGAGAATATATTGGCCAAGCAATGGCCGTGACCCATCCACATGGCTGACACTGACAAAGGATCTACAATCTGAGGTACACGATCTCAGGATAAATCCTGAGGGGATTTGACTGACCTTATCTGATCCAAAAGCTACAATTCTTGTTGCATGGGTCTTGTTTTATCTTGGTCTTAACCTTCCTGCACAAAAGTATAAAAATGAAGTATAAGAAGTAATGCCATGTTGTTATGTTGAGCTGTAGGGGTCTCAGGTCAACAACTTCTGACCTTTCCAGTCAAGCAGAAGATCCGATTCTATTATGGACTACTGGACTCTTTTAGAATATTTTGCAGAGTTCACACACCTATAATATTTAAATGACAGAACTAAACAAAAAAGGGGGATACAGATGAATGACCATTTTGTATCTGTGTATTCAAAATGGTTAGGATAGATATATAGCTACATTCTCTTAAGTGAATGAATAGAGGGATTTGTTCTAATAGTGTTTGTAAATAGGATATTATGTCTACGTCTTTTACAACAAATAACCACTGGGAAGACAGTGTTCAATGTGTTAATTAATGAAACTCTCCTACTACTTTGATTTGAAACTGTCTCATTGCTATTTGTTTTTCAATAAAATTATGCAAAAAAAGATTTGTGCTAATAGTGTTTAGACAAGATATTATGTCTGCATCTTGTACTATGAATAACTACTAGGAAGACAACAATATGCAATGTATTAATTATTGTAACTGCCCTACTAACATGTTTTGAAATTCTCTCATTGCTATTTATTTCTCAATAAAATTAATTAAAAAAAACCAAAGAGATATTCAGGAGAAACTCAATAGAAATCTGGCATGATCACTAGGACAAAACTGATAAAAGACTATTACACCTTGAGGAGGGCATTGCAGCCACTGATCACAAAGGAAAGATTTCTTAAAACTAAGAAAGCACTAGGAAATAACAATTCAACAGCTGCACAGTGATGCAAATGAAAACAAGATAAGACTGATAGCTGTCAATGAAAAACAGGAGTCAAAACAAATGGCATAAAATAGAAAGAGATAAAATAACCAAAATTCTAAGAACCATAGGAAGGAATTACAGAGCATGGCAAGCAGTTAAACAGGGGAAAAATATGGAACCAACAGCAGGAATATAACATGACAAAGATAAGCCTATGCACATCATTTATAACTATCAATATAAATGGCCTCAATTCATCAATCAAAAGAAACAGACTGCCACAATGGATCAAGAAACAAACAAACAAACAAACAAAAATGATTGTACTACCAATTTCTATGAGTTTTCTGAAAATAATAGTTAATGATTAAAATTCTCACTTTGACTAACTTTATATGCTAATACCTGCAATCGGAGCAACTACATAGAAGACAGCAATGTGCAATACAAAAACCATGGCTGAATATCTCTCATCTTGGTCTTCTAAAAGTGTACCATTTCCTATGTCTTATTAATTATTATTATACTCTCTTTAAAATAAATTTTTAATAATGTAAAAAGGACAAAAAAGAGAAACAAAATCCAATAATATTTTGTGTACAAGAAACACATTTAACTCAAAAGGAAATTTATACAGAGTCAAAGAATACAAAATCATACTCTATATGACAGGAACCCATAAAAAAGCAGGGGTAGCTTTTCTGTGTGTGGATTATGTGAATTTCAAATCAAGAATGATCAAAAGAGTTAAAAAAATTCTCTACATACTTCTTAGGGGAAAACTGCAAGAGAAAGAGATAATAATCTTAAAAATATATGCACTCAATGTAGTAACACTCAAAATATATGACAAATAATAATAGATGTGAGAAATGAAATAAGGAGTAATACAATCCTAATGGGAGACCTTAATACCCCATTGTCACAAAGAGATAGATCAACTAAATAAAACTCAGCAAAGAAGTAACAGAATCAAACAAAATTTCTGGACAAATGGATTTAGTAGACCTTTACAGAGTGTTCTACCCAACGACATTAGAATGTACATTCTTCTCAGCTGCCTGTGAGCTGGTCTCTAAAATAGATGATTTGCTAGCACATAGAACATACTTAAGTAAATGCAAAGGAATTGAAATTTTCTCATGCGTATGATCAGACCACATGCAATAAAATTTGAAATTGTTGATGAAAGAAATTGCACAAATTCAATAAACACATGCATTAAATAACACCCTCCTGAACAATCAATGAGTCACAGATGAAATTACAGAAGAAATTAATATCTACAATCAGGTAAAAATGCACATACAACTTACTGGAACCTGTGGAATGCAATGAAAGTAAACCTCAGAGGGAAATTTTAGTGGTGAATTGTCACATTAGCAAATCAGGATGAGCAGAAATAAGCATGTAAAAATCCTGAGTAACTCAGTACCACTCAGTGAAACTGAAAATGTACTTAAAAACTCATCACCAAAGTCCTGATGGAGTTTATGTCCTGATGGAGTCACAGCTGAATTCTACAAGAAATTTAGACAAAATTTAACACCAATACTTCTCAGATTATTTAATGAAATTACATAGGTCAAGTGTGACTTCTAAGCCTAGTTTTTTTGAAGAATCTCCACACTGATTTCCACAGTGCTAGTATCAGCCTACACTTCCACCAGTAGTGGACAAGGGTTCATTTTTCCCTACAGCCTCACCACCATTTGTTATTTCCTGCTGACAGCCATTCTTCCTGGGGTGAGATGAAATCTCAATTGTTTTAATTTACATTTATCGAATGACCAATAGTGTTGAACACTTTTTCATATAATTACTTTCCATTCATATTTCTTTGACTGAGAAGTTTGTATTCATATCAGAGTGCATTTGTTATTTATATTTGTTTAGATAGAAGTCCTTTGTCTGAGAGACAGATGGCTGATTTTTTTCCAGATTTGAGGATTTTCTTTTTATTGTTTGATGTGAAAAACTTTTCAATAGATGAGATCCAAGTTATTGATTCTTTGAAGTATTTCCCATACACTTTGGTTTATGTTCATGAACTCTGTAACTACCCCTATGCCTTTAAGATTTCTGCCTACTTTCTCTTCCAACTGATTTAGTGTTTCTGTTTTCATATTTAGATCTTTTATCCATTTTGACTTTAATTTAGTATATGGTTTTAGGCATGGTTCTAGGTATAGTCTTCAACATGTGGAGAGCTAGTTTTCCTAGCACCATTTATTAAAAGGGTTATCATTTTTTCCAGTGGACATTTTTGGATCCTTTGTCAAAGTTAAGGTGGCAGAATGTGGCTCTAGCTGTGTCTACATCTTCTAATCTGTTCCATTGTCTGTCCAGTCTGGGTTTATTTGCCAGTACCATGCTGATATTATCATACTAGCTTTGTAGTATAATTTAAAGTCAGAGACTGTGATGCCTTCCTCCTTGCTTTGTTGGCTATTCTAGGTCTTTTCTGGTTCCAGATGAATTTTAGGAATATTTTCTCTACATCTGTGAGGTATACTAAAAGGATTTTGATCAGGATTACATTAAATCTGCATTAAATCTATTGCATAAGAGTTTGGGGACTGTGGTCATTTTCACAATATTGGTTCTTTGTATTCATGAGCAAGGAATGTCTTTCCACTTCCTGATATCATCTTTGATCTCTTTTTTTTTCTTTGAATACTGTGCTTTATATTGCATTGATCTTTTACTTCTGTTGTTAGATTGATTACTAAGGATTTCATTTTTTGGATGTTATTGTGAAGGGTGTGGGCTCCCTAATTTCTCTCTCAGTGAGTTTGTTGTCTTTGTGTAATCAATAACAGTGCTATTGACTTTTTAATGTTGATTATGTACCTAGCTATGCTAATAAATTTGGTTATGGATTGGAGTTTTGGTGGCACTTTGGGGGTCTTCTATGTACAATATCATGTCATTTGCAAATAATAAGTTTACTTCTTCCTTTCCTATCTTTATTCCTTTTCTTTCTCTTTCTCATGTAATTATGTTGACTAATGTTTCCAGAACTATGTTAATTAGGAGTGGTGATAGAGGATGTCCTTGTCTTTTTGCTGATTTTAAAGTGAAAGCTTTTAGTTTTTTTTATTCTGTATGATAATGACTGTTTGTTTGTCATAGAAGGCTTTTATAAGACTGAGATAAAGACCACCTATTCCAATTTTCTGTAGGGTTTTTAACATGAATGAATATTAAACTTTACAAAAAGCCTTTCTGCATCTATGGAGAGAATTATGTGAATTTTGTCTTTAGCTCTGTTGACATGGTGTATTACATTTTTGATTTACATACATTGAAACATCCATGCATTCCTGGGATCAATACCACTTTGTTATGATGTATAATCTTTTTGATAGTTTGATGCTTTCTGTTTTTCTAGTAATTTATTGTTCATTTTTGCACCTGCATTCGTTGGGGAGATTGGCCTGGAGGGTTTTGTTTGTTTGTTTGGGTCCTTTTCTGGTTTTATCATCAGGATAATAGTTGCTACCAGGAATAAGTTAGGGAATATTTCTTCCCTTTCCTTTCTTTTCCTTTTTTTATTTTAGGGGAGGTTCTACAGGGTGTTCAGGGTCTCACTACTAGATCGGACTCATAGTGATCTGCCTGTTTACAGCCTCCCAAGAGCTAGGGTTACAGGCACGCACCACCATGCCCAGTCTCAATTGCTGTCTCAGTGCACCCTGGGGGCGGGGCCGGCATGGCAGGCCTGGAGATTGAACCTCCAGCCCCTACACCTGCTTGCAGTTACTTTAATCTATTTCTTTCCTTTCAATTTCATAAATCCTTAATTTAAAAAGTTTAAAATAAAGCAGCAGAAAGAAAATTAAATCTTGTTGTAAATTGAATTGGTGAATTTGATGATTATGTTGAGAATTTCTCCCTAAACACAGAAGAAAATGTGCAAACATAACCACATGTATGTAAAGGAAAAATGTAGAGGGATATATTCAATAGAACCCATATAGACATAATAAAAATTCCAGAAGTGAGTAGCTAAAGAAAAGATAATGAGAAATAGAAAAAAGATTTCAAACTTTGAGTGAAAAGATTATTATTCAAGAATTTCCTATTTGGTTTATATATGAAGGCCACAGAAAGTTTATTCTCAAAAAATCTAAAAGCTAATAAAGAATTTTTTCTTTCTTTATTTTATTAAGAAAAGTAAAGCAGAAATCATAGCCAAATAGTAGAAAAGTAACAATTGTTATTGCATTACACATTGTCATCTTCAATGCAGTTTTCCAGAGTATAAGATATGGACATAAAATTTTCTCTAATCAATATTAGCATGAGAAACATTTGAATCTTCAGACACCTACTAGCCATCAAGTAAAATTAGTGTATAGACTCCAAGACTAAGATATATCTGAATGCATTCTCCTTCCTAAAATCAAGAGAAAAAAAAACAACAACAAACAAACAAAAAGTCAGATGGGTTATCTATTTTTAAAAAAATTTTTTTAGGATTTTTTTCCATAATTTTATTGAGAGACAAATAGCAATGAGACAGTTTCAAATCAAATTGGTAGGACAGTTTCAATAATTAACACATTGTATATTCTCTTCCTAGTGGTTATTTGCTGTACAAGATGCAGACATGATATCCTACTTACAAATACTATTACAACAAATCTGTCTATTCATTAAGAGAATGTAACTATATATCTATCTTAACCATTTTGAATACACAGATACAAAATGGACATTCATCTGTATACCCTTTTTGGTTTAGCTCCATCATTTGAATATTATAGGTGTGTTAACTCAGCAAAATACTCTAAAAGAGTCCAGTAGTCCATAATAGTATTGGATTTTCTTCTTAACTGGCAGTGTCAGAAAGAGGAAAAAAAATTCAATGTTTCAACATACTGGTTTTTAAATAGCAAAAGTTTTGAGTGAAAAAGATTGTTACTCAAGAATTTCCTGGGATAGGGCAAATAGCCCAGCGGATTAAAGCTCCTGCAGGTGCAGGTGCTGGAGGTTCGATCCCTGGGCCTGCAATGCCAGATCTGCCCCAGGGGTGCCCTGAGATGGCAACTGAGACTGGGCCTGGTGGTGCATGCCTGTAATCCCAGCTCTTGGAAGGCTGTAAACAGGTGGATCACTACGAGTCTGATCTAGTAGTGAGACCCTGAACACCCTGTAGACTCTTCCCTAAAATACAAAAAAAAAAAAAAAAAAAAAATATTCCTCTTTGGTTTATATATGAAAGCCACAGAAAATTTATTCTCAAAACTAAGAACTCATAAAGAATTTTTTCTCTCTTTATTTTATTACAAAAAGTAAAACAGAAAGCATATCCAAATAATAGAAAAATAATGACTGTTATTACATTGTGCACTGTCATCTTCACGTAGTTTTTCAGGGTACAAGATACGGGCATAAAAATTTCTCTAACCAATATTAGCATAAGACTACCTTTTCCATGAAGTAAGAGACACTAACAGTATAGCTAAATTGCATTTTCTCCCTTTTGCCTTCCTTCCTTTCCCCCTTTTCCGTCACAGGTCCTTTCTTCCCATTTCACATTATCTGTATCATTGAAACTGTCCATTTTAGACCTTGTTTCCTCTTTTAGTTTCTGACACCAAAGAGATAATATGATGTTTATACATGTGAGTCTGATTCATTTCACTTATGAGTATGGTTGAAGAAAATTTCTTGAAGTCCTGTCACAAGAAATAAATCAAAATAAATAATTCAAATTAAAAGAAGATAGTTTACCACAAAATGTTCTGCAAGGCATGACACAGTAAATTTTTGTTAGTGTATAAATCATTATTATTAATATTATAAAATTTAGCACAATCTATAAATACTGAAAAGTGGACCCAGATGATCGTTTTATTTTTTAAATTTATTTGTTTGTTTGTTTATATAGGGTCTCGCTGTGCAGATCAGACTCATAGTGATCCTCCTGTCTCAGCCTCTCCAGCTCTGGGATTACAGGTGTGTGTTACCACACCTTGTTTCAGTGGCCAGCATGGTGTGCCTGGGGTTCTGGGGCTGGCATGGCATGTAGCACTGGGGATCAAACCTGGGTCCTTGTGCTTGTGAGGCAGGCACTTAGACTGCTGAACTATCTCCCTAGCCCAGTTGATCATTTTAAATATTTTTCCTGAAGTTCAACTTGCATGAATGAATCTTATGAAGCAACAGTAAAAAAGGGAATCTAATAGAATTTAATAGAAAGATGAAATAAAGAAAAAACTTAGAGGAAATTTGAAGAAAAGAAACATTAAATTTTATTTTATTTTATTTATTTTTCTCTTTTTATGTATTTGGTACAGGGTCTCGCTATGTAGCTTGGACTCATAGTGATTGTCTTGTCTTAGCCTCCCCAGTGCTGGCATTACAGGCATGGACCACCACTCCCATTCTGGATTGTAAACTCAGTTGCCAGCTCACCACTCCTGGGGAGTGGAGCCTTGCAACTTGTGGTACTGGAAATTGAACCCTGGTCCTTGAACTTCCTAAGCAGCCACTTAGTCCACTGAGCCACCTCGCTGGCCCAAGAAACATTAAATTTTAAGAAGTGAGAGAAGTGGGAGATGTTCGGTCTAAGCAATAATCAGTAAATAAAAATTAAAATAACAAAGAGATATCAGCTCTCATTTATTTGGTTGTTAAAGATCAATATGTCTTACATTAACAAGTGCTGATGATTGGTGAATTGCTGCAGTTTTTTGGTACTAATTATTACTAATATTTGGAAGAATTCAGCAATAAAAAGCAACAGTAAAGGCATGAATATCTTTTGATTTAGCAATTCCACTAAAGGTACTTGAAAATGTGTCCTGTATGAACTTCTCCAAAGATGCTTATTAGGCATTGTTTGTAATAGTTAAAGGTTGGGAACAAACTAAATGTCCATCATAAAGGGCATTGAGAAATGAACAGTCAAATGATCCAGTTAAAATAAGTGAATTTGAGCCAGCAAGATAGCTCAGCAGACTAAGCACCTGCTTGGGCAAATGCAGGGTCTGGGTTTGATCTCTGGCACCACATACTGCTCCAGCCCTGCCCCTGGGTGCACTGAACCACCCAGTCCAGGAGTGATGGTGCCCGCCTGTAATCCCAGTGCTGGGGAGGCGGAATAGAGGATCACAATGAGTCTGAGCTGCATAGTGAAAGCCTGTACCAAACATTAGAAAATAATAATAAAATAAAATAAAATTAGTTAATTGCATTTGTGTTTCAGCTTAATATAAAAAAACATAGGCTTAGTAAGAGATAAACAAATTCTAGCATGGTATATATACCATTTTAGGATTTATGAACTAACAAGTCTCTCAAAGCCATACACATCTTATTATAAGTTGTATTTGCCTGCATATGTGGCTAATAACAATAAGAAGCAAGAACTATGAAGAGATATGCTAATTTATGAGAGTGATTGCCTCTACAGAAGGACAGAAGAGATTTGAGAATGAGAATTGCAATAAGCATTTCAAACTGCTTTATTGCCTTTATTAAAATCTAAAGCCAAGAGAAATGTTAACATTAGTTAATTTGGAGTAGTGGATAGATGGTTGTTTGTTTTATTATCCTTGCATTTTATTTTTAAATCATTTCAAAGTCCCCCCAAATTAATAAATACCTAAATTTTTCTCCTTATGATAATAATTCCATTGAAAGACTGATGGGTTTGTAGAGGCCCAAGTAACTTACGAAATGCTATTAAAAACAACAACAAAAGTTACATGTGTGCTGTGTATGTATATTGTCTAGGTTCCATCTCTTTCTTTCAAAGGTATTTGAAGAAGATTTTGATGTGAATGGTACTTAATTTCTGTGATGGGCATTTAGTATCTGGAGCTATTGATACTAATTATCTTACAATTTGCAAGTCTATCCCCACATAATAAATTTGACTGGATCCAAATGCCAATTATCCTTTTGAGAAATATCAGTTTAGGAGTTGAATTCAACTGAGAATACCAGAAAACCCTACTATTATTTGTTCAAACACATAAGTACTTTCTTTTTCCTTATGTCACAGAAAGTCTGGAGATTGCTGCCATTGTTTCAGTGGTGCAAGGATTTTTGCTTTGTTTCTGTTTACCTTTCCTTTATAGTCTCACAGTGGCTTCTGAAGTTTTAGGTATTAGGTCCAGTGTCTAAACAGGAAGAAAGAAGGACTGGAGGAAGAAAATGTAGTAATATCTATACTTGGAAAGCAATACTTTCCCAGAAATCTTTGGTAGACCTCTACTTAGGTCTCACTGTACATGACCTTCTTGCTGCAAAAAGTTAGTTTTTGGCTTTGTAGACTTATACTAGAAGAAGAAAAGGAACAGGGGGCTTGGAAAGGGAGATGAGTAAACCAACTCACAGTATTTGCTGCAAAAATGAATAGATTAAATTTTCATACTAAAATAAAAAGTGTGGGAGTATCAAGATTCACTCAGGTAAACAGAAACCACTCTGAAATTTAAAACAGAAGGAATATAAGGAAAAGACTTGGATGGCTAGAAGATCAGAGAAGTAAAATGGGACAGTGAGGCAGCCTAGAGATTGTAGCCTCAGAAAGCCACTACTAACTCAAGACTAGAAAGACAAAGGGAGATGGCAGAATCTTTAGGCTTACTTGGCAGAAGCTGGAATCAGCACACGTCTACTCATTGTGAGCCAAAGCAGGAAAGAGCTACCAATATTAGAGAAAGCTGCAGGGGGAAAGAAACAGCGTGACTTTTCCCTTTCTTCTATTGGTTTCTTCTGTTGCCCAATACCAGCCAGAAATTAGGTGACTCAGCCTTTAGAGGTCTAATGTGATGTAGAACTGAGAAATAAAAGGGCAAGGAGTAAATAGGAGGGCAAATAGATCCAGGAACAGGTACACTGGATCAAAATACAAAACACACTTCTGTGTAAAGTCAAGAAGGAAGGACAATAGAAGTAAATCAGGCTGGGCCTATAGCTCAGTGGTACAGCACCTGCCTGGCAAGTGCAAGGTCTTGAGTTAAATTCCTGGTTCAAAAAAAGTAAATTTGGAGCAAAAAAAAAAAAAATCTCAGATGATGATATAAAAATGTGCTGACCATTAAATAAGGTAAAGACCAGGTTTTCTTCCCTTCCCTTTAAAAAAATTGCTAACAGGTCCCATTCATAACAGTTCCAAACCTATTAGAGATACAAAAAGAAATCAACATAGACCATAATCATAGAGGTTGAATTTAATCCCTTTGATAGATCAAGCCAACAAAAAATGAATACAGATACGATACTCCAGTATAATACTAGTTCATAATAAAATCTATGGGAACAGCAAAATCTAAAATTAGAGATAGTCACAGCTTTAAGTGCTTTTATTAGTACATAAGAAAAAATGAAAATAAATCGATTCAATTATGGCTTCTATTCAAGAGCACATAAAAAGCAATATAACTTTGGGAAAGCAAGAGAAAAAAATCAATGAAAATAAAAACAGAAATCAATACATGTAAAAGAAGTCTGGAATTAATAAATTTACTAAAAGACCATTTTAAGAGATTAATAAAAGACAAAACTGTTGGAAGACTTTATAAAGAAAAAAATGAGAAAAATTTTTTTACCAAATACACATAAAACATTTGAAGCATAACACAAGGTCCCACAAAACCATCACTTATTTTTTTCACTGTAAATTTTTACTTTAGTGTATTAGAAGCTGCTTGTGTATCTCAGTACCTTTCCCTGAAGGACACAGGAAACACTCTTTGTGTTTATCTACTTGGTATGATGAAAAACAAAATGTGTGAACATACACAAAAGTGTCTCACCAGGATTTACACCTATATAGTGTTACTTGGTACAGTTTTTGCATATGTTTAGCTGAGCATCAACAGAGGGCATAATATACCCATACCACTCTAGGATTTTTTTTAAAGTTTTCTTTTGATTTTTCTCATAGAAGTAACTCAATTCAGTACAATGGCACATGAACTACCAGATTTGCAAGTTTAGGCAGAGGTCAAAAGTGATTTATCAGATTATTCATGCTTGGATGATGAAGATGATCCATTATGGAAAGATACATATTTTCATAACAGAAGAGTGGTGTGCGCAAATAAGGATGAGGATGAAGATGAGGATGAGGATGAGGATGAGGATAATGTGACTTTGATGTTGGCCATGTAAGCCAAAGTTCCTGTAATAGTGAAATGGGGTAAGAATCAACTTATACAGACATAGGGAATTCAGACTTCCTTGATTCAGATGACAGAGAACAGCAATATGAGTACATATTTGATTAATCAAAATATTGCAAAATGGTCACACAACCATATGGAATGATTTTCTATTAGAACTATTTCTGAAAATATAGAGAAGTTCTTACAAGGGTGAAAGATATTGGGCAGAATGCTAGCACTGCCGATCTATGTTGGAAATTGTAACAGATGAAATGTACCAGATATAGTGAAATACACAAATAATAAGATATGAGTAAAACATTCTGAATGTGCTAATAGCCATATTAGAAATATATTTATTATGACACCTCACTAGCTAAACTAAAAGTATTCATAGATTTTACTGTACTTAGCATGGATTTCTCATGGCATTTGCAAGAATGCAAAACACTTATGGAAATTCAATAGGTCAAAATATGGTATAAAGTTCTTTTTTTTCCCTGTTCTTTTTTAAGGGAAAGGTCTACAGGGTGTTCAGGGTCTCACTATTAGATCAGACTCATAGTGATTCTCCTGCTTACAGCCTCCCAAATGCTGGGATTACAGGCGTGTGACACCATGCCTAGTCTCAATCGCCATCTCAGCGCACCCTGGGTGTGGGGCCAGCACAGCAGAGTCGGGGAGATGGAATAAAGTTCTATGGCCTTTAGATACAAAGACTTATGCTTTCAATATTGAAATTTATCATAGAACTCAGTCATCAGTTGCCTATTTGTATAGTAATAAAACAAATGGTGTTTTGAACAGACTTGTTGCTCCTATCTCCCAAACTAATCAGAATGTGATTTTTGACAGTTAGTTTACCAGTTTCCAATTGATGTTACATTTGCTAACAGAACATACGTTGACCAGCACAAGAACTTTAATCAGGAACAAATCAGAAATTCCAAATGAAATGTTTCAATTTCCAAACACAGAATTTTATAGTACAATTTTTAGAATTTAGAAAAATTAACATTGGTTTCATATAGGGAACAAACAAAGAAACAAACAAAAACTGGAACTGCTGATGCTAAAATTAAACCATTATGGAAATACTGATAGGAAAATCCCAACAAAATGGAAGCCTGAAATGAAAATGTTCTGCAATAAAAAACAAAGGCAGAAAAGATATTGTTAATGAGGTATGCAACAACTATTATGACACTTGAAACACAAAGCATTAGCCAATGGTTGTGTTTTACTGAATCTGAAACATATGTGGCATAAGTAGAGACAAATACAAAGAAAAAAGTGCCCAGTGACATTATAGAAATTTTCTTAGAATATTGGGACTGGAACACATCAGAGATTACTCACAGCAGTGGAAAAACAAAATGTTTCTGACCAGGAAACTATGCAAAACTATTGTAGACCACGGTGGTGAGCTGACAGGTGAACAGGCTGGCATAGCATTCCAAAGACCTATTATATGACAACAGGAAAACCAAAAAGATGTCAATTATGCCCTGCAAGAAAGGACAGAATATATGGGCTCTATCTTATACAAAATATATGGGTTCTTATTGTATGCAGTACTTGTAAATGGAACATGCAAAGTTCATGTGTCTGAAGGCAGCTTTGTGTGTGGCATTTGAAACAGATTATTCTTGTTGTAAACTTCTAGTGGTATTTTCACTGTAGTTCACATAGGTTGTTGTTTCTTATGTTATCTCTTAGGCTTTATAAGGAAGATATGTGTGTATGGAACCTGCTATTATCATATGTGAAGGATGTCTTAGCTATGATAATTGGAGTAAAGATTATTTGTTTTGGCAGAATGCTATTGGCATTTTCATTGCAGTTCATATAGGACCTCATTTTTGTTCTTCCTTTTTAGATTGTATGTAAAAAACCAGTCAATGTTTAAAATTGTGATTTTTTTTAGTAAAATGTTAAAATGCAGTATTAATTTTAATGATATTTTTCTTGTTAAGCACTCACTTTTTAAAATAATAAAAATAAAAAAACAAAATAATAAAACTCATAAAATTAATGATTCATTAATAGAAATATTCTAAAGCATGTGTATGATAGACCCATCTTTATGGACCTTTCTGAAAAGAAAAGTTGATATAAACAGATAGTCAGACCAAACCCACTTTAAGAGCTATTCAATGTATGAGTTAATACACCTGAAAATCTAAATAATATGTATGATGTTCAATGAAACAAAAAATTCAAAATCAAAAGATACCTCCTAATAGTTCATGAGACCTGGCAGTAAACTGTTATGGAGCAAATATTTCTCTTGTATGCCATTTATCACCATCTATCAGTAAGTTGAATTTACGGATCTAGTTCCCCCACTAGAATGTAAGCTTCCTGAGAGCTAGCACCTGTCATTTGATTTTGCAACTCCAGTATGTAGTTAAAGGATATACTACGAATGCCAGGGGATATTTGTTGAATATGAATTTCTTTTTTTTCCTTCTCTTGCTTTCTCTTTCCCTCTGCCCTTGCTTTCTTCTTTTTCTCTTCCTTCTTGTTCCTTTTTAGACTGTATATAAAGAACATTTCATATAATAATCAAGAAGAATAATTCACTCAACTTAGAATAAAGGGTATCTTATTGTTATTCTTTATTTTCTCCCGCTGATCTATTCTTTATAGATCCTGTCACCCTGCGAAGGAGGCATGAACATGCAGGCTCTGGTGTGGAGCCGCAGAGTTCGTCTATAAGCCATGCTGCTTATCAGGAGCTTCCCTGAGCTGGTGACTCATAGAATGGCCCAGCAGGCTCTGTTTGTTGCTAGGAAACTGTGTCTCCCTGTGGAACCCAGCACCAGACTTACAGGTTGTCCCTGATAGCTCAGAGGAAATGAAGCACTCTCAGAAAAGGTGGAGGGAAGAAACAAAGAGCTAAAATGAAGAAAGTAATTTTCCTTGCCTAGCTCCAAATGATGTGTGGGGGTTACAGACAAAAATAGTGGAAAGGTATGTTGGCACCATTAGTAGAAACCACTTTGTGCTTGCTAGTTTTGACATTGATAAAATGTGCTTTGAGAATGTGGCCAAAGACATGTCAGTTCTGCAGATGGTTTCAGAGGTGTTTCTGGAATTTTGGCCATGGAAGGGCCTGGGGAATTGATAGAAGGTTCTCCCTTAGAATCCCTGTCCACATTCTGATTTGTATCCCACTGCTTCCTAGGTTTTGCAAGCAAGCTTCTGCACACCTTTGACCCATTGCAAAATGGGGTTGCCCAGTCATACTCACAGAGCAAATGGCAAGAGAGTAATAAGAATTTTAGAGCAGCAGTGCAGGGCCCTACTGTTAGAATTTCTGATTCAAGAGGTATAAGCATGGTATGTGTGAAATCTACATTTCTAATTAGCTTCCCAGGCTATGATACTGATGCTGCCAGCTCAGTGACCAGCACAATCTTGGAATCCCTGCCCTATACTATTAAGTCTTGTGGGAAATTGCAAGAACTTGCCAAATCACTTAACTGATGAAGAAACGAGGTCCAAGGAAGGGCAGTGGGTCACTTAGCTACTGATGGTGGGCTGAAACCAGGCAAACTGAATTAAACACTGGTATTTTTGCCACCACAAAATGCTCTCTAAGTGCTGCTGCTGCTTTAAAAATTCCCCAGAAGAGTCCAGACGGCTGCCAGCAGGGGTGGCCCTAACCAAGTGAATGCCAAGTTTCTAAATCCAACTTCCATAGCGACAGCTTTGAAATGGAAGCCAGAGATGGTTTGCAAAAGCCTTTGTGTTCTTCTCAGCGTCATCTTTCATATTTCTAAATACTGTAGATGGAAAGGGAAGCCTGTTGAGGAGGAGCAGTCACAGTTAAGCGGGGCTCCGCTGCATTTCCAAAGAGGCAGCATCCAGTGCCAAGCTGCCAAGCTGCTGCTGGAGTGGGAAGCCGCGCGTCTTTGGATTCAAACCACGGAGCAGCTCCCCCGCCCCGCCCCAGCCTCTGTCTCTGCCAAGATGGCTTCGAAGATATATTTAAAATTTAAAACATACACATTCCTTCCATTTTTGCTTGAATATGGGCTTCATCAGCCATCTCAGCTAATTATAAGCTGTGGGACACAAAAAAAGATAGTCAGCCAACAAACATTTTATCAGCAAGGCCTGGCTAAAGCAAAACTAGGATGAGTACGGACTATGTCTTTGGATCTGCTTATCTCCCCTCGGACTGTCTATGATTCTCCACCACCTCCTACTCTTCTCTGCCCTCTGGATTTCTACTCCTACAAGACCTGGCTTTCATTCACCTTCAGCTAAACTCAACTAAGCCATGAGATGAAAGAAATTTGAGAGACTGTTGGCCCATAAGTCTATCAATTGTAACGCAAGAGGTTGGGAGGTTGGGGCTGGGGATTTGCTTCAGTGGTAGAATACTTGTCTAGCAAACTGGAAGCCCTGGGTTAGGTTCTCGGCACTAAAAACAAAAAATAAATCTCCCTAAAAACAATGTTACCAAAAAAATGCAGTAAAATTAAAAAGACCAAAAACCAACAAGGCAACTGCAGACATTGGGAGATTAAGAACTCTCTGATTCTTGAAAAAGCAAACAATGAAGCTCTAGTGAGGAAATTTGAGGTGTGATAGGCATGGAGAGAGAATCAATAAAAACTAGTACTTCCTCAGAATTCTTTATATTGTATTTCACAGGTAGCCACAATTCATTTCCTGCTAAGGCTAAAGCTTGCCTGTGGATTGATAATACAGGCAGAAGCAGGCGGTTTATGAACCCTCTCTAGTCTTTGCAGGAGTTCTGTCCTCACACCACTGTGTGCACTAGGTGGTATTCAGCTACAGCTGGTGGACAATTACTTATTTGGATAGCTAATCATGCGAAGAAAAAGGATCTGGAGATTCCTCCTTTCCCCTAGGGGCTTAACTTTATTAACATTGTCTTTGCCCACTGGGGTGAACTGTGTGTGTATAATGGCTATTGAGTGAGGACAGGAACATAGGGGTTTTGCTTGTGTTTGCCACTTGGTAGTTTTCAATGTGCTTGATATACATTATCTTTTTTGAGCGGCCTCCTAGAAATTTTCGTTTCTATTCACTTCTGGAAACACAGAGATTCAAAAATGTCAGCTGGAAAAGACCAGAGCTACAATTGGAATCTACACTTCTTTATTTCTAATTCTAATTGGATCACGATTCACCTATAACCAGTAAGTCAGGATGTATCAGAGAGGAGACAGAACTTGGTTGAGTGGGCACCGAGACCCTGGGAGAACTAACTGGAGTAGGGAAGCGAATCTGACCAACCAGTGAAAATGTGAAAAAGGGGTACATCATGGTGGCAGCCTTCTCTCTGGCAATACTGCCTGATGAATGTTAAGATCTGTAATCTGTGTGGTCTGGATCAGTGGGGCAAGCAATGTATTACAGTCTGTGACTTTCAGGAAGGCAGGAGATAAAAATGTGGTTTGGGCTGCAAGGAATGAAATATGGTGTTTTTATTTTTAAAAATTAATTAATTAATTTGTAGTACCCGGAATCTAACTTGGGACCTTGCGCTTGCTAGGCAGGCACTTGTGCCACTGAGCTATCTCCCCAGCCCAAGATGGTATTTTTAATGAAGCAGATTTTTCTGGTTATCTATAAGATTCCACTCTTGCAGTCAAGATACATTCTCAGAATGTGTGGAGGCTGCTTCCAAATTACATTCTATCTGGGAATGCAAAAACAACTGTGGGCACCTAGGAGCACCTGTGTTGACCAAGATCCCCCAGAAATTGTCTGTGTATTGTATACTTACTTAGCATTCAGTATAAGTACTCTACAGTGGGCATTTCATTACTATTGTTTTAAAGGATACCTGTCCTGCACTTCAGATGTTCCCAGGAATATCAGCAAGGAGAATTATATTAACCAGCAATATTCTATTCATTTAGTTCCCCTTGGGAAATTAATGCAATGGTTTTGACTAGAGTCAAGGGGAGGGCATTTCAGGTGTGCACATTAGCAAGTACAAACATACTAGAGGAGAATGAATTTAATCTATGGGGAAGAATAAATTCCCCTGCCTTGTCAAAGGGGAGAATTGGGAATAATGACAGGTAAGGCTGAGTAGTCAACTGGAGATTGGGTTACAGTGTCAGGTGTGCTACACTGCAGAGAGATGTCTTGGTTGTGGCCGTTTGAGTATCACTGAAGGTCTTTAGTGTCATTGTGGGAAAGATTTTCTGGCAATGCATGGAGTGGCTTGGAATGGGAAGTAGGAGAAAAGACATAAGGATTTTGGAATACTTTCTATAAGCGGTATAAATGGTAGACCTTGCTTAAAAATCCAGATATGGAAGATACTAAGATGAGTCCCCTTTACTTGCCAGTAAGAAATTCAATTGTTTGTTGAACATATTGTTCCTACTGGGATCTTGTGGGTACAAAGAAGGTTTTCCTGCTATTCATTTAACCTCACATTCTTGTTGCTTCTTTTCTCAATGTGGTCTCCTGTTGGTTTAGTAGAGCAGAAGAGTCTTGCTCATTAAGACTGCAGCACATTACAAGTATCGCTTATTTTAAGTAACTGATTTTATAGCATTTCTACCGTGCCAAGTTGATAAATTAGGCACTGTACTATTTTACACAGTCTGGTGTGGCAGATTTAAGGAATTTTAAAAATTAGCAAATCCTGTGGCAAATGGCAACACCTGCTGGCAAATATGATATTACACGCTAGCTCTACATGGTAGATAAAATAATGGCCCAAAGAAAGACGAACAAAGAGAACAAAATGGTAGGGCTGGAAGTTTCAGGAAGGAAATCTGTAGGTTTAGAAAAAATTAATGTGTTCTTGGAAAAGGTGGGAAAAGCAGCAATGGCAAGAAAATCCCCAAATTTAGACAAACAATCCAGAGAACTTCTGAAGATCTAAAGAATGTTTATTACTAGGTGTTTTGAACAATAGAAATGTGACTTCAGACAAAGTTTCAAACTTTATGGGGATCACATATTTAGAATGACACATTGTAAGGATCTCTGTGCTGCAAAATGTTCTTTTCCAATAGTATTGCAACCAGCATTTTGAATCTGACAGTTTTTTTCCCAAGCCTTCTTTGATGGTAATTTTGTATTTAATCTATGCAAGTGTCAATTTGGGGGGAATTGTTTTCCCTGGGACAACCAATCATATTGGAAATTGGTGCATGGAGGGCATAGGTTACATGTACAGCTCTTGGTCTAGAATTCCAACATTTTATGGGATCAGATTATCCAGGTCATGGTTCAAGGAACATTCCAGCATTCTTCATCAGGTCAAGTCATGAGTTTTCAGACGGACTGATGTGCAAGAAATTTCCCAAATTTATTTATATCCTATCCAGTTTTTTTCCCCGCAGAAAGCATTACTTTAAGGCAGCATGGTCAGCAAACCATAAAAAATCAACCATGTGTAAAACTTTATATTAGTCCAGGGGAAAGATAGAATGGGATATGAGATGTAATTATTACTCTTGAAGATCTGGCTTGGAAGACAAAAGTGAGCACAAACAGTTAATGAATAATAAAAGATCACATGTCAGAAATATAGTTTTGTTTTGTTTTGTTTGGTGCTGACTGACTGGGTCAGAATCCTGGTTCTTTAGTTCTCTAGCTGGATGGCCTAAGACAAGTTATATAAACTCTCAGTGTCTGATCTTTACAAAGGATATAATAATAGCACCTGCCTTGTGGGGGAGGTTGCGAGTTTAAAAATAATATGCGAAAGCAGTACATATAGTGTGGCACGTAGTACTCATAGTATGTGTTAGCTACTATTATTATGGGGAGTGGTTACTAAGTGTGATATTCGGTAGTCTCTGCAGGAGTTATCTATAAATTTTTTTGGAAAATTGTAAAGCAGAGAAGGGAATACTATTTATTTATTTATGCATGCTGGGGATTAAATCAGAGGCCTCACTTGTGCTCAATGCACATTTTACTTCTGATCTACACCCTTGGCTCCAAGAAATAGTGTTTCAAAGAAAACACAGGCAGATGGAGGGCCAGCCATGTAGCTAGTGGAATAAAGCACCTGCTTAGGCAGATACAGGGGCCAGGGTTTTATCCCCGGCATGCCATGCCAGCCCGCCCCTGGGGCATGCTGAGACTAGGTGTGGTGGCACGGGCCTGTAATCCTAGTGCACAGGAGAATCACTACAAGTCTTATCTGCATAGTGAGACCCTATAGACCCTGTACTAAATCCAAAGGGGAAAAGAAAGAAAGAAAAAAGAAAACAGAGATAGATGAACTGGGGATATATACTGGGAAGGTGGTGTTGGTATCTGTAGGCTGAGGTTTTGTTTTGTTTTCAAAGAAGTAAGATTTCTGTCAAAGAAGAGGCAACCACACCAGCCTGGATAATCGTGTAAAGACAGCGAGAGAGGCTGGTCTGTGTGGAGCATGTCTGCATGGTGGAAGCAGCTGAAGCCCGACGCTGAAGTGATCGCCTCAGGCTTTGGACACCAGATTGAGAAGTTAGAATGTTACCAAAGAGACGTGCGAACCACATATGAGTCTGAGTGGGATCTTACAGAACAATAGGAAGAATGATCTGTGCAAAAAAAGAGTTAAGTGTGCAAGGCCAGGAGAACAGTAGGACCAGAGTGCAACAGTGAGGGTGTGGCTAAGAGGAGAGAGTGAGATGGAGCTCACTGTGGAAAACCTGATGACATGGGATGCAAAGGTCAAGGAGGGTAGGGGTGGAGGAGACGCTCCTGATGAGGCTGGAGAGGCTGCAGTGTATGGGAAGTCATCAAGTGGGGTATGAAGGGGGTGGCTAGGGAGGCCATGCATGCTAAGTTTTAGTCTCTACCTATTGCAGTTGAGGTGGTAGGCAAATGTAGACACTCAATATCTGGGACAATTCCCATTAAAGGTCTCAGAAAAATGTCCCCACTTCCAGGCAGAGTGGCCTCTTGAGTATAGAGCACATCGCTAGGCAAAAAAAATCCTAATGATTTATCAACTTTCCATTTTTAGTATGCATAACATTATTCTAGCACTAGTGACTTCACTGCTTTTGGGCTGAGCCTGGGTAGCATTTGTCCTAGTGCAATAAACATCTGAGCAATGTGCAGTTTTCATCATCGTTAGTACTAGGTCTGGACCATCCATCCTGGCTAATTCACAAGTCAGCTTTTAGTGATGACTTTCTGCTCAAGGACCCCAACGTCTCACCTTCTAGTTTCGCATTAATATTAATGATGACTGCAGCAGCAGAAAACCAGATCAGCATGGGAAGTCACAGATCTGCTCCTTGAAGAGATGATGGGTTACCCCTGCAAAAGTCTGGCAGGGGTTGTTTTTGTCTTTCAGGTGCAGACTGGTGAGTGATGAGACGAACTCCTTTCCTCAAGTGAAAAGTTGGTGCCATTAGAGATGGTTTGCTCTGAGTAGCCTCCTTTAGCAGCTCACTAAGCAGTGGTTTATTAAGCTGTAAGCAGTTGTGTAGTAGTGCCAGAGATTTCTGCAAGCACTGGGCTGAAATGATGGCTTCACTGTTTAACTTCTGAGCCTCCAACCAGTTAGAACTCTGTAAGAAAAATAGGGTAGGAGGGGCCAGGGAGATGGCTCAGTGGAATAAGTGCTTCCCTGGCAAGCACAAGGGCCTGGAAAAGAAAAATAGGGTAGGAAGTGCAGCAAATTTGAAGACAGTTAGATTTACCCTAACATTGGATTAAGGCTACAGGTGTTGAGATCCAGATATAATGACATTTATAAAACAAGGTGGGGAGAATTTTTGTGAGGCATTATTTATTTTCCCATTTTAAGGCTTGAGTGATCAGAAGAAAAGTATAATAACAATTTTAACCTATATCCTTTGGCTCTGCTGTCAAAGTGTGGTTAAGCGAGTTACCTGAATGTCTTCAGTTCATATCTATTTCTTTTATATGGGATCATGGATTGCTCAAGATTATTTTAGGTTATGAAATTTCTCCAGCGAGCATTCTAGTTGCCTCTTTTCATTTACAAGTCAGCGATGCCCCCAGTGGCAGTGAGTGCAAATAGCTCAATATGCTTTGAGTCATACTTTCCATTTTTATAACTTTTGCTTGTTTTATGGTCTAATTTTAGGCCTGACTTATTTTTTCCTCTCTAAGTGTTATATTAATAAAATTCACAATGCCTTGACTGTAGCAAAAAGTCAAATATTCATTGGATGACTGTTTTATAATCATAGTAGGCACGACAAAGCTCAGGCAGAAGGCTGCTGCTTGGTTTCGGTGATGCAGTTGTAGAAGCTGTGCGGGCATGAGTGAGGTGCATTCGGGCTCATTGTGTGTATAAATGACATGCTATGTGACTGCGTGATTACTCAAGCTGTGTATCCACTTCCTTTTCTCCTATAATGGTACTGGTTACAGCTTGTATCTCCCTGTCTCTCCCAAACCTCATGTACTCATAGGTGGGGCTTTGCAGAGGTGGCTGGACCTAGGGTGCGTGAATGTGGATTCAGGGTATGAATATGGGTGAAGGTTGTGATAACTAAACTAGCCCACTGATTGGTTTAGCATAGTTCTGGGTGCAGATAAAGGAACACTCATCCTGGGTATGGGTGGTACCCCCTACAAAGCTTGTAACCTGGATGGCATAAAAGGGAAAGGGAGGCTTGCTGCTTCTCTGCTATCTTCTTGCTTTGGACTGTTACTTCTCTGCCTTGTCACCCTGCCTTAGAGCCAGAAGTCTATGGATTGAAACCTTTATAAACTGAGCTAAAATTAACCTTTCCTCCTTTAAGTTGTGGGTGTCATGTATTTTGTCTCAGCAATGAGAGAAGTAGCTAAGCAATACTACTTGGCCTTCATAGAATCGCTATGCAGAATGAAAAGGTAACACGTAAAAAATGCCTACCAGAATACAAAGAGCATTAATGGGCCTGTAGAAAATCTTTGCTGAAGAAATAAATAACTTCAAGGAAAAATTTCAGAAGTCAAGGACAACCCTCCAAATATGACAGGGTTTTTGTTGTTATACTAATGACCTGACATCCATTAAGGTGCTATCTATGTATTGTAATCCTCTTTCCATTCGCAGTTTTAATTGTGAAATTTGTGATGAGAGTTGGATATCTCCTAAAATGATGTGAATATTTTTGCTAAAAGTGAATTTAAAGGTTTAACTTTCTGCTTTTACTAATATGAACCAAGAGCAAAGATTGGGCTCTGTAAGTTACTTCTCAACTTTCTATTAGACCATAACATTGCTTCAATGATAAAAAAAAAAAAAAGAATGAATGTGAGATGGATGTATATGAAAACTTCAGTGTCTGAAAAAAATAATTTGCAGGCAATACTCTGTTATCATGGCCTAGAGACTGGACTAATGCTATTTGCAAGCCTAGGGCCTCATGCCCACCCAGATCATTTATGAGTATTAACATCTCTAACTATAGCAAGAGATCAAAGGAGTGTGGTGGACCTATTTTTGTTTCAGGGCTTAATTAATTTTTTTCCAAAGAGCAGTGAAGTAGAATTACTTCTGGGAAAGGTGTAGAGCTCTGTGCTCAGAGTACTGATAGATGATTTAGCCTTTCCTAACAGCTACCCATAACTCAAGCAATCAAAGAAGAGACATGGGCTTAGAATTAATAAACAAGCCAGTCAATAAATAAATCAGATAAAAATGGAAGCTCACAGGTTCCTTTTGACCAAATGTTGGCCATGGACATGAAGCATGATTTTCCCAGGGAGACTAATTGGATTGGCATCAAAACCACCAGGGCCCCCCAAAGTGTTATAACTTGAACCCCCAACCACTTCCAATTTTAGTCTTGGCATATTTCCCAGTTATTGGCTGTTTTGACCCCTAAGTCTTAACTCTTCATATTGCCTGTCTCATACTGAAATGGGAGAAAACTCTCATTTCAAAATATTAAAAATTCCAATTAAAATCTGTCTTGCTAGAGAATATTCTTCAACAGTTGTGAGAAACGTCCTTCTTACAGCAGTCATGAGGAGTGTAGGCTTTCTAACTCCTATTCACAATTCCTGGAAATTGTTATGAGGCTATACCCAACTTGGTTCAGCTATGACAGTAGGGAACTCCTGAAGATGGCAGCAGCACTTTAAATTTCACCAGCCTGCTCCTGGTCTGTGCTTCACACAACCAGAAATGAGATGATGCTTGCAGCCTCTTGTTTGTCCCCATCACAGCCTCGCTAACATTTTCAGCCACTATTTTGGATTTCAGCTTTTCTATTGGAGCTTGCATAGCATAGAACATAGAAAGACAGACTTAAAGCCAGACAAATGTGTGCTAAAGCTTTTTAAAACAAAGAATGAAGGAATGGTAAAGATAGTACTAGCCCTCCATTTTTTGCCCAAATATGTGTTCTTTTCATCTAAGTATGAAACGGAATGAAGAGAAATAGAAATTGTAGATCATACACTAATTTTCAAAATGATATGACTCTCCATTGACTAGTTATGCTATTAGACAAAGAATGAACAAATTATTTTTTATTCTTTCTGTGGCCATAAATATCCATTAAAGGAAATTAATGCCTATTCTGTAATTGCTGAAAATGTTATAGTTTTGAAAAAAATGCCTGTATCTAAGGAGGTCTCCAGGAATCTAAATGAATCTTTCACATTTGATGGGAAAAGCTATGTGAGTATTTAAAACATTTTCTAGGCTAAGGTAAATGCAATACATGTTCATAATTATTTTATTCAATTAAATACTTAAATTATAAAAGCAAAGTGCACTTACATATAAAATATATATAGTTAATAATCTCCTCTTGCTACTATTTCTTAAAGTTACTGTTAAGTATGCTCAAGAAAACAAACAACAAAAGAAAGAAAGATAAAGTAGACCCACACTATTACCAGGTTAGCCATCTTGTGTCCTAAACAAAGAATTGAGCAGGACTCCCAAAAGTGGAAGTAGGATCAGAGATTTATTCAAAAGAAAAGACAAGATCTACCAGATAGGTTGGGGGAGGGTCAGTAACATGAGCTCATTACCTGAGGGGCCATGGTGTTGAGGGGTTTAAGTCTTAGCGTTTAAGGTGGGGTTGAAGGTTTGCTCTGAGGTATGACTCCTGCCCATGAGTAGCTTGACTCAGCATTTTTGATGAAGCAGTGGAGTTTTTGACCTTCTATAGGCCTTAGAGGAACTGTCATAGTATCCAAAGCCCATGGGAGGAAGATTCAAATCTGCATAGTCAATGATATGGTAATTAAGGTGAGGTTGAGTGAAGTGTGGCAAAAGACGGCAGGGCACATGCCTGGAGACTTATTACATATAAGCTAAGTCACCTCTTACTTTTTCCATTGAATTTAGAGCTGGACATCTTTGTGCTGGACCACTGTGAACCAGAAGGTAGTCCCAGAAAGTAAACTTCAAAGTAGGGTCCCTCTTTCACCCCAGCTATTTCCTTGGTTACTGTAGGCCTTAGGTCTCATCCAGAAAGCTGGTTCCAAGGCAGGCCTACCCTCCCTTCATTTCCCAGCCTTTTCCTTAGCTACCTCCTGCCTCAGCACTTTGTATATTATTGCAACTTTCTCTAGCTGAATAAATGCAGATTGAACTCATAGTTACATGGTGCTCCATTCCTTGGTTATAACATAATTTAACCGACCACAGCCTCTGTGATGAACATTTGTTCTATTTCCATTTTTGTCATCACTTATCAACTCTGAAGTTTCATGGGTAGCCTTTTATTCTTGTAGGGTAGAGGTTCACGAGTGAAGTGGTGTACAGAGGGTTTTTTGTACTATACATCTTAATGAATACTGCTGGATTACCTTCTTAGAGGGTTGTAACAATACATGATTGCCCATTTTCCCACATCCTTACCAGCACTGAATGCTACTAAATTTAAAATTTTTTTCTAGTTTCATGTATAGAAAAAGGTACCTTGTTTGAATGTAACTTCTCTATGGCCCAGTTTCATTACTCTGATGGAAAAATGGGAAAAATACTGCCTGACACACAGGATGATTACTGTAATTATTTGAGTTACTATTTATGTAGTGACTTAGAAAGGTGCCTATGGCTTTGGACAGTGCCTGATCCATAGTAAGCCCTAAAGGAACTAAGTAACGGCTTTCTTGTTTTGGTAAACATCTCGTGTACTTGATGCTGAACATGATGTATATGTTTATTAATGATCTGAATTTCTTTTGTTAAATATAAATGTAAAAATGCTTAACTATAGTGTTAAAAATAGGTGGATTTTTTTTTTAAGTTTTGAAATCATATCACTCCCAAGGAGAAGCACACTGTTCTGAGGAAAACACCACTGGTTGGAAAGGCCAGGTGTAGAAGAGGGTTACTGAAATGTCAGACCAGGAAGGAAAACAGAAAGGTTTGGGAAAACAGAAGTACCATCTCTAAATGAGTTGCTAGGCAGAACCCCTATTAATATAAAAAATGACTTGAACACATCTTCCCTGGTAGACACAACCTCAGCTTACCTGGATAGAGATGTAAGTCCATTAGAGTCATTTAAGTCCATTAGAGTCCTTTCAGAGGGAGAGAGAGGAGGAAGTTGGGAAGCCATTTAATTACCAAGGGTGCAGTATTTACAGGTGAAAAATCATCTTTTCATAACTTGGATTTTAGGATAGCTCAGTCTTTCCTTTCGGGATTTCTAACCACATACTTCTCAAATGGTTATTTTTCACTTGGACTTGTCCTTTATAGGGAATCTTGTATTATTTATCAGTCACATAAATCTTAAAACACCCAGCATCAAGCTGGCTTAAATGCCAGAGACGACTATTCCGTGTGTTCTTCCTCGCAGTTTCTATCAGCAACATGCTCTTTCTATGTTTTCCCCTACATCTCTGGTACAATTGGAAGGGAGATGCTCTTTCATCTGGGATTTTCGTCTGTTTCATTTAACTTCAATTTCAAACAGTTATGTTCCACTTCAGAATTGTGAGGGGAAGGCTTGTAGAAATGAGAAGTGGCCAGGTGGTGGGGGGCAGTGGAAAAATGGGAAAGAAAGAAGGGAGGTAGAGATTTTTATGAAGCATCCTCAGTGGCAATTGCACAGGATTCGTAGGCAGCATCAAGCTGATTTTTATTGAACAAAGTAGTGGAAATGTGAACAGAAATCTATCCACTTTATAATCTCAATCCTAAATTTCCTGACCTCCAACCATTCTCTCTGAGTTTTCCAGTTCATTTTCCCCAATACAGAGGTCAACAGCTCTTCTCCTTCAGCCCAAGCCCTTTGACCCTTCTGCCTCCCTTTGTGTCTTTACTTTCCGACCACAGGCTGTCTTAGTCCAATTATGCTGTTGTAACAAAATACACGAGTAGTTCATAGGTAACAGAAATGAACAGCTCACAGTTCAGGGGCCGAGAAGTCCAAGACAGAGGCTCCTGCACATTAAGTGCCTGTTAAGAACTCCTTCTCTGCGTCATAGCTGGCACCTCCTTGCTGTGCCCCCAAGTGGTTTGAAGGAAAAACAAGCTCCTTTAGGCCTCTTTTCTGTAACAGCATTCATCCCATTCACAAGGGCCCTGCCTGGATTCCTGCATGCCTTAGGCACCTTGCACAGGCCTTACAGCTTAATAGCAACACTCTGGAGATGAGGCACCAAAGTATGAATTCAGGAGGGGCAAGCTTAGATTCTATGGCCCGTGATCAAAACACTTATCTTTTAAACTTTCTCATTTATCTTGCTCCTTTCTTTTCCTACCATCCTACTGTGAATTGATTACCACAAACCTCAGGTGTATCACGGACTTGGCCCATTTCACAGCATTTCTGGGTCAGTTTACTGTCTCCCTTTCCTAGATCATCCTTTCATATTGCTTCTCTTCAACCCCCAGCTCTCTCCCTACTCTTCACTCTCAGCTCACAGCCTAATTTTGTATTTCTCAGAGAAGATATAAATAATCAGGGAAGAAATTCCATTTGCTCTCACCACCAGGACACATAGCTTGGCTACATTTGCACCCACAAATTAGACCCACTCTTGAGCAGGTGGTATGAGTGGGGGGGGCATTTGCAGGACTCTAAAGTCACAGAATGAGAGGAGAGAGGCAGGTGACTGCATCTTTTGGCAGCAAGAGAGGGGAAGTAATTCTGGCTGTGGAATAAGTCAGCCAGCCACAGTGCTTCTTGAGGCAAGAGTTGGGATGTGCAGACCAAGTGGCAGAGCTGGTAAGGGCAAAGGAAGCTAGGACCTGGCTTAGAACTGACCCTAAAGTCTGTTGTAACCCATTCCCATAACAAACTCTCTGCCCAGAGAAACACATTTCTAAGCACATCTGGGCTGTGTGCAAACTATGTCCGTGCAGTCACTAAATTCTACCTTGTCTAGAAAGCCTCTATACTTCCTGAAAAAAAAAAAGAATAATCAATGGCATTCCTTTAAGACCTCATCAAACTTCATGTATCCTTTGATGAGTGCTACTTCTTCTGAGAAGTAGCCAGCTTTTCTCTTTCTTACCATTACCTATAGGACAGTTTTGCTTCTTTTCAATAATAAACTTTCATTTGATTTTAGTGTAAAATTAGTCCATGTTTGATTTCCGTCTAATGTGACTGTGACCCACACAGGCTGATAACATCTTTTTTTTGCTCTTCTTTGGTAAGGGGCTGGCCTGAACTCCATCGGAGCCATGTCCCCTGCCACCTTTCTTCTCTTCAAGCTGAAGCCTTTTATATTATCTCTTACTTTCCAGTTAAAGCTGTTGCCTCTAAAATTGCGCTGTTGCCTGAGTTTTAATTTCCATTATCACTGAAGCAAAGACCTATGCTATCTGCTGGCAGGTGAAGCATCTGTGTCCCTTGAAAGAAGAGTTGTTCCACTCAACATCCCCCAGCCTCACTTATTCATGGACAGCATGCCTGCAATTTTATATTCTCTTTCCTATGTAGTCAGTTTCCTGCTCTTTCCTTGATAATTAGCATCAGAATGCAAGTGTGTCACAATTTCCCATCTTAAGAAAAATTTCAGCATAGATTTATAAACACATTAAGTTGATAAGGAGAAATATTATGTGAAAAGGTACAGAATATGAATCTGGCTCCTTTCCCTTATTGAAATATAAAACATTTGCTCAAAGCCCAAATTAGTAACAAAGTAAAATGCACATTGCATTAAACAAGCTGAAGTAAATTTCTCAATTATTAGAATTAAAACTGGATAGAGTAATAAGAGCACATCTGTGAAAAAAATAAAAATGGAATGAGTAGACCACCAATTTCAATAAACTTTGGGAATTATATAAATTTAGTATAGAAAATGTTAAAAATTGTATCAGGAGTAGTGTAGCTTAGATTCTAAGAAAGAGCCAGAAAGAGTAGACAGATTCTGAAATTTGAATTTTGTTTAGACCATTGATAAAATATATCCACTACCTAAGGACATAGAACAGAGACTCCATGGTCTAGGAGGAGCTAAGGGGCCAGCACCTGTGCCCGACTGGCTGTACCAGTCCAGGTTGCTAGACTCATTGGTGCCTCATTTCATACTGTGGGAGCTCTGGTCCCAAGACTCCTGGATGTGCCTGGCTGCTAACCCTGCTGCTGTTTTTGTTGGACCCCAAATCTCTCGGCCACTTCCTCCACCTAGTCACATCGGCTGTCTTTGCCACCAAACACTGCAAAGACATGCCTGAAATCCAGTGTTACCTTTCTTTTTTCTTTTTCTTTTTTGTATTTTTTAGGGAAGGGTCTACAGGGTCTCACTACTAGATAGGACTCATAGTGATCCACCTGTTTACAGCCTCCCAAGAGCTGGGATTACCGGCATGCAGCACCACACCCAGTCTCAATTGTTGTCTCAGTGCACCCCCAGGGGCAGGGCCAACACAGCAGGCCCAGGATGGAACTCCCAGCCCCTGAGCCTGCTTTCAGGCACTTTAATCCGCTGAGCTATTTGGCCAGCACTCAGTGTTACCTCTTTGAAGCTCTACATTAGTCCACTTTCTGGCCACTGAGGCACAATATTCAACGTACACAATTTAAAGGAGGAAAACTTTAGTTCATGCCTCTAGGAGATCTGGGAAATGGTTGGTAGGCTCTGAGGCAGATGCATCCTAATAGAAGGTTGTGGCCGAACAAGGCTGCTTAGTTTGTGGCACTTGGGAAGCAGAACAGAGGGCCAGTGTCCCAGAGGCTACACCTCCATGGCTCACCCAGATGCACTGAGGATCATGCTTTGCTCCTCTGCAGGACATTTCCAGTGGTTGACATCAGTATTACTAGTCACAAGCCCTATGCATCCAGGCACTAGAAATGTGTAATGTTAGCTTTGTGATGGCCGTTTCTACCCAGAAACAAGACCTCTTGAGGCTGAAAGGACAGGAGTCAATGTTTTATATTTCTCTCAATTTTCTGGAATTCACAGAAAGTAACATCCTCTCTGCTCTTCCTCATAGGTCCATTAAATGCCCCAAGGGGAGACAGCATACAGGAGGAGCATAGCTCATCCCAGGGACAGTGGTGCTTTCTGGGGATAAACTTATCTTAGTGTCCACTGTGAGCATTTTGCACATTGTGGTGTGGGACTCACGGTGGCTCTTGTACTCTTGCCTACTGAAGCTGTGTTTATGGACCAGGAAAGAACCAGATTCTTGGTGGTAAGTGCCAAGTGACACATGGGATGGCTGTTGTGCCGGAGCTAGGCTGCCACTTCAGTCATCTCCCCTAGCTGATAGCCATTATCTCAAAACAATAAAGGCTACTCCTTTGCCCCCAATTCATCCTGCAGTTAGGGTTTCATGTGTATTCACATTTTAGTATAAATACGATACCTGTGTCTGTCTTTGTTCTTGATAGCTTTTCTTCTTCCATATTTCTTGAACCCAACTCCAATCAGACTGTATGGTTTGTGTCTAGTTGTCCCCCAAAAACCTCGTGTAAGTTATGGGGCTGACCAACTGGAGATGCCATGAGTCGCTTGAGGGGCGGGGCCAGAGGACCAGGGCGGGGCCAGAGGGGGCGGGGCCAGAGAAGCACGAACCCTTGAACTGGTTAGCCTGTGCTTTCTCAGCGATGTGGAGAGGGTCATCCTGGACACGACAGCGCCCCAGCCTCTCCTCCAGTGTCTTGAAACCTCCAGTAACTGTGAGCTAAATAAACCTTTCTTTCCCTCATTTTGAGTGTTGGATATTGGTCCTAGCAATGAGGAAAGAGTAATTAATACACAGAAATTTCTTCTTCCAAAGCATCTCCCTTTTATCTTCTTCTTCTTCTTCTTTTTTTTTTTTTTTTCTGGTTTTTCCTTCTAGTTATGGCACTAGTTCTTCCTTGTCTTTTTGATGAGCCCCAGGACCATTTCTCTTTCCTCTGTCTATACAACTCGTGTGTGTGTGTGTGTGTGTGTGTGTGTGTGATCAGAATTCTCACTTGTGACACGTCCATTAATCTTAGCCATGGTTATTATTCATTCAGATCCTAAGATAGCCTCCTTCTGTGATCCCTGCTTCTACTCTGGCTTCCCTTTCCCAATATATACTCTACACGGAATTATTTAAAAATATAAATCATATAATGTCATTTCTCTGCACAAAGACCTGTAATATCCTGAATTCTCCTCTCACTGTGCCCACATTTCTCCACATCATCTGGCCCCCTGCCACCTCCCTATTTTAGAGCCACTACTGTCCCCTTTGCTCCCACTTCCCCAGGCACACTGACCTCTGGGCTCGCCCCAGAGCATGCAACATGCTCTCCACCCTCCAGGGCTTTGTGACTGTTCCCTCTGCTAGGGACATGCCATCACTAGCACATGTACAGGTCTGAGCAACTTGCTGCCTCCCTCTGTTCAGGCTTTTGCTGAAATGTGTGCTAAAGAGAAGGCCACCACCCTGTCTCACATGCCCGTCTCCATCTGCCTCCTGCTGTTCTTCCTCAGCCTGCTGAATTTTTCTTCCTACTGTTTAGCACCAGCCTGCTGAATTTTTCTTCCTACTGTTTAGAACCACCTGCCTTGGCTCTGTGACAGCAGGTCATTGGCTTTTTCATTTCTGCATGTCTGGAGATAAAGATAATACATGCAATTCTTTCTCTTTCTCAATATTTATTTATTTATTTATTTATTTATTTGGCACAGAGTCTCTCTGCACAGCTTGGACTCATAGTGATCCTCCTGTCTCAGCCTCTCCAGTTCTGGGATTACAGGCGTGTCCCACCACCCCCAGTATCGGTGTCTGGTTCGACACACCCAGGGTTCCAGGGCCTGCACAACATGTGGTACTGGAGATCAAACTGGGGTCCTTGCGCTTGCCAGGGAAGTGCTTAGACTGCTGAGCTATCTCCTCAACTCCAATATGTGGAATTCTAACGTACTGAGCTCTGAACCCAGACAGGCAGCCTGGCTCCAGAGTCCGCAGCCCTTTTACCACACTCAGAACCTCGGCTGTGTTGCAGGAGGGGCTGGCTGATCAGACAGCCAATTACTCAGCTACTGGCTTGAGCTTGCTCCCCAAGTAATAGAAAATAGACAACACCATGAGTTAAGGGAATAAATACCTGAAGGTAATGATGGGCTGGATGCCACAGTGGCAAGGAGTGCCTCTGGATGGGGTGAGTGAGCTCTTCACATGCCACTTTGGAGCAGCTTAGGCTGTCTGTGCAGATAGGAGGAGCACACAAAAAGAAAGCAGACGTGAAGCTCTGCAGCTTGTTCTCTTGTCTCCTCCAGGTTTGAGGTAAAGGAGAAAGTGCTTGTTTTCATGATTGCTGTAGCATTTCAGATGGGAAATATTTTGAGTTACAGTCTGAGTTCAAAACATTCACAATTTGTACCTGGGTACAAATCACTGTTAAATTACTATATGTTCTGATTCCAAAAAGGAACCACATGTTTTCAGCATCTTTTGTTTCAGAAAAGAACGAGTTGGTTCATTTCCAGTTAGATTTCTGATCTTACTGAATTTTTATGACCTTCTGAATCTTTCTATCACTTGATACGCTCCAAGATCAAAGACTAGAGGAGTAGCCAACCTCTTGTCAATAAAATGTATTTCCTGTAGCCAGTGTATCTCTAAGTAAGAGCTTGGCCTTGTAGACCAGACAGTCCATCACGCCACACCTCTAATATTTCAGAGTATCTTGGGATTAGCCAAGGCTGAATGTCTAGGTGATTGAAGGGTAAGCTCTAGGTGACCAGAGGTCGAAGCTGGGTGCTTCTCTGAAGACTGAGCAGTGGTATCATCACTGGGTTTCATCATCATAATTAGCCAACATATACTTGTATTGTGTTTACACTGGAGAAATCATGGCCATGATATTGTTTTTGCTTTTTTTCTTTATTTTTCTATTTTCCATTAAAGGCTAAATCTGCATTACTGAAAGTTGAAATCATTCCACTGTCTGTTTTAAAATTATGTGACAGTTTTAAATGAGCAAGTCTTATCTAAAATAATTAAGCAATGGTTTAAAATATGATTAGGTCAGTTAATTTTTTTTTTAAAAACTTTATTTATTTGGTACATGGCATGAGGTGCTGGGGATCGAACCCAGGTCCTTGAGCTTGCCAGGCAGGTGCTTAGACCACCAAGCTATCTTCCCAGCCCCAGGTCAGTTAATTTGGATGATCAAGAGATGGTTGTAGTCTTTGAATATTAAAACAAAAATAAAATCAGCCTTATAAGATACATATAAAAGGATAATTCCAAGTATACATTCTCACGTACTATATTAATTTCATTTCCTATCCAAAAACTCTTCCTAGAAGCACCTAGGAACTTATCATAATAATGAATAGAGAGAAGGATAGCAGTAGTTATGTAATCAACTTGCTACAATTTGACCTGAAAAATTCCCTGGTGGACACGATCTAACTGATTTACAACAGGAATTGATTGGCCATAGTACGGTGGCTATATAATTTATTTTCAGTTCTTGAGATATGCCTTCACATATTGTTTCTTGAGTTGAGATGCTGGACAAGGAACTTAACCTCTCTGTTTCATTTACAAACTTGACATTCTCTGGCCTGCACTTCAAGAACGTTACTTCTAAAGCCAACAGATAGGAATGCGTAGAAAGTGCTATATAAATGTCAAAACCAATGATAATGATACCAAGTGGGAGGCAAGGTAAGCTGCCTCCTCTGCCAAAGCTGTACGTGGCTGACCTCCACGAAAGTCATTTGGTTTGTGGCTGAGCACATGTGCACACATTCCAGCTCTCACAGAACCTAGATTTAATCATTTTTCAAATCAGATTCTTACTTTTATCTCAATGTCTTCAAGAGTTTATAGCTATCAAGCCAGGAACACACTTAAATTGGTTAAATGAAGGCGTTCTTTTTTTGCGCAAACTTTCCCCTTCTGCATCTGAGCTTAAATATATGGATAGGTGGAAACACAGTTTTCCTTGTCATTAACCAACTTGGAAGGCAGCTTCAGTTTAATAGGCTGTAGCCGAGTGCTCACAGCCCAGTCAGCCTCTCTCTGCTTGAATGCAGGTAAGAGTGCTTCACTCTCAGTGGGCAGCAGAAAGGGCAGGTACTATGTTCCTAAAAAACCAAAGAACAGTGTGTGTGACAACCAGCGACATTCCCCTTCTCTAACCCTAGTGTCAGCTTCCTAGCAAGTCTGCTAAGAATATTTCTTGACTGTTTCATTGAAATATCTGGATTTCTTTCCTGGGGAGATCACACCCTTGACTAATCTGCCTGGTGTGACTGCCCTTGCAGGAAGATCTCATCCTAATTTTGTATTTGAGTGTTACTTCCTGGAAGAAAGTCTGAAACCAGTCAGGAAGCACAAGGGTAATTGTAGCTAAGCCTCAAATAATATAAGGAATGAGAAGACCTAGTTTCTTAATGAAGAGATATCGTTTGAGAGAACTCAGTTCTCACTTTGGGACTTAACTGAATTATACTATTTTTGGTTCTTTCAAATTTTGCAATGTTTGTTTTTGTTTTAGGAAAAATAGTGGAGAATTGTCCTGTAGAGAAACATTCCATCTGTCTCTGTCTCTCTGTCTCTGTCTCTGTCTCTGTCTCTCTCTCTCTCTCTCTCTCTGTCTCTGTCTCTCTCTGTCGCTCTCTGTCTCTCTCTCCTTTAGTATTGGGAGTCAAACTCAGGACTTTGTGCTTGCCAGATAAGCACTTTTGCCACTGAGCTTGGCCCTAACTCACACTGCCTCATTTCTGAAATACTTTACAAAACATTTAGACCAGATTTTTCTGGCAAGGGCCAGCCAAATAGCTCAGCAGATTAAAGGGCCTGCAAGTAGGTACAGGGCCCAGAGGTTCGATCCCCAGGCCTACGGTGCTGCCCTACCCCTGGGGCTTGCTGAGATGGCAATTGAGACTGGGTATGGGGGCTCTCACCTGTAATCCCAGCTCTTGGG
>NW_004524583.1:16055965-16059475 GCF_000260255.1 Octodon degus
AAAAGAAAACAAAAAAGGAAAGAAAAGAAAGACTTCTCTGGCAAAGGCAGTACAATATTTGGCAGTGTTCAAAGCTATTTCTATTTTTCTGTCCTTACTGAATACATTTGTGCTTATAATCTTACATCTATAAAAGTGATCATCTATTGTCTCATCATTGCTTTTGGGGAGGGACATGTCGTCCTCTGTTCTTTTCTGCTTGGCACTTGGCCTTAGCGACTGTGAGGAGGAAGACCTGTAATTGCATGGACTTTAATTGCAATGCCAAGTCTGCTGTGTGTCTGTGTCCAAGCCCATTCTTCATAGCATGCATTCTGCTTCTGAAGGAAATGTAGTGGGAAATTTGTTGGCCAGTCACAATTTTGTCCTACATGACATTTCTTTTCCTGCCCATCTGCCTATTGTCTGTCATCAAGACAGTCTCCCTCTGTTTTTATGTGGCATTCAAAAACAGGTGAACCACTTAGTTATGGTGCTCCATGCCTACAATTCCAGCTATGTGAGAGGCTGAGGCAAGAGGACCACAAATTAAAGGGCAATTTAGTAAGTCTGTGCAATTTAGTAAGACTATCTCAACAATTTTTTAAAGACTAGGGATATAGTAGAGTAGTAACATCCCCCTGGGTTCAATTCCTAACACTTCCAACAATGAATTAATTAATTAAAATAAATAAATTAAAAGGAAGGTGAAGCCAAGTCAGACTTTTCTTCTGTCATTTCTTAGAGTACTTAGTACACTCAAGGCTATCTTTGGGTATGAAACTCACTATTGTCTTGCAATGCAGTGGAGGAAAGCCTTAGACAAAAAAGCATATTTAAACCAACTGGCATATGCTCGTTCCCAAGGGCCTTCTTGTCTTTTCTTTCATTTATATCTCAATGGTTTATCACTTGTGGACATAAATTCTCAGAATAGAGATCAGATCCATTTATATACTGTGTAATATCATTGCTGGCATTCAATGTGTTACCTTTTATAAAGAGTAAGAACTGTGAACCTATTTTTGGTGCTAGCAAGAGTATTCCTAGGAAAGGAAGGAAGAGAGAGGCAGAGATTTTTCTTGAGTCTCAGATGACCATAAAGCTCTCAGAGATCTTGATTGTCTTTCTCATTTATCCTTTTCTCTCCTCTGCCCTTTTGGTACTATTTGATTTACATCAGCAAGTAGGGTGAAGTCTGTCTCCGCTTAGTAGTTTCTTCTGGATATGGACAGAGGACACAACTTCTAGCAGAGACTGCATGGGGTTTCAGCTTTGATCAATGTGTTCTGATCTGCTCACCTGATAGGACCTGTGTCCAGACACCCTACAATGAGCACAGCTTTCAGCCTTCATTTTCCTCCCTCCCAGGGAACCCATCCACCATGCCTTCTCATGTCTTCTACGAAAACCAGAGTACGTCTCTAGCCCGAACTGATACTGCGAGGGCTCTAAACTTGCTTGCTCTTTGGTTTTTCTGCTGAAGTGAAACGGTTGTTGCTCAACTTTTGAGGAAATTGAGTGAGACAAAACCCAGATTCCGTAACTCCTTAGAGGGTTCTGGTGCCTGGGTAGCTTGGAAGGGGAGCAGTAGGCAGATTTCTTATAAAACCTGGCTATTGTTTCCACCCACTTCTGTGCTTTTACCTGGGTGAAGAAATCTCAGTGCTGAGGATGCTGGAAGGGAGGGCGATGGGCTTAACTAGAACAGGGACACCAGACTATGGATGGTTCAGGCAGAAGAGGCGTGATTAACTGTGGAGTAGGGAAGGAAGTGTTTATTTCTAGATTCTCCAATGAAAGAATAAATGAATAGAAATATGTCTAGTTTAGAATGAAAAGGATAGAAGCCAAAGCTTGGATTTTTAGGGTATAGTCAGTCGTATATCCTCTGACCCAAAAAGATATTTTCAAAACATCTTACTCATGCTTCCAAGTGACAGGACCTAACGATGAATTCTGGGAAGGACATTTCCTAGAAAAGGAGCATGCAGGTGGCAAAGTGTCAAATGATTTTTTAAACAGACATAAAGAGTTCAGAGCAGTCCCGAGTGCTTGATGATGAGCTATCCACCTAAAGAACACTGAGAATTCACACTGAGATTCCACAGAGAAAGGAGTGATCCCTGTGAAGAGGGCTGGTCAGGGAAGAGTTGAGAAGGGACAGTAATACTGGTAGTAGTACTCAGGTGTCCATGTGGACATTTATTTCTACTGAAATTCTTTCAAGGGCTTCTTAAAATGCATGATGATCTCCTTTTTTTAGATCATGAAAGAGAGCATCAGAGAGGCAAAGCAGTTTTTCTAAACCTTCCCTGCTCATCAGCAGTAGAGCTGGGATTTTGATCAAGGCAATTACACCCTTTCCTCTCTGCAAGTTTGCCTTCACTTGGGCTGAACTTTAAGATGTATACAATTTGTCTGTAAGGTAGAGCAGCTCGGGAAAAGCAGTAGACCTAGGGCAGGAGGATGGCCAAGAGAGAGAGACAGGCGACTGAACACTGCACACCCCCATGCTTGCCACCCTGCAGGAGGCAATGGAAAGAGCCCACTCCAGAAGTGAGCGTGCGGCCTTGATCTAGGGCCCCAAGACCACTCACACCAAAAGTAAATGCTCCTTTCATTGTGCTTTAGAAATAAAATACAGAATCCCACAGTTGGAATAAACTATAATAGGTCTTTAAAATGCAGAATTATGGCACACTGTGAATCCATTTGCTAATGTACCAAAGAATGACAGGGGAGGAGGGCTTGAAGACCAAGTCCTTGAGTGAGCTAAGCAGAAAGGAGAAAACAACATCTTTTCCTTGGCTTTACCCCTAGGGTCTTCTGTCGTGTGTGTGTGTGTGTGTGTGTGTGTGTGTGTGTGTGTGTTGTGTGTTGCACATCTGTGCAAGGGCCTATGTAGTGGTGCACAGTGAGAAGCTCACAAGAATACTTCCTGCCCTATTTGGCTGTAGGCCCACTTATTCTCCAAAGATGGGACTAATTGTTTCAGCTTTCTTGGTCTTGCTATTGGCAAGGCTTGTTATTATTTTCTATTATCCAACTCCTAAATAGCCCATGTCTCAACCTTCTTTTTCTGCCTACAAAAATACCAGGCTGACTAAACCAGGCTATAGAGGAATGCAAGCCCTCACCCCAGCAAAAACCCGATTCTGGCTGACTCCCAAGCTTGACATTGGCAGATTCAACTCTGAATGACCAGTTCCTGAATTTGTGCCAGTCCTGAGTACTTACCTGCTTATGTGGATTCTCCTCCAACTCTCAGTAGCCACAGCTGCCCCCAACCTTCCAGAGGCAGCTCCTGGAAGGGCTCAACATCTCCCCCTCTAGTCCTATCATAGAACAATAGGTCTGAGGCCCTAGAGTTGGCTCTCTCTCTCTCTCTCTTTCTCTCTCTCTCTCTCTCTCTCTCTCTCTCTCTCTCTCTCTCTGGGGATTGAACTCAGGACCTTGCTAGCTATCTCCCCAATCCTCTCTATGCTCTTAACAACTGTCTGTCCTATAGTGCATGCAGCTCTCAGTGAG
>NW_004524583.1:16059910-16074705 GCF_000260255.1 Octodon degus
CCTTCCTTCCTTCCTTCCTTCCTTCCTTCCTTCCTTTCGTGTTATGTAATTCGAACTGGCCTAGGTCCTGTTATATAGCTTAGGGTAGCTTTGAACTCACAGTGATTTTCTTCCTCAAGCCTTTCAAGTGCTGGAATTTCAGGTGTATGCCACCACACCTGGATCTGCTATTGTCTTTGACTACTGTGAGGACAAATTATCAGTTTTTTTTTTTAATTTGTGAAGTGATTCATGTCCTTTCTAATGTTTCATTTTTGTTGTTGTTCAAGTTAGCTCCAGGCAGGTTCTGTAGTGTGCAACCAAAGACCTTGTCAGTATAAATCTTTATTTACTTGGAGTCACAACTGCCCAAGGGTGAGTGGTAGTCACGAATTGACAGTCTTCTCTGTTTGCATCCTAAGACTGTGCAGGGAGTGTAGGGGGACACTGTCCTCATGATTGTCTGAGTCTGGCCCAGTAGTCATCTTTTACTCTTTGCTTTTCTGGTTTGAGCTAGAGCTGGCCTTGGAGCTTTCCATTCCTATGCCAACTTCTGAAAGCTGCCTTTATTTTCCTTCCTGATTTAGCACTAACATCTTTATGTTCTTGTTCCTGATAGCTACTGTGTAATTCCTGCAACATGTTTAGGTTGCATTTCCAGTCCTCTATTCTGTGGATTTACCAGTGCAGGAACTACTCTTTCCCTAGTCCATTGTCCCTAGGTAGTTGAGTTGTGTTAAAGGTTGTAATCTGAGGTTGGGCTATAACTACTTAAGGATCTCACCTCCACTACTTGTGGTTGGATTGGGGCCAATTACCAAACCTTGCTGAGCCTGTTTTTCTTTGTTTGTTTTTGTTTTGAGACAGTATCTCTCTATGTAATTTAAACTGGCCTTAAACTCACTATGTAGCCCAGGCTAACCTCAAACCTGCAGTGGTCTGATTACCTTAGCCTCCCGAGTGCTGGAATTATAGGCATAGTCTATCACACGCATCCTTCTGATCACACGTGGTACAAAAATAGATCCTATTCATGGCCACAGAACTTTAGACTTTTGTCTCTGCAAGGGTATTGTGTGTATTGAAGAAGAAAGATCTTGGGCAAACCAGTATGGATAATTCAGTGAAAAACCATTCATTTCTTTGGGAAGATGCTTTTGTAGGAGCTCTAGAGATGAAAAACTTACAAGTGTCATCTTTGACATGAGATATCACAAGGAACATGGGTCCAGACTGTGCACAGAGCTAGTTAGTTAAAAAACCAGACCTGAAACAGTGCTGTTAATCTGCAGAGGAGTCTCTGGAGTGCAGATCCATAATAAAGTTGCCCTGGGTGCCGTGTCTGCATGGTATTTTGCTCTGTTAACTCACACACAAAGGAAGCGAGGGAGGTTTCCCACCATGAATAACAGGAAAGGTCCCTGCTTAGTTTAGTTTATCGAATTAGGAAAGCATGAGTTCTATGTATCTCAGGATCTGAACTCTCAATCATCTGGACCTATCTCCACAGCACATAAATTTAAGGAGACTTGTGTCTCAGGCTGCTGAAGGCCAAAAAGAAAACTCTTCTTCCTTAGGGTGAAGCTTCCTGCTAGAAATTAACTTAGAACCTTCCCAATGACCTGAAATATCTTGAGTGATGTTGCTCAAGTCTCCTAAATCCAGCCATCAGGGATAATTAACAGGCTACCCAAGCACATAGCTGGCTTGTATCTGAACAGGGAATTGAGACCTGCCTGGGTAAGCTGGTCATTTTAGCCTTGCTCCCTTGATTTGGCTAAGAGGTGCATAACCCCCAGAGAGCTAGCTGAGCTGCTCTGCTAGCTTTTTACCATTTACCAGTCTGGGCAGGCTTCCCAGGCAGGGGGAAGACTGCTGAGTTATATCAGACATAAATGAATCGATATAAACCAAAAGAAAATCTAATTAGTCACACTGCTGCCCAAATCAACAACTTCTCTCTCCTAGCACTGGAACATATTCCAGTTCCTGCATACAACTAACTGCATTCTGACTTCTATTAATGAAAAATACATAGTCAAGTTTCTAAGCTTTGCCAAGTCTGTTTTCTCAAGTACAACCCCAAATATAAATTTTCCTGTGGTCTTGTAAGTTTCCACAGTTTAGAGAAAAGTCATCAGGCTCTATGTTAGGAAACAGAATGAGTTCACAAAAGTGCTGCTTTAATCGAAGGTGGATTCTTACTTGGATACCTTTGCAGAAGGGAGCTGTAGAAGAGGGGCATGAGAACAAGGGATGTGATTTCCTGGAACCCCCTAGGACATGTTGCAGCCCAACTCTGCCGAAGCTTCAGGAAGCACAGGCACTTCTCATGGGAAGATGCTTTGTATATGGCAAGGTGATGACCTCAAAGGCCACCTGTCAAGCGAAACATACCTTATCATTCATTCATCAGCCATCACTCCTCACAGCAGTCAGAGACTTCTGACTTCTAGGACCACAATAGGATACAGAGTAACACACTGACAACTTGAATATTGTGCGTGGCACTATCTATGAAGGTAAATTTGCAGGTAGTTGAGTCAAACTGGCTGGGTTCAAACTCAGGTTCTGTCCCTCCCAAGATATATGCCCTTGAATGAATTACTTCTTTAGGATGATACTATCCTTGGGCATAGAATACCACTGTTATTTTATGTACAAATAAGGAATAAAACCTGCTGTCAACTAAACTGTGACATAACACATACTATAAAACTCATCAGTTTTAGAGATGTTAAGACCCAAACACATCACAATTGAGGAAAAAGGGCAGCACTTACCTCATGTAGTGAGGTGAGGCTTGAGTCAGCTAATTCATACAATACCTCACATCGTGTCTGCTACAAAGCAAGCCCCAGTAAGTGATTACTGCGATCTTTATTACCAGAAGGTGATGATTTGGGTAATTCTAGCAAATCATTTAACCCTCTGTGCTTTATTTCCTTCATTTTAAAAAGAGTGGGTAACCATATGGTCCTGCCATCCAGAATTGGGAAGAAAAACTAATTAAAGAACATTTTTAGGTTCTTCGTAGCGCTAAATGGGAACCACTATCAACTCCTTCTGCTACTCAGCTGTGTCAGAAAACTGAGAAGGAAATATATTCTGCATATTTTTGTGTATGAATTAATTTAGTTGGAATTCCAAGGCTAATTTAACTTTTAACTTGGAATATTTATATTTTTATTAATTATTTAAAAAGAGTCTTTAATTTTTATTCTGTTATTCTCAAAATATTTTTTGAATTGTTTTGTTCTATATCCAGAGAGTGAATTTGATGTTAATGCAACATTCTACATGTAGGACAGGGCTACAGGAACAGTAGCTGATGGCAAAATTTTGCGGATATGTGGAGTCCTACAAATTTTAGAGGACTAACAGAGTCAATCTCTGTTATACTGGTTGGGTGACAAAGAAGAAAAAGTTCCAGGTTATTGCAAATGTACACTGAAAATAAGAGATTCATTTAGTTCAAATCCCAAATACTAGTCACATAGAGCCCTCATACTGGGTGTCCCTTTGAGTGAAGCCCTACTACTGGATCTCACTTTGAGACATCTAGATATCTGTATTATCAACAGGGTTAGCTGTTGTATGAGAAAAGTTCAACTTAACTTTCAGTGACTTAAATTTTAGCATGAAACATACATGTTATTACGTCACAAAAGTGTAAGAAATTGGAGACTAAGTTCTTGTAGTCTCAGAATTTATATTCTGGTCAGAAAACACAACACAATGTGATGAATTCTATAGAAGTGACACAGGAATACCTAGCGAGCAGTGTCCAGTTCTGCTTGGATAATGTAAGGGAGGTTTTAAAGGTTGCAGAGGAGTTTACAAAACAGAAGTTGGGAAGGAAAATTGCCTGAGAAATAACAGTGTTTACAAAACCTATGAATATCAAGAAATGTGGCCTTCATGAGACTTAGCATGGTTTCAGGGTAATGCATGTTGTGTGTAGGTGCTTGTGTGTCAGAGAAGGATTTGGCTTCTGTGTTGCATTTGTTATATTTCTTAGCAGTGTTTTGATTTGTAAATTAGAAACTCTCTGTTCTTGTGGTGTTCCCTGAGTCCCTCTGAAGAGGCTGCTTTCCAGTGATTTCATCCAGTCCTTGATGGGGCAACACCAACAAATACTTCTGGCTAATCAAGCTGTGGAAGAGGAAAGCCCTGGCTGCTCTCAGCAATGACTCCTCTGTAATAAATGGGATATATTTCTCCCCCAGAGCCCGCATGGGAGGCTTATACATTTGGTTTGGTAATCAGTTTGCTTTTTGAGCCAAAGAAGAGAAGCGAATAAAAGAAGAGGGAAAGCATGAGAGGCAGTCATAGAAACCTGGAGGCTCAGATCCTCCAAAATGAAACAGGAGCCTACATTTCAGCAAAAAACAACAGAAAAACAACAATCTCAAAGCTCGTTATGATTTAACTTGGAGATAGCGCAAAGTGACAGCAACGTTACTACTGAAGCCTGTTTTAACCATAAGCAGGACAAAGGAGTGAGAATGGAGTGTACCAGCCGCAGAATAAAGGTGACCTCTTGGCTTCCGGCTGTGCCCAGCTCAGGACTGTGGAATGCCGCTCTTTCTGGCTACAGTGGCCACTTCCCTTTCTTTGGCAAGTGATTGAAAAATCTTTGTTGTGCATCTATTTGAACAAAATCCTTGGAACCTTTTAAGACACTGCTCCTTCTTAGAAGAATGCAAAGTGATGCCCGGGAGGATGGCCGTAGACAGGAAAGAGTGAAGAGCTGGAGCTCTCTTTGCCTTGCAAAGTGCAAAAGACCAAGGCTGGTTTTATTCACATTTTTTTTTCCTGGAAAGGACAATTTCCTTTTGTGTCAGTGTGTTTTATATGATTGAAAAATAGGAGAATCTGAATGCCCTGTTTTTCCATTAACTGTTGCTGTCTGCTCTTTGCATTGGTGCCATGTGTCATTATTACGAAGATGATCGCTATTACCATCTGTCTTTGGCTTGTCCCATCTGAGAAGTACAAATTATCCCCAGTGTCATACTGTGAGACAAAAGTCTGAACTGAAGCACTCCACATAGGTATTTGTCTAGATTAATCGCACGAGTTGAGAGTCTTCTAGTTTGATCTTAGGTATTGGAGGAAGCTAGTGGCCATAATTATTTAACCTGACTTTCAATATACATCGTCCAAGGACAAGTTTTAAGTACATCAACAGATCTGGAGACCTATTAAAATTTCAAGCCAACGATGTTGGTTCACTAAATATACTTCAACATTATGTCAAGAGCAGCTGTGTATCTGTAAAGAAGAGCTGAAGGTCTGTGAATGCCTTTCAGTCAGCCATATCTATTAAATTCAAATGAGGGTGTGGAGACCTATAGGAAAATACAAAGGAAAGAAGAAAAAGGATTTGGTGTTGCTGCTGTTAAAATGTAAGGTATTTATGCTGTCTTTCAATGTCATGACTTCATCTTGGGATAAAGTGGAAAATGGTCTCAATCAGATGACCGGAGATCAATGTACCTCTTTGACTTTTTATGACCTTGAGCAAGTCACTTTAAATCCTTATGAGCTGATGTTCCCTCATTTGCAAAATGAGCAAACTACAAAAGGTATTTTCTATTCTTTATTTCAGCTCTAAAGTGTATGATTCAGCGTGAATGCAAATTAACACGGTATGAACAAGATGCTTTGTTCACTTATTGAGCAGCACTAGGAGCATTCAGAGCTCAGTACTCTAATTCAGAGGTGAATGTCAAAGACAGGAACACTTCGTCCTGCTTCCAAGAGGCTGCTAATGGGAGAAGTGAGGCTGACACGCTAGCAATTGCAATGCTTTGTATCACTGGGCATGGGTTTAAGCCATAGGGGTCCAAAGGAAGACCGAGCCAGCCCTCTAGACCATGGAGGTGATATTTGTGGTAGACGCCAAAATATGAGCAAAAGATGATCAGGCAGGGAGGAGGGGAGGATGCTAGCAAAAGAAGCAGCAGTAACATGACTGAGAAGTACAAATCTATACCCTGTGCTTGAAGGGTTAATAGAACATGGTTGCATCAAAAGTGGGAAGTGAGAATTGTTTGAAGCTTGAATGTTAAGCACCTTGAATATTATGCTAAGAGCTTTTGATTTTATACTACATGCATTGCAGAATCATGAAGAATGGGAGAGGTGATCAGTTTTCTTTCAGAAACTTCTCAGGTAGCCATATGGAGTCTGAACAGAGGGAAAGTTTTTTCTGGGGACTGTTTTGATGGTCTATGGGAACACTGATGAGAGGGCTGTCTGAGGCTGTGACAGTGGGATCAGGAAGAAGTAGGTTCATTTGCTAGATGGCTCAGAGGCTGAATCCACAGAATCTATTCATTCAACACTCAAAATATTCATTTGCACATATCAGCCTGAGTGAGCAAAGCAGAGAACAGGAACAATACGGTTATACTGAGAAGGTGGGCCCAGGCAGGATACATGAGTGGTGCTTGGGTGGGCTTCCTTGAGGTCACAGGGCCTGGCACTGGCTTCTGATGAAGGAAAAGACACATGAATTTGGAGGAAGAGGAAGAGAGAATTTTATATCTGGTCATAAAGAGGATAAACCAAGGAGATGACTGGAAAGCAGGCTTGGCTGGAATCTTTGCTCAGTGCTGAGAAGGGCAAGGAGATAGATGGGATCACTGAGGAAAAACTCTGTTTTTTAGGGAAGGGTTGTGTGGCCTATAAAAAAGTGAGATTGAGTTAGTGCTTGAACACCTGGGTTATTTCATTATCTAGCTGGGTCCACTTTCAAGTCACTTAATGTTTCTGGGGCTCAGATTGGTGTAGTTTGGATGGGAGCAAAAAAAGGAATTGAAATGGGGACCTAGCCTAGAGTCAACTATAGTAGTTCATTTGAAAATACAAGGGTCGGTCAAGTAGCTCAGCAGATTAAAGCACCTACAAGCAGGCGCAGGGGCCAGGGGTTCAATCCCTGGGCCTGTCATGCCAGCCCCACCCCCGGGGCACACTGAGATGGTGATTGAGACTGGGTGCTGTGGTGAGCGCCTGTAATCCCAGCACTTGGGTGGCTGTAAACAGGAGAATCACTGAGTCCAATCTGGTAGTGAGACCCTGAACACGCTGTAGACCCTTCCCTAAAATACAGAAAAAAAAGAAAATACATGCAAAGTCCATTTTTTACTGTACTAACCATCAGCCAGATGCTGTACATACAGAATGTGCACACTGTGGAGCGCACATTATCTAGACAGTGGAACGAGAAGTGGCAGACAAATGCAATTACCCTCCCACTGGGTGTCTGTGGGTAGATTTGTCCAGGAGAGCTGGGTACCTGCTTCTATTTTCTATCTTCTTGTCTCAGTTCACATCTAGCTCTGGACATACTGGGTTTGACTCATGAACTAGACAGAGGATGGTTTTTTTGGAAATACTTTCTCTCTGTCAAAGGCCTGGGTTGTAAACTCAGACTCGAGTAGAGATACAAGTTCCATGGATGAAAGGACTGGGCGTGAGCTTCATCATGACAGGAAACTGAGGCACCATGAGAGACAGCTGAGGATAGCATCCTCTGCTTCTGTGCAGGGGGCCCGCTTTGCTGCTCCTGGCATTCTTGGCCAAATAACCAGGCATTGAACCTTACACATTTAAGTGAATATGATTTCTCCCTGCCAGTGTGAATCTGCCAGATGAATGTTTCATCTGTCTTTGCCCTTGTTGGATTACAGCCTAATAGGGGGATGGACATAGAAACAAATAAGTTCCCATGTGACAAGTAGTCTCTCATTCTACAGTTGTCAGGGTGGAGCCAGAGACTCAAAGTCAAAGCATGCAGCTGAGTTTTGCTGTATCCTAATTTAAGGGCTGTAACAGTTGAGCTTATTTCTGTTTATTTCTGCAATGTCACAAGGGGTTGTAACAAGTGGCTATGCCCTGGTTACCATGTAGAGAATGTATTTGTGCCATCCAGGGACTTGAGCCAAGGGAAACGAGACTCCTCCTTACCCCCTCTGAAAATGAGCCTGGACCTTCCTGCCTGGGATTACTGCCAGCTCTACCTGTTATGCCCCATCTTTCTCTTTCCTGACCCTTCTTGGGCTGATCTGAGGGAAGCTAGTTGTTGAAAATACTTTTTTTTTTGTCTTCTATAGATACCAGCCACACTCTGAGCTGGAGAAGCTTCAAACTTGGGCTCCAGACAGTCACTGAGAGGAACCACTGAATCCATTTCTCCCAGGAGGCTTAAGCATGTTTGACCATCATTTAAGCATGAAGACAAAGGCAGTCAGGTAATTTGTTCATCAGTTTAAAAGAAACTATCAGAGCTGGGGAGATAGCTTGATTGTCTAAGCGCCTGCCTAGCAAGTGCAAGGACTTGGGTTTGATCCCTGGTACTGCATGCCATGCAGGTCCTGGAACCCTGGATGTGCTGTGCTGGCCACCAAAACCATGCATGGTGGTGCACACCTGTAATCCCAGCGCTGGTGAGACTGAGAGGAGGATCGCTATGAGTCTGAGCTGCGTTGCAAGACCCTGTAACCAAATAAATAAATAAAAGATTATAAAAAATTTTTAAAAAGAGACTATCATTCCTTCTTACTCAAAAGGCTAATTTGAAGATGAAATATGATTTGGGAAGACTTTTTTCTTTTGCAAAATAGAGAATCACTAAATACAATGCATTGTTTAATTACCAATCTTTTCTATTGCTTCTAGCACCCAGCATTTATTAGCAACTGAATTTTACCAGCTGTGCTCAAGTGTGTGTTTTAAATTTTTCAATTTCAGTCAAACTACTGATGGACACCACAATTCCTGTGCTTAGTGAGGGACCTGAAATCAGCTCCCACCCCTAACCAGGTATCTAAAGCTAGATTTTCTTAAAAAAAAAAAAAAAAAGAAAGAAAGAAAGAAATGAAATGAAAGCCTCAATAGAGAGGTTGTCTGGCAACCAGATAAAGGAAGGAATTTCTTTCAGGCTTTCCAAGAAGACAGAATGGAAGTCTTGAAATATAAATTACTTTTTAATGGTGCCTTGCAAAGGGTGTTATTCTTCACTATCTGCCCCTCTTCCCCATGTCCTGAATGTAGCCTACGAAAGCAATTAAACCATTGTGTATCTTTAAAAGGAATAAAAGTGAAGATATTTTAGGAGAGAGAAGAAACCTCAGACATGTCCTGGTTTATCCATCTATTTTCTGAAGTAGGGAAGTAAGTTTTAAAATTGGTGAAAGATTTCTTCTGTACTGCCATCTTTTTTAGTGCTGAGCCAAGACCAGACCCAGTTTCCACCTCCTATTCCAGGTTTTTACCCCCAGGACAAAGGTAAGATATGAACCCAATAATTGCTGTTGAGGTAGAGGCCTGTACCCAAGGATGGATGCCAAACCTTACTGACCAACCTGGTGGCAAGCACAGCAGAACCCAGGCCAGAAGCACTTCAGCATTGGGGACGGAAGCCGTAAGAGATACTTGACACGTTGACCTTGGATATAAAACATTTGCTGTATTCAATCAGAATTGTCCCTCTTTTACAGAGGAGGGACATTGGTTGGTTTCCTTTCTCCTAGTTCAGAAGTGCTCAGGTTAATTTGATGTTTTTGTTGTACTGTGGTTCCCTTTCTGGAGCTCTGTCTCAGGGAAGCCTGGTAACTTTTCCTGGAGTGTTAGGTTATGGGCAACAAGGATTCCTAGGAAGAGAGAAAACATCCTTTCAGTCAAACCTCATGGCAGTGAATTCCTGGGGTGTGACATACAGCAACCCCTGTGAAATTATCTAGGCCAGTACCTGAGGCTTAGAAATAGTTGTTTCTCATTAGCTCACAGTGATGAACAGTCTCTGCCTCACCTCACATCTGTCTCAAAAAATGAGTTTCTGATAAGCCCAGAGTCTACCTGGGGGAGGGTAGACCTGGCCCTTCCATCTTCAGCTGCCCTTCTTGACCCTGAGTGACACAGTGTATTTCTCTTTATCCTTTACAGTGCAGGATCTGCTACCACTGACGATCTCATCTCTGATGTGCTTGGTGACCAGTGAGGTCTTCCCTGGATGCCTGAGGGTCTTGCTTTTGTAGAAGTGGGGCTGGAGCTCTAGGGGTATTATCTAGTTACACAACTTCAAAGTAGGTTGGGACAGAGGCTCCTAGGCTGCGGGAATTGCAGTTAGAATGTTCTATGCATAGGAGATTCTGAGCATGCAGCAAGAGTCCTGTAGCTGGAAGGAGCTTAGGATAATTTAGATGGACGTGAGTGTGAAACACTTAAGGATCTGTAATATAGAATCAGTCAGGAGACAAAGGAGAGGAAGAGAGAAATGTGTTTGGTCAGGTGGATTTTGCAATGCAGATCTGGGGAAAGAGACACCTAGCAGAGGCAGGTTCCTTCTGGCTCTGAGAGGCAAAATGACTTGGTTAAGGGCACACGGCAATTCTCTTTCCAGTGCTGCATATTGAGTGGATCTGCTTTACAAAGTAGCTGGTTTGGGGAGACGTAGGGGACTGATCTTCATTTAGTGAGTCAGAGAGAAGCCAGATGTTTGCAGCTGGAGGTGGGCTGTGTGATTCCTACCCCCTTCTGCTGCCAATTTGCTCCTGGATTGACCATCTGACCTTTTGTACACAAAAATGAAGCAGTGAAACATTACCTTTGCCATGGAAATAAAAGAGATGCTGGCCCTCCTTCCATAGTTACACACCTAAAAGTAGCACATTTGGTCGTGGGTATTGCTTGAGAGTGCCAGTTAACTGTGCCAAGTGCACTCTGGTCCTGAACCAAAGTTAGTCTCAGAGGGCCAAGAAGGCTCAATGTATCTACTTTGTGCCAGGCCCAGGTGAACTCAGTGTGGACTCCAGGGCATCGTGGATTTCATAGATGCTCCTTTCTGTGTTGAAGTGAAGATCCCATCACAGGCCATGAAGCTACATTCCAGGGCTAAATGTACACTTCTGAAGCATGGAAAAGCATGGAGGGTGCAGGAAATCACCTGAGGTCTGCTCAGATTTGGTCCAAGTAAGAGCCAGTGAGAGCTAGCTGTATGCTCAGGGTGCTTTCCTGTGAGGAAGACAGGACCTAAGGCAGTGGAGAAGATAGGAGGAGAGGAGAGGAGGGGAAAAAGAAGAAGAGAGGGGAGGGGAGGATTGGGAACAGGAGGGAAGGAGCAGAGAGGGGAGGGGAGATGAGGAGAGGAGTTTTCTTCCTATGTCAAGAGGCCACACACACACACACACACAAACACACACGTGCGAGTGAGCGCACGTGCACACACACAGGGGCCAGGAATATAGCTCAGTGGCATAAGCGCCTGCCTGGTGAGCGTAAGGTCCTGAGTTTGAGTTCAATCCCTGGTACAGCCAAAAAATAAATAAATAAATAAATAAATAAAAAGAGGCCACATTTGTTTCTGAACTTTAAAAGAATTTTTTTTTTAAATTTGAATCTGCATCTCACTATGAAGTTCAGACTCATAGTGATCATCCTGTCCAGCCTCCCCAGCACTGGGATTAAAGGCCTGGTGAATCTGGGACCAGAATGGCATGTGGTACAGGAGATTGAACTTGGGTTCTTGCGCTTGCCAGGCAGGCACTTAGATGGCCAAGCTATCTCCCCAGCCCCACATATTCTTATTTTAAGAACTGATGCCAGAACAGCAAGAAAGCTTCTCCACTGCACCCACCCTGTCTTAGTAAAGCTTACTTATATCTGTACTGTCAACCCAATCACTCACTAATTGCCTGTCTCAGAGATTGCTTTCTGCTCAATTTGTATTTCCTCCCTAGCTTCACAGTGCTGAACCTGGAGTAGGTTTCTTGATCTACCCAATGGTGAAACAGGGGCACCTCAGTCCAGCAAGGGCTTGTCCCCAGTTGGGTGCTCCCAGAGACAAGGATATGGGTGCCATGTGGTCATCAGGGAAGTGACCCTGAGGAGCACCTTGAGAAGAATATGAGTTAGGAAGGAGAAGAAAGCGAGGAAAGGCTGTTGTTAAATGTGTCACCACTTGGGGACTGATTCTATGCCAGGGAAGGAAAGATGGTGTCTTGGTTATTGTTCTCTCATTGCTGGGACAAATATCTGACACCCAAAATGAAGGAAGGAAAGGTTTTTTAGCTCACAGTTAGTGGAGGTTTCAGTTCATACTCTGCTGGATCCAATCAGAGTGACACATGGCAGAGAGCAGCTGTCCGTGGTGGTGGCAAAGAGCAGTGCGTGAAGCGAGTGGCAGCAGCACAGGTACCTATTCAGCCTTTCATCTCTTCTTACATTGTAATGCAAATTACCTGCCTCAGGGTGGGTGTAGCGCCCACACCCACAGTAATCAATCACAACTTCAGAAGCCACCCCATGAGGCTTTGGGGGGGACACCTAGACACAAACCATAACAGATGGGTAGAACCATCACAGTTGGAGTGGAAAAGGTGAGAAAAATTTACCATTTTTTATCAGAAAATTTATTTTCTAGTACCTCTTTAGGTCTGGGATGCTCAGGATATACCATTTCTGTCTTGTGGACTCTAACCTAAGCTAGCAGTTAGATGTGAGATATCCGTCAACTCCCATGGCTTATCTTTGTGTTTTCTGTTGCTTTTCCAAGGGAGGTTTTATAGGCTCTGCTCTTAGGTAGGATGCCATGCAGAAGGCTCCAGTGGGTTGAGTTCCCGTGGAGCTGGAGCTGACAAACACTCTCCATGGAACTGTGACATGGCTGAAGAAAGTAAAAGTCTTGAACAAAGTTCTATAACCAATCCCATAGCTGGACAAGGACTTACAAAAAATATCAAGAGGGGCCAAATACTGCAGACCTTGGAAAGCTCCACCCAAACACCTCCTGCTGCTGAACTGCAGGCCTCAGTTTAGATATTTGCTGGCCAAGAGAAAATTGGTTTGTGATACGTGTCTTCCTCTCTGAGTGTCATCTTGGTCATTGAAAATACCCCGGTGGGTGCCTGGACTGATGCTTGGGCTGGCACTGGGCTGTTACCTGTTGAAGCCATGTGCTGGCTCTTCCTGGTATGAACATAATAGTGAATTATGAGGTGGTGGTGGTTCCTGAAAGGCTGCATCACCAATGTTTTTGTCACGTGAATTTCCTGGCATTTGTCCCGCTCTCACTCTTGAAAATCTAAGCTCTGCCCGAGCATGTGTGTATGTGTGTAGCCCTTAGCTGGTCTAAGTTTTCATTTCTCTGCTATCTTTGCAGCAAAGGGCCCAGCACCTGGGGACTTTACTCTGCTATCTCCCAGAAAGTCTTAGCTGGTGGACTTGATGAGAAGCTGGGTCTTTCTGGGACCAAGGAGGGTCTTGTTTCTGTTGGAATAAGGCAGTGGATTTCAAAAGATTATTTGTGGATATGACTAAATTTAGAGACAAAGTTGTAGAAAACTCATATTCTAGATTATAGTTCAAGCATCCTTAAATGCAGACCTCTCTTGCTTTTCCTGCATTTTGCTGAAAGTGAAATAGTATTGAGGGTACAAATTTCAGTCTACATAATTTAGTGTGGGACACTAGTACTATTAGAACATTATTTCTATTAAGCTGAACTTAGTATTTGTTATAGTTGCAATTACACCTGTCCTCCCCAAAAAGAAATGCTGGAGTCCTAATGTCCAAGTTGGAGTGCCTCAGAAAGTCATCTTATTTAGGGATAGTATCTTTACAGAAGTGACCAAGCTAAAATAAGGTCAGCAGAGTTGAATATAATCCAGTATGACTTATGGAAAGGGGAAATCTGAACATAGACATGTACCTAGGAAGAATGTCATGAGGAGACAAAGACAAGAACTGGGGGGACAGGTGCTGCATAAGCTCAGTAATACCAAAGATTGTCATTGAACCACTAGAAGCTAGGAGGAAGGCATGCACGGGCCCTCTTCCTCTGTGCTGGGAGGGAAGCAAAACTTTTGACACCTTGCTTTCCAACTTCTAAACTCTAGAATTCCAAGAAAACACATTGCAGTTGTGCATGACATCCAGTTTGGGTTGATTGTAATGGTGGCCATAGCAAGCTAATACAGAACTTAAATACTGCATTGTTGATGATGAACTTGATCTTGCCAAAGCAAAGCAAATTTTGGAGTCTTGAGCTGAACTCAATCATCTTTGAATAAACCCTCAGGCAATCCAGACTCCTCCCTTCTCCTTCTGTCCTTCACTCCAGTCTGAAGCCACAGGCAGAGGTGTTTGTGTGCTTCAGATTCTGCTGCTGCCTCTGCGTGTGAGCTGTAAGCTCTGCGAGGCTTTGGCTGGTCTGTCACCTCATCTGCATCTTGAGTGACATGAAGTGGAGAGGGGCTAGGCAGGGATGGAGGGACATTTCAGATGTTGTGCTAAGCCTACATCTGGGGCCATGGGCTACCAGAGAAGAAAGCAAGTTGTTTTAGGACATACCTCCCCTATCTCAGACTTGATCCACTACCATTTTGCCTCTTCTCTGGCTATCATGTGTCAAGGGACTATCTATGAGATCAAAGTGCATGAACTGAGGCATTATTGACCATAGCAATTGAAATTGGAAATGTTCTATTCTGAGAACCCATCAGTAGGAGGACAAACAAATAAATGATAAAATATCCATGACATAGACTACTGCACAGAAGACAGAGAATAGTACCAGAAAGCTTCCTTTATCTTGATATACAAGGATCTCCAAGACTTACTAAGTTGTACAACAACATGATGGTCTTGTGGTTTGGATCTTAAATGTGCCCAAAGGCCCATATGCTAAAGGCTGGTTGCCAGACTGTGTCATTGTTAGGAGGTGGGGCATAAAGAAAGGAAGTTAGGTTATTGGGGGAGTGATTCTCTCTCTCTCTCTCTCTCTCTCTCTCTCTCTCTCTCTCTCTCTC
>NW_004524583.1:16074810-16082315 GCF_000260255.1 Octodon degus
GGTCCTCTCCAGCATCTGTTCACTCTTTATTAAGTCTGCTTAACCGCAGGCCTAAAGTGACAGGGCCAAGAAATCATGAACTGAAACCTCTGAAACCATAAGTCAAAAGTCTTTCTTCCTTATAAGTTGAGTGCATTGAATATTTTGTCCCAGATACAGAAAGCTGGCTAACATAGGTCCGCTTCCATTTTTGTAAAAACAAACAACCAGTATATGAGCATATGGATGCAAAAGCACAGAAGTCCCGGACACACTCTATGTGTTAACAGTGCTTCCAACCAGGGACACAATCAATTAAGGGGACAAGCAGGCAGGTGAAAGATATTTTCCTTTTCCTTAAAATCCCTTAGTGCTGTATAAAATATTAACAGGATATACAAATATTACATTAATAAATTAACAGGATATACAAATACTGCATTAATAAATCATAAAATTTTAACAAGAAAAAATAAATAAAGCCAACTCCACAAATAGTGTGAATTGTACTGATAGGAGCCTGTGCATCCTTTCCCTTGGTGCCTCCAAATAAACTGTTCAATCTTTATTAAGTCTGCGAAAGATCGGGCGGTTTGCAGAGGATCAGTGGGCTCTCATTGAATTCTCTTTTTTCACAGATATTATCTCGAAACTTTAATGAATAAGTAAAGGACCAGAAGATGCATCTCCTAATTGCCCTCTAGTCCAGAGCCTATGGTGTCACAGGGGCCTCTGGCAATCCAAAAGGAATGAAGTTGAATCAAGTAACAAGGGGAAATCAATATCAGATTCACATTAAACCTGCCCTGCTGCCCTCCATTATGTGATTCAACAGACAGAGAATTGATCCATTTCTCCACTGGTGGAACACGGGAGTTTAAAATTTTTCATTTATCTATATTAATTCGTAGGACTAGAACTTTGGAGGATGCTCCTCTCTCCGTAAAACTAGTGGATTAATAGAGTTTCTGAACTTCTGACGTTGAAGCTCCAGTTCTGCATACTAAGTAAACATGTTTGGAGGCATAGTCCTTTGGTCAGGACGAGGATAATAATGGTCATTAATAACCGTCATTCATTGCAAGGTTCTTCTTCCCCTGAGCTCCTCTAACCTACTGTTTATAAATGCTTTTTAATGTGCCAAGAGTTGTTCTATCTTCCTTTCCCTCTCAGGCAGGCACGCTCTTGGAGGGATGTTAATTACCGCTGTCTTTAGGAGCCCTGACTTGTGGAGATGCCATTCTGGTCATTTCTCCCACCTCTGGGACAGAAGTTAATGGTCACCATGCAAACTTGCTTGGGGCAGGACGTGGCAGAATCTAATTACTGGGTGTGGTGGGTGGACCCAGGAATGTATCTTTGTGGACCGGACAGGCTGGAGTAATATGCAAATCCGAGTCCTAACTACCATTTGAAGCTATTGTTATTTTGAAGGCTCTAAGGAAATTATACCCTAATTGCGTGTCTAAAATGTTCCTATTAACTCTTACCTGGTTCCTACTGCTTTGAAATTTGCTCGATCCAGCTGTAACCAAAGAACTTCCTTAGCTGTCCAAGAGAACTGAGATTATTTCTATTTGTGTGGCCATCATCCCCAGTAGGGTCCTGGTCCTTACTTGTTCCTGCCTTGCCTCCTTAGTGGCCCCCTGCCTAAGCAGTGATTCCCCATGGAATAAGTGCATAATTCTCTTTCTAAACAAGTTGGAACAGATTTTTTTGCTTTCTGCTTTTTGAAGTTACAGCTAGACATTTAAAACACAGCTTCTTGAATCCTTACTTTTGTGAGTCTTTTAGTAGGTGACTGAATCATTAGAAAAGAGAATAAGCTGGCTTGATGATGACATTATAATTACAATTGAAATGAAGCAGTATTTGTAAGCTATTGTTAATAGGATTTTATCCTTCTGATCTGTTTGTGTGTGGTAGATATGCATATATCAATATTTATTTTATCAGTGGATACATTATTTATTTTCTGGAATTTTGCTTTTTAATTTGCAGGTGAATATTCTTCACATACATACATTCCGCGTCATGAATCTTTTAGGCAGATTTTTTTTTCTCTGTGAGAGCAGGAGCTAAAATTTAAAAGCACCTTACCTGACAAATGATTAGGGAATTATTCTTCTAAAACCAAATGAATGCCAAAACAAATCAGCTCCCTAAAGTGATGGGAGATCTCCGCAAGCTGTGCCTGGGAATATTAATAAGTGAAAAGAAGCCTCTGCCCACAGCTTGTCATTTTGGTGTCACCCAGCCCTGCAGGCAGCGAAGCTCAGAAGCTCTGAGGCACCTTTAGGAGGGTGAAGCCTGCCATCTTGCGACGTGTTCCGGGAATTACACTCACGCTGCACAAAGTGTAATAGTGGTCTGCTGGAATTTAGCAAAGGTGTTACTGGAACACGGTCACAAATGTCACCTGAACTTGATGGGTACCTATTCCCTGATAGGCACAAAGAGCACCACCAGGACATCCTTGACATGTTGCCTTCAAGTTCTAAATGAGAAAGTAGATGCTGGGGTGGAGCTCTACTGTATTATCAAGTTATTCTAGAATCTGTAATGCTGCAAAGTGGGACCATCTGGGGTGGCAGTGCCTGTAGCCACCTCCAGTTTTAGACAAATGGGTAATTTCTTAAAGAGTCCTTCTGCTGAGCAGGCAAACTTCCGGCTTGTTAGTGCAAGTGTCATTTGGGGGTTCACCTGGAAAGATCAGGGCAGGTGGTGCACCCTATTCAGAAGGCTGATCCATCCATTGCGTGTTCAGCAAATGGAAACTAACGTGCTGCTGTTGACTGGGGGATTCTCCTGCAACCTGGACAAATGAAGATGAAAACAATTATAGCATCTTTAAGCTCTTCCCTCTGGCTTATCCCTTTTTAAGGTTGGAGGACATCTCCAATGTCTTCTATTCAATGCATTGTGATAGGTTTTCCACCTCCTGCTTTCTGTAAGGAGTTGCTAGATACTAGGGGAGTTTTTCCTATGTAGGCACAATCTGGACATCAGAGCATGGTGAAAAAGAGAGAAAATCAGGCTTATTGAAGTAGCCAGTTTATTTCAGAAGTAAGAGCACGTTGGGGAGCAGGGAGCAGCTGTCACATTTTCAGGCATAGCTGCCAGCTTCTCTTCAAGTTTCCCAGCTGCAAGTTGGAAGTGATGGTGATGATCAAATTGGCTGACTGATTGTCTTTAAAGATGGGGAGATAGCTTGGCAGTCTAGGCACCTGCCTGGCAAGTGCAAGGACCCAGGTTTGATTCCCCAGTACCACATAGCGTGCTGGCCCCAGAACTCTGGGTGTACCATGTTGACCACGGAAACTGGGCATGGTGGCGCATGCCTATAATCCCAGCACTGCGCAGGCTGAGACAGGAGGATCACTATGAGTCTGAGCTGCATATAGCAAGACCTTATATCAAGTAAATATTTTTAAAAGATGTTACTGTAGTAGGACCACCTCTGAGGATTCGTGTAGCAGGGCATATGTACTCTGCTAAGAAGGATGCACTCATGGGTAAGTTTGAGGGTTTCCCCCCTTTCCTTTCTTTTTTAAAATTGGCCTCTGATTCACAGTCAGGTTGGGAACAGAAAATTGCCTTGAAGTAAATGTTCCCTGTTCTTCCAAGAACACTTGAGTAGGCTCCCTTGGTTATGTAAATGTCAGACAAACGGGCCTCCTGGTCCCTGACAAGACGTTCTGTGCTTTGAGGAGTGTAGAAAAGGTTGCCTTTCTTCTCCGAGGAGGGATTGGTGGTGCAGAGAGGCAGAGAGGGCTGTGTGCAGAAGGCAGGCATGTGCTCAGCTCCTGCAAAGTAGTGGAGAGACAGTGGATCAAGTAAGAAGAAAACTCATCAACTGGCCACCCCCATCCCCTACCCTGCCTCCCCCTGGGCTGCTGCACCCAAGTGCGCATGCTTGCTTCTTCCTCTGCTTCAGCAACTGCACCTCATCCCCTTTCCAAGATCATGCTCTTCTGCTATTTTGTTGGTTTTCTGCCAGGAAAACCTGGTCCTGCTGGATATAAATTTCCAACAGGTAAAATCAAGACTCTTACACAAATACAAAAGGAATGCATTATGACTTGATGGAAGGCATTAATGAAGAAACCAGTATGGTGTTAAAAATCAAGTCAAAGGATAATTCAAAGAACTTAAGAAAAGTGAAGTAAATTTGCTAATAGATGCAAAATAATAGCCTGTAGAATAATAAAATATAATGCTTGGGCTTGTGATTTCTATCAGGTAAAAATCAACCACATCTCTATGGGAACAAAATTTTTCATGGTGCTATGGGCAATGATTGCTTGCATTTCTATCAGTTTTTTTGCAAATTGACTTCTATCCTTACAGTGTTATAAGATAACTGTTGTGGCTTATGTCTAGTTGTCCCCCGAAAGCCTCATGAGGTCACAGAGTGGCTTCTAGAGTTTGTGATTAATTCATGATCTAGTGCTGAGATTATGAGTGTGAATGCTACACCCATCCTGCGTGGGTAGCCTGGATACAATATAAGGAAGGGAGAGAGGCTAGCTAGCTGCCACTACCGCTGCTCCTCCCTTTGCTCTTTGCTGTTTTCTGCCACCATGAACTGCTGCCCTCTGCCATGTGCCACTCTGCCTTAGATCCAGCTGAGTATGGGCTGAAACCTCCACTACCTGTGAATTAAATAAACCTTTCCTTCCTTAATTTTGGATGTTGGGTATCTTGTCCCAGTGATGAGAGAAAAGTAACCAAGACAATAACCTAGATATCAGGAAGACAGTGCTGCAAAATCAGGTTACCTCTAGAGGTTTCACTGCACAGTGCCCTAAACGCTCAGTTACTCTCTATTATGCTTGTTCAGATTTTTAAGGACTTTCTCCCAGACAATCCTGAGTTCCCTGACCACGCTGCACTCATCCCGGGCATTCTCACTTAAGCCATCAATCCACCAACTCCAGTAAGAGCTGATTCAAGTTTGTATCTTCTTCCTAATTCCCTCAGCTTCAAACCCAAGTGACTTCTCACAAATGCTTTTGAAGCTAAAAAAGAAAGTGATTTGTTTAAGTTCATTTAGCTTAGAAGAAGAGTGGAGGTTTGGGTACAGTATTAGCCAACTTCAGGAACTAACCTGGAACTAAATTCCTGTAACATTAACAGAAGGTGGTTTTGGAGATGCCCAAATTTAAGGGGCTGAAGCCAATGTTGTAGATCTTGTTCTCTCTTCATGGGGGGAGGGATCCGGAAGAGGAAGCCGGAGGCAAGGACTTCATTCGTCATTCTCCAGCTGAGCTGTAGATAAACACCTGTGCTGTTGGCTGCCCCTAGTGATTGTGGTTACTTTTGGGTGTGAGGCACTGGGAGCTCAGGTATTGTGACCCTGCTGTAGCTACCTCTTCTACTTTCCCTATGTAAGGAGGGCAGTCTTTAGCCTGGAGTTCTGAGTGGTAGTGGAGTAGGGAGTTGGGTTTTTCCTAGCAGGATGCTTTTCGGGTTTTCTGCATCTGCTCTGTCTTCTCTTTCACTCATGCCTCCTCCCGCATCCCCACATCTCGTCAGGAAGAAGTCTTGAGCCCCAGAAAGTCCTGCCTGGTTTTCCAGCTTTAGCAGCAAATCTTTTGCAGGTGTTTATTTCTCCTGGTGTGGTCTCTTTTCCTTTTTTTTCTGGATTCTAGGCTTGAACCCAGAGACTGTTCCACCGATTGATGGACAGATGAAAACAAATGACTGAGAGGTTAAGAATTGCTGATAGCTATGGTCCTTGCTCAGTGGAGAAGAGCTTGCAGTGGGAAAAGTCAGTATTCATCTGGTGGAAATTGTGTGAGGCATGCACTTGTGCCTGGGAGATGGCTGCTGTGGGTCTAAGCCCTGCCTCCTTCTTCATTCTCTTCTCTGCCACAGCACACCATTTATGCTGTCCCTGTGCTGGCAAAGATCTTTGCGGTTGGAACTTGTTTACTTTATTGGGAGGACAAGCGGAGGTCAGGTTGCTCAACCTGCGTGTTCAACCTGGTATTCTCTAATTTAGATGTGTTCTTAATATAGTAGTATTCTGGATAATACATCCCAGTGGAAAGAGAACCAGAAATGCGGAGACTGAGGGACTGAATCGATTTGCTTGAGCAACCTCACAGACATGGAGCCTGCACAGTTTTATGACAGTGCCCATGCGGCCCGCAAGATTCTTGAATCAACTCCAACGCCCACTCAGCTTAGGGATGGTGGGGCAGGAGGAGAAGCAGCAGCTCTTGGCTCAGTAATTCCTTTTCTCTGACCTGGGGGTAATTCCCAGCTAGGGCTGGCTGTCAGGTCCCCAGTATACCCAGCCTGCTCTTTCTTCAGAGCATATTCTGAAGTCTTTTCTTTGGTATGGTGTGGCGAGCACAGGGTCTCACTATGTAGCCCACACTGGCCTCGAACTGAGTCTTTTCTTTTAAATGGAAAAAATAAAACAAAATTTCATAGCAAAGTAATAGGAGGATAACAATAGTTGATACATTGCATATGGTTATCTTCAAAGTAGTTACTCAGAGTACAAGATATGGACATAAAAAAATTCTTCAGATGACATTAACACAAGCCTTTCTTTTCAATGAACACTGCTAGTCTCATGTGATTGAAGGCTTTCTTGCAGCCAGAGAGCCCACCCAGGCTCCCACTGACAGCAAGAACAAATTTACAAGTAGCACTTTTTCTGGGGAAGTCTCTTTGCTTCCTCTCTGTTTCAATCAGACTAATCTAAAAATACTTTGTAGCTTAGATGGCTTTCCCTTTTGGTGTAGTACTTCAAATAGGAGTGTCTCAGAAACTAACCACTATGTTGCCTTGAATTTAAAAAAAAGAGCATTCCTTTTTAGAGTCTCTCACTAGGAATGAGGTGAACTTGGACCCTGCTGTCTTGCTTCCTCTGTTTCTATGGTCACTTTCCTTTGGTTGTGTTTGCTGGAAAGAGGGCTATAAAATTATTATTCTTGAAGCATAATTCATATCTAAAATTCAAGCCTTTATGTGAATAGTTTTAATGGTAGATTTTCAAAGCTGTGCAATCATTACTGAATTCTAATTCAAACATTGTTGTGACCCCAAAGAAACTCTGTAGCCACTAAGGGTCGCTCTGCCTAAGACTCCTCCAGTCTCTGCTGACCACCACCACTCAGTCTGCCCTTTGTCCCTGGGTTTGCCTATTCTAGATGTTCTGGATTTTATTTATTTATTTATTTATTTATTTTTTTGGCTGGCTCAGGCTGCCTTAAGGGCCAGTCTGGTAAGGCATGTGGAGCTGGGGATCAAACCACGTTATCCTGAGCCTGACTGCATTTGCATAAGTAGAGGCTTAAACAACTGAGCTAACAGGCAGACCCCCTATTCTAGACATTCTGTATAAATGTAGTCATGCAATATGTGATGTTTTGTGTCTGTTCTTTTTCCAATTAGCATAATGTTTTCAGGCTCAATATTTGCAGCCTACACCTACTTCCTTCCTCTGCATTGATGGATAATATTTCACTGCGCAGGCAACCATGTTTCTCCGCTCATCAGCTGATGGC
>NW_004524583.1:16083245-16088377 GCF_000260255.1 Octodon degus
CAGGCAAGCACCTATTCTATTGAGCTATCTCCCCAGCCCCAAGAACAGCATTATTAATTATAAACAAAATGTTTTAAAGAAGATCTCTAGATTTTGTCTTCTAACATGAATGACATTCTTCTCTTATTGAATAGCAACTTCTCATTTCTCCCTCCTTCTGGTCTTTGGTGATCATTATTTTGTTTTCTGAGTCTATGAGTTTGGTTACTGTACTTTAGATCCTCTATGTAAGTGGAATCACGCAGTGTTCTCCTGTGACTGGCTTGTTTCACTCAGTGTCCTTAATGTTCATCCATATTGTAGGATATGGCAGAATTTTCTTCTTTAGGGGCTGAGTAATATTCCATTGTATAATTAAACCACACTCCCCCACACACACATTTTCATTGTTCATTCATCCATTTATAGAATAGCACTGCAGTGAATATGGCAAGCTGGATATCACTTCAGGATGAAGATTTCAGTACTTTTGGGTAAATATACAGAAGTGGGATTGTGGAGTCATACAGTAGGTACTTCTCATAATTCTTTGGAAATTATTATTTCCATAGTGGCTGTTCTATTGTATGTTCCTACCAGGAATGTGCAACAGTTTCAATATCTCCACATCTTCACAACAATTGTTGATTTATTTCTATTTTTGTGTGACGTGATGCTGTGTTGTGGGGTTGATTTGTGGTTCCCTGGTAGTTACTTTGGCTATTTGTGTGCCTTTGAATTTTGGTAATTTTGTAGTGTGCAGTTTTTGAATTTATTTACTTGATTTTTTGAATTTTAATATAAATTTCCTTTCCCCGATTTTAGAAGTTTTTTGCTTTATTCCTTTAATAACTTTTCTTTCTTCTCCTTCTGAGATTCCCAGACTTATACATTGGTTTGCCTGATGGTGTTCCATACACTTACTTGGCTCTTTTTATTTTTCTTTCTTCCTGTTTTGTTCTTTGGATAGGATAATTTCAAACTACCTACCTTCAAGTTTGGCTCATTCTTCCTGAGTATGTTTACACTGAAACCCTCTAGTGAATTTTTCAAATACTTACGGTATTACCCAACCCCACCCTTTATGTTTGGTTATGTTTTATATTTTCCATCTCTTTGTTAGTAATCTAATTTTGTTCATTGTTTTCTTGAGTTCCCAAAATGTCTTAAGACAGTTATTTTAAATTCTTTATCAGGGAATTTATTTACATCTATTTCTTTAGTATTGATGTCTTCATCTGTTTTTATTGCTGTAATGAAAAGACTGGGAGTGAGTAATTTATGAAAATAGAGGTTTATTTGACTCATGATTTTAGAGACTAGGAATCCTAAAAATAGTGCCAGCAGCTGCTTGACACCTGGTAAGGACTGTGGTAACATGGTAGAGGATATCGTTGATGGGACGGAGCAAGCATCCTATTTCATTTCTCTCTGACTCTTCCTATAACACCACTAATCAGGCAGGGGCCCAACCTCATGCCCCTATTGAACTCTAATTACTTCCCAGAGATTCCGTATCCAAATACCACTAATGTAAGTTTAGGGATTAAGTTTCCAATAAATAAATCCAATAAGTGAATGGGGGACATATTCAAGTAATCAATTTAAGAAGTTGATTTTGTTTCTTTGTTTGGGTCCGGAGTCCTTGTTTCTTTATATGTCTTGTAACTTTGTGTTTGGATCTGTCATTCTCTCTTAGTCTTTACAGAGTAGGTTTACGGAGGGCAGACCTTCACTAATCAACCTGGGGATAAGTTATTGAAGCCCTGAAAACATTTTTGGGAGAGAGGATGTCATTTTCTGGAGTCTGTGTGTGCAATTTCTCAATTAGGGAAGCTCACTTGTTTGTTTTCTAGGAGCTTGTAATCTCTTGCTCTCTCTGGTGTCTGACATTGTAGATTTTGTGGTTCTAGAGCAGCAAGCTACCCCTTTCTTCCTTTTTTTCAGAAGCCACAAAACATCAGTATCCCTGTTCCCCATCGATGCCCTGAATCAGACAAGACAGATGCCAACCCTGTGCTGGTCCTCTGAAAAGTTAGGATCTGGGCACACACTCTTCTCCTTTCTCTCCTGCTGGAAGAGGACTCTTGGACAGTTTTCCTTCTCCCACTGAGCCTCTCTAGCATAGCCCATTGCCCCTAGGTTTTTTTTTTACAGTCACTTATTTATACCTCACTTCCCCCCCAAATGTGAATGCAAATAGCATTTAGTTCATAGAGTTGTTCTGAGGATTAAACAAGTGCATATGTGTAAAACACTTCAAACAGTTCTTGTCATGTAACAAAAAAGTGTCTAAGACAAAAAGAATTGCAACAACAATAATACCCTGAACTATACCACTCTGCATAAAACCCTGTGAGTTTCTAGGTGTAAGAGGGACCATGCCTTTATTGTGGGTATCATCTGAGAAGTTAAAAGAGAACTTAGTGTGTAACAGAGACCACTAACAAATGTCTCTAAAATGAATGGACTAGTGGACTTTTTATTCCTACTCAGAAGGCTATTCCTTATGAGCATATGGAACAAGACACTTATTATCAAGTGCTTGTGAGTTTCTTTGGGGAATCCTTTTGCAAAGTCAGTGGGGAGTATGTATATGAAATGTTGCTTTGAATTAAATTTCAGAAGTTGAAGAAGATGCTGACATCTAAGAGGAACAATCCAGGAAAAAGGAAAGGAAAACATTTAGTGAGGTAAGACTAAGGTCATCATTCATGAGGAAGACTTTGTAATAAGTCAGATTTAAAAAATCCTGTTACAGTTTGCTCTTGCTCTAAAAGGGAACAGATAGTAAATATGTTAGGCTTTGTTACAGCTATTTACCTGTACCAACATAGATAATGTGTAAATAAGTTCTATTGGCTACTTTGTTTGAACTTTATTTACAAAGCCTAAATGAAAGTTGGATTGACCTTTGAGCTGTAGTTTGCCCAGCCTCCTTATTAGAACAATATGACAAACTAATAAAGGAACATCAGTAGGATGATGAGAAGTGGAAAAACAACTTGTTCAGAACCTTTTGAGAGAAGAGAGGCGATGGTAATGTACTGGAATAGCTCTTGCCTTGTACACATGAAACTTGGTGTAGCTGCTTCAGTCTTAAGTGTAACAAACATGGAGAAGAGAGGGAAACAAGACAAGTAATGTCATCATTTTGTGAGAAGAAAAAATACTTTGATCATATTAAAACTCATTTCCCTTCTTTTTGAAGGGTTCAGGGAGATTTGAATCCAGGGCCTTGCCAAGTGCTCTAAAACTGAATTACATTCTCAACCCTGAAACCAATATTTAAGGTAGAAAGGGCAGAAAATACAGAAGAGACTTTTTCGATTATTTCTCTCTGAAGAATGGAGTTTTAAATCTATGTTAAAGACACTGATGATCTGGGAAATCACAGAATTTAGTGCATTATAATAACAGCATACCCTGAATCATCTGCCGTCTGCAGCTTCACCCTCTCAGCTTCCTCCATGCTGCAGAGATGCTTCTACTTCCCCTCAAGAAGGGGTGCATTTATTTAAAATCAAAGAGATTCATTGGTAGCTGAGACATGTAGATTCTTTCACTTTGTCATTGATGAGCATGTGATCTATAAGCCAAATTCCATCTTTTTGTTCCTGAAAGTATTTTTTCCCCTTTTCCTATTTGACTTCTACCTGAGGAAAAATGAAATCAAGGAATAGAATCTTATGGAGGAAAGTCCCCAGTCCCTTACAATTTCATTTGTAGAATGACCTTAGGACCTGGATACAAAGAGCCAGAATATTGGGGTGTAGCTCTAATGAGTCAGTTCTGGTACATTAATTTGCAAACCATTGGAGCCTCCAGTATGATTACTAAGTTGGCTGAGTTACTGAAGAATTGTAACTTAACTTTGCTGTATAATTATCTGAAGAATCACAAAGGTAATAAATGTACGATTTTTTAAAGAAACATTACAGCAGAGATGTGTAATTGGCACTTTAATGATCCAGTGGCAGCAAATTAGATATTAATATGATTACAAAATGATAATTACTTTTGGCAATGAATCAGCATCACCTTTCAGTAGTCCTTTTCAATACATTCTTGGGACTCTTATTGCTATTAAGAAATGGATCAGGCTAAGGTTGAGTGGATGCTATGGGAAAAAGTAAATTAATTACTTACCGAAACAAGTGGTTGTTCTTTATATTCTCAATTAGTCTTAGGGGTTTAATAACAGCAGTAGCATACTACATCTTTTCCCCCCTGAATGATGCTCAAATGACATATAAACTTTTTATAATGTAATTACTACTCATAAATCATTTCATTTATGAAATATAGTGGCTTCTGAGAAGATGAGATTGCTTTTCACAGTCTCATTAGTTTAGAAGGAAAGACAAGAAAAATCTTGCCTCTACTAGAAAGACAGGTAAGGATGGGGAGATGATTTAGTGGAATGTTACAAGCACATTGCATGAGAAAGAAATGATGTCATATAGTATACACATGATGTGATATGTATACACAAAGTATTAGCAAAGCATTTTTGCATACATAATTAAATTTAATCCTTATAGATTTGCATTTTGGAAGCAGTAGGTTTATGTAAGTTATTCTAGAGAAAGCACTCCTTAAAAGATCTACAATTTTTTAGAGTTATGTTGTGTACTGACTCTAGAGCCTTGTGCATGATCTACCACTGAGCTTATATTCCCAGTCCTGAAAACATAGATTTCACTTCAATTCCTCATACTGGACCATAGCTAATGAAAATACATACTTTATCATAATGGCAGCCGGCTGTGAGTCTCAGTAGTTTTGCTGGAAGAATACAGGAAGCAATCATTGTGTTCACCCACTTGATTTGACAAATGGTACAAGATATACATGTGTGTCAAAGTACAAACAAGTGAACCCCATATACATTATGTGCTATTACATTTTTGTGTATTTATACTTTTTATTAGACGTTTTCTTTTGATTTTTCTTGTAGAATTAGCCTAACTCAGTACAATGTCACATGGAAAAGCTACTTTTTCAACTTTAGGAGGAGGTTGAAAGTGAATCATCATATGACTCAGCTACCCATGGTACTTGGATCATGTAAGCCAAAGAAGTTAGCAAGATATGACACAGGATAGATAGCAAGATGGTCTATCTATCTATCTATCTATCTATCTATCTAT
>NW_004524583.1:16088477-16113466 GCF_000260255.1 Octodon degus
AATGAAGACCTTGATTCAGATGAGGAAGAAAAGGGTAGTGTAAATAAGAGTAGTGTAAAGAAAAGAGTATTGTAAATATGTGACTGATCAAAATGTTACAAAATTGTCACATATACCTCAATGATCCAATGTTAGAACCAGGTCAGAAAATATTAGATTCTTACCAGGGGTGAAACCTATTAGGTGGAATACCAACTGCTGTAGTCAGGGCTTGCAAGGGGAACCATTTAATACAGGACACATAATTTATAAGATTATTTTATAGTAGTCACCTAAAGAGTCAAAAAGAGAGTTCAGGAACTATGTCCACACCCTAAAGATGCAAAGAATCCAGCTGATGGCCTGGATCCCATGGCAATGTCCCGCATGAGTCCAGCTGGAGACCTAGAGTCCATAATAATGCCCTTCATGAGTCTACCTGGAGACCTAGAGTCCACAAGAATGTCTCATGCGAGTCTGCTTCAAAGATCTGTGCTAAGAAGTCACCAGTGTCAATAGTGGAAGCTAGAAAGTCTTTGCCAGTGGGATGGAGCCAGGATGCACTGGAGCCAGGACGCACTGGAGCCAGGACGCACTGGAGCCAGGAAGCAATGTTCAAAGCAAGAACCAAAGTTTCTCAGAAAAGTACCACAGGCATCCTCAGTGACAGCAAGGTCCCAACATTCTCTGATGATGATAACAATTGAGTTCATATCAAGAAAGTTAGTGTGATAAGCTTCTCCAGGAGATTGGACCATGTACCATCCTTCCTTCTGGATTCAGGAAGCAATGCTCAAAGTAAGGAACAGAACTCCCTCACAGTGAACTGTAGCCATTTTCAGTGACAACAAGGCTGAAAGTTCCTTTGGTGATGAAAACAGCCGAGTTCATATCAGAAATACCAGTATGAAAAGCTCTTCCAGGAGAACCAAAAGCTCCCAATAGCACCCTTTTTTCTTCTCCAGTTCTTTTTATTTTGTTGGCAACAAACCTCAGGTGGAACCTCCATACCCAGAATCATGCCAATTCAGTTCCTCTGGGTGTTACAAACTGACTACCAGTTTCAATTCACCTCACCAATACTGTGATTCAATGTTAAAATAGCTTTCAATGGAAAGTATGTTACAAGATGTTTTGAAATACATTAAAATATAATAAAAAATCTATATGCATCAATACTGACACTTAAAAAATATATTTATCATGACACCTCACTATCTGAACTAAAAGCCTTCACTTTTATCACTCTAATTGTCAGAATCTAAAGGACTTGTGGAGCAGTGATGGATGTGACATTGAAATTTTTAGAACACTAATGACACTCAAGAGATTTACTGCTCTTCAAAATTGGCTACATTTTGACAACAAAAAGACCCACCAAGAAAGAAAAAAAATCAACAATTTGTCTACTATTTGCTCATTTGTTGAAAGCTTTATTTTGAACTGTCAAGCAGTTTATACACTGTTTGAATATTTGTTGATTGTTGAAAAACTTGCATCATTTCATGGTTGTTGCACCTTTTGGCAATGTCTACCAAGCTAAATTTTCTAAATAGTAGTATGAAAATATGGCCCAAAAGATGCAAAGACATTTTACACCTTGAGTTTAGAAATTTATCTTAGAATTCAGCCCTAGGCATTTTTTGATGCAATAATAAACCATATGATTTTGTGCATAGACTTGTTGCATCTATTTCAAAAAATAAGCCAAATATCACATTTGAAAGTTGGTTCACTAGTTACCCACTGATATTATTTTAGCTAAAAAAAAAGAAACACCACCAGTTGACCCAGACAGAATTGTTCACAAGAACAAAGTTAAGATTCCTGAAAAAATGTTGATATAATACAATCTTTTGATTTCATAAAGGCATGACACTGGCCTCCTATGTGACAGAGAAAAACAAATCAGTATTGATACCATCAATGTTATAACATTAATGATAAGATTGATAATAAGGCTGGATGATAGTCCTAACACTCAGGAAGCTGAGGAAGGAGAGTCCTATAAGTTCAAGGCCAGCCTGTGCTTCATATTGAGTTCCAGGCTAGCCTGGACTACAAGGCAAAACCTGTCTCAAAACAAACAAACAAACATAATAGTGAACTCTCAACATAAATGAAGCCAAAGTCACATTTTACAATAAAATACAAGTCAGAGTAGATGTTGTTGATGAGTCATGCAGCAACTATGATATTACTTGAAGCACAAACCATTGGCAAATAGTTGTATCTTACTTTATCTCAAACATATGAGGTACAAATAGTTTCATGGTTTACAAAGAGAACAGGCACAAAGCATCACAAAGAAGTTTTCTTAGAGGATTAGGACTAGGATTGGCAAATGATCAATTACAATGGAGCAAGAATTATACGTATTTGACAAAAAGAACCATGGAGCAGACTGGTGAACGAGCAGGTAAAAAGTCACAAGAACCACCTAAGTAAACAGAAAGACCAGCAAGATGACATATGTCCTACTAATGCAAAGAATTCATTGAAGAGTTGATTCTTTGAGAGAATAAAAAATTTGATAAACTTCTAACCAACCTTATCAAAAAAAAAGGAAAAGAAAAAATTCAAATTCACACAAAAAGGAATGAAAAGAGCAAAATGACTACAGACCCTATGGAAGATCAGAAGATCAATGCCTACTTCTAAAATATTTACTCTCATAGGATAGAAAACATAGAAGAAATGGACAGATTCCTAAATACTTATGAATTACAAAAGCTGAATCAGGCAGATATAAAAATTTTAAATAAAGCAATATCAGTCATTGAAATTGAAAATGAAATATTATACCTACCAACAAAGAAAAGCTCAAGTCCTGATGGATTCACAGCTGAAATCTATAAGAAATTTAGAGAATAGTTAATGCCAACTTTTATCAAACTCTTCAGTGGAATTGAAAGGGATGCAATTCTTCCAAGCTGATTCATGTAGGCAAGTGCTACTCGGATATCAAAACTGGAAAAAGACCCAAACAAAAAAGAAAACTATGGGTCAATCTCTCTAATGAACATAGATGCAAAAATCCTTAATAAAATGCTAGCATACAGAATGCATCAAATCGTCAAGATCACATCATGGCCAAGAGGGATCCAACTCAGGAATGCATGGGTGTTTTAATAGACATAAATCAATGTAATACTCCACATCAACAGAGCCAAAGACAAAAATCACATAGTCATCTCAATAGATGTAGAAAAGCTTTTGACAAAGTCCAACACTAATTCATGGTAAAAAAAAAAAAAAACCAAAAAAACACGATATATAATTGGAAGAGATAGTTTTTGCTCAACTTGATAAAGCCCATGTATGCCAAACCAACAGCCAACCTTATACTAAATGGACAAAAACTGAAAGCCTTCATGTTTAAATCAGAATTAAGACAAGGTCTCTGCTGTCACCAGTCCTATTCAATATAGTTCCGGAAACATTAGCCAGAGCAATTATCCAAGAAAAAGATATAAAAGTAATAACGAACAGAAAGGAAGAAAATTATCATTATTCACAGATGACATGACACTCTACATAGAAGACCCACCAAGAGACTTGTAGATTTAAAAACCAACTTCAGTAGTATAGCAGGATACAAAGTGAACACTCAAAAATCAATAGCATTTCTCTATACAAACAATTAATACACCCAAAGAAAACTTAATGAAACTACATTTCACAATAACATCCCCCTAAAAAGAAATACTTAGAAATCAATCTCACAAAGGAAGTAAAAGATTTATACACTGAAAATTATAGTGTATAGATTTATACACTGAAAAGAGATTAAAGAGGATTTCAGAAAATGGAAAGATATACTTTTCTCCTTGAAGGAAGAATCAACTGTGGAAATGACCATACTCTCAAAATTGTTATACAGATTTAATGTAATCCCCATCAACATACATTACCATACTTCATAGATCTAGAGAAAATATTTTTAAAATTCATCTGGAATCAGAAGAGACCCAAAATAGCAAAAGCAATCCTGAGCAGCAAAGACAAGGTGGGGGACATTAAAATCCCCCATTTGAAATTAAACTGCAAAGCTACTGTGATAAAATCAGCATAGTGTGGCATACAGACAGACCTGAGGATGAATGGAGCAGATTAGAAGATGCAGACACAGCTACAAACACACTCAGCCACCTTGTCTTTGACAAAGGGGCCAAATATGTCCACAGGAAGGAAGATAGCCTCTTTAATAAATGGTACTGGAAAACCTGGCTTTCCACATTCCAAAGACTCAAATTAGAAACATGTCTAGCACTACGCTAAAGTCAAAATAGAACAAAGACTTAAATATTAAAACAGAAACATGAAATCTACTGAAAGATAAAGTAGGTAGAAATCTTAAAGACAGGGATAGGTAGAGAGCTTATGAACACAAACCAAACTGTATGGGAACTACTTCAAGAATCAACAACTAGGAACTCATCTTTCTGAAAAGCTTCTGCATATCAAAGAACTCACCAACAGAGTAAAAAGAGAATGCATGAATTTGGAAAATATTTTAGCCAACTGTCACTCAAACAAAAGACTTCTATCTAGAACATACACTGAATTTTAAAAAGTCAGGCCCACCAAATTCAAAGACCAAATAACACAATGAGCATCTGAGATGAATATATACTTCTCAGACAAAAAAAAAAAAACAAAACCAAATGGAACATAAATATATGAAAAACTGAGGGCTGGCCAAATAGTTCAGTGGATTAAAGCACCTGCGAGCAGGCACTGTGCCAGCCCCGCTTCCGGGGTGCGCTGAGACGGCAATTGAGACTGGGCATGGTGGTGTATGCCTGTAATCCCAGCACTTGGGAGACTGTAAACAGGAGAAGCACTACAAGTCTGATCTAGTAGTGAGACCCTGAACATCCCCTAGACCCGTCCCTAAAATACAGAAAAAAATATGAAAAACTGTTCAGCATCATTGGTCATTTAAGAAATGCAAATTAAAACAGCACTGAGATTTCATCTCACTCTAGAAAAAATGACTATCATCAAAAAATCAATTAATAACAAATGCTAGCAAGGCTGTGGAAGAAAGAACCCTTCTCCACTGTTGGCGGGAATGCAGGCTGGTACAACCACTGTGGAGATCAGTATGAAAATTCCTTTAAAAAGTAGGATTAGACATCCCATTCAACTCAGCTATTCCTCTCCTGGATATTTTTCCAAAAACTCGGAAAGCACCATATGACAGTGATATATGTGCACCTATGTTTATAGCAGCACAATTTGTAGTAACAAGATCTATGAAACAACCAAAGTGTCAATCAAGGAGTGAATAAAAAAGATGTGGTATTTTTATACAATGGAGTATTGCTCATGTGTAAAGAACTATAAACTTTGAGGCTTTTACAGATAAATGGATACAATTAGAGATCAAACTTATAAGTAAAATAAATCAGACCCCATGGATAAGCAGTGTATTTTCCCCTGTATAAGATATTTAAAAAGTAAATAAAATCTGAAGATACAATAGATATTGTAAAAGAGAAAGGTACTGCTCAAAAGGAAGCAACAACTGGGATGAGGGAGAGGAGAAAAGAAAGAAAGAAGGAAAGGAAAAATATATACATAAGATAGCTAAAATAATTGTACTATGAATTTCAATTGTTTATTGAAATGAACAGTTAATGCTCAATTTTTTATATTTTAAATGCCTATATCTGGTAATTGAGCCACTACTTTGAAGATAACAACATGCAACATAACAACCATTGTTAATTTCTTATCATGTTTTGAAAATCTGTATTGTTTTTGTTTTTTGAAATTTGTTATTTTAAAATAAAAGAAGAAAATTATGTTCATTGTACACACTCATTACATATTAAAAATTTAACATTTTATTGATTTTTACCTTTCTGTTAAGTACACATTATGTAATATAATCATAGAATTAAAAATCCATCAAAAAAAGTATTCCTAAAAAATCAACATAGACATTACACACTCCATAATGTGCCTTTTCTAAAAATTTTCCATGATGATCCCAAGAGTGGTTTACACCATCTTTGCAAGACTCAACCAGGGCAGGGGCTAGCAAGATAGCTCAGTGGACTAAGTGCCTGTTTAGGCAAGCTCAGGGACCACAGTTCAATCCTTGGCACCACATGCCACAGCAGCCCTGACCCTGGGCATGCTGAACTGGCCATCGAGACTGGAGTAGTGGTGCCAGCCTGTGATCCCAGTGCTGGGGAGGCTGAAAACAGTAGGTTCACTATGACTCCTCTTATATTAAAAAAAGCTTAATAATAATAATAATAATAATAATAATAATAATAATAAAAGACTCAAACAGGGCAAGTTTCTGCAAGTTTTGTATGTTTGGTGAGTCACTATGAATCTGTTTTTCATAGATTAAAAATTAATACTCAATATACCAAAAGTTAATAATCTTATAATGCTTTGACTAGTTATAGTTTAGTTATAGTTGAAATTGAAATTGAAATATTCCTCTACCTGTTGCTAACTCATCCTTACCTAATCTCTTGCTGTACATATTGTCAATATTGAATTTCACCACATGTTCCTGTTCTCTGTTAAAACTGAATGAGATTAAGCACCTTTCAATAATGAGAGTGGATGCTTTATTGACCTATTTCTTACTGCTCAGCTCTATGTTTGATTTTTCTTTTGCATGTAACTCTGAGTCTTAAATAGTTTCTTTTGCATAAATAATACGAGAAACTGAATTGTAAGGTACTGAGGTCACTGGCAGAGGGACAGCTAATGTTGAGGCCACCTTGCAGGACTCTCAAATCATTTATTTGGAAAAGCCACTTTGTGGGGTCAGTGATGGCTGAGAGATAGCTGCTAGGAGAAAACCTGGGGAAAGGGATTCATATCTGGGGCTCTGAATTAATGCATAAAAACAGCCCTTTGTGTTTTTGAGTTCCTGGTTATAGAGTGAATATCTATGACTCCAGAGATACACACAGCATTCATTCATGTTTTCATCTGCACATTGAACAATTATTCAATAGCTGTGATAGTTCAGGCACCAAGATAGCTCATGGATATACGGAAATTAGCAGAGCAGAGGTACTACTCACCTTCCCAGGAATGCAGTGTAGACGGGTGACAGACTCGTTGTTATTTCTGTAAGAAAACTTAAAGGCAGCAGGAGTTGGTTAGGTTCATTTTTCATTTTTTTCTGTCTTTCTCTCCCTTTTTATTCTTTTTCCTTGTCTTTTCTTGCCTTCCTTTGTCTTCCAATTCTCCTTTCCATCTCTTCCTCAGAACATCCAAAAATCATTTGCAGTGTAAAACAGATTTGATAACACTTACCTTAGTAGCTAATGTTAATTTAGCTGAATATGCCGTAAAGTCCTGGCTAGCTCACTTTTGCTTTTTAATGGTTTTCAGAATTCCTGGCAGGAGTAAACATCCTCAGGAGGAATGTTAGTGTTAGAAAACCCCCTGGAGGCTCTTATTTCCCTGTGCTGCATTTGTTTTTATGAAAGCAGCCTAGGAAGAAAGGTCAGTATCTATTACAATAATAACTTCCATTTACTTCTGGGTGCCAGGAATTTTCTGTAGATAATCTCTCAATTCTCACAGCAAAGTTTGGAGTTGGCATGGCAATTTTTTTTTCAGCAGATGAAAAAGTTTAAAGGGGAGAAAAGTTTAGGATCTCACAACTTGCTTGTGGTGTAGCTGGGATTTGGACTCAGAACCATAATATGACAAAGCCCTTGTTGCCCTTTTCTGTTCTTACTGCTTCTAGAGCCCTTAAATAACATTTATCTCTACTGCTTAATATTTATTGGATCCTTCTTGTTTTTCCCAAATACGGATACAGCCAGGGGATGCCTTTCTTTCTCTTCTGCCTACAAGACTACTTTAATTTTTATTATTTTCATTTTAATTTAATCTTAAAAAGATCTTTAGCTTTTCTCTGGTTCCAATCATGGTACAAAGGCTGATCATGTCTTTTAACGAGAAAAGAAAAATAAAATTTCTTCTTTTGGGGTTAATGAGGAGACTGACCCAAACATTAAAGTATGTTAAGTATACAGGGTCTCTAGAGATTCCATTTTTGCATAGTATCGACAGTTACTTTTTGCAGGTAGAACAAAGGGAGGTGCAAAGGCAAAATCAAATTAATTTTGTGTTGCTCAGGAGTTAGAAATTAGTTGCAAAAGCAATAAGGATTGTTTTGTTAGGATCATCACATAAAAGTCATATTTTAATAGAAAGATTTTGATGGATGTGCTGGTGTCTTTTGAAATTCTTCTGTCACTTAGCATTTTTTAGAAGGTGGTCATAGGGCATTTGTAAATAAATATCACTGGCTGCACATTTTATTTTAGGAGCATTATTTTCTTACCACAGAAATGGAGATTTTAACTTGACTTTGAAGTCTGCTCAGCTAGAAAACTGTATTTCTAGCTGCAGAAGAGCTTCTAACTCTTGATGAGGACTGGTTGCTTTTATCCCTCCTAGTAATAATTTTGCATGAGACCCAAGTGCTGCACCAAACCTTAGTGTCAGTAGATAAGAATTTTTAGGAATGAAAATTAATTGCAAGACTCTGAGACACACTGCTCATTGGCTAGGACTTCAAGGTTTGTTTGGAAGCTCAAGGTTAGATGCCTGAAACTTTGCATAATCACCATTACCAGCAATGTTGGCTAAAAATATGCATGCTGGCAAGAATCTACCGAAAAAGCTGTGCGTGCTTTTAGAACGCTTCACAGAGATGAAGCTATATTTCATTTATTCACTTACTCATTTCAACAATGACTTATTGAATGCTTACTGTGCACTTCTCTATGATAGAAAAAAGAAAACAACTGAAGTTATTTGTTCTTGGAATATTTTATAAAATTCACAGTAAAGCCATATGAACTTACAATTTTTTCCATGAGAATGTCTTAATGATTTAATTTTTAAAATAATAATGGTTTTGCTAATTTGTGCATGTGCTCTTTTTTTAAAAAAAATCTTCTATTTATTTGATACAGGGTCTTGTCGCAGTTTGGACTCGTAGTGATCCTCCTGTTTTCAGCCTCCCCATCTCTGGGATTACAAGCCTGTGCCTCCACTCCAAGTCTCAGTGGCCAGCTCAGTGTGCCTGGGGTTGGGGCCAGTGCTGCATGTGGTGATGTGGATTGAACCACAGTCCCTGTGCTTGCCTAAGCAGGCACTTAGGCCAGTGAGCTATTTGACCATCCAGAAGTTTACTTATTAATATGCAAACATATGACTTTCTAGCTATCGGCTTAATTTCACTGAAGCCAAAGACTGCTTTGTTGTGAGTTTTCTGTTGAAGTTGCATCTTTTTTTGTTGTTTTTAAAATTAATTTTATTGATACATAATTTTGCAACTTTTAAACATTTTTAAAGAAAATAAAAATTAGAAATGATACAGAACTTCACTAAACAAAATTATAGGAATTTGATAATGGTTGCTGTATTGCATGTTCTTGTCTTCAAATATACATAACAATGATATTCATCATAAAGAATTTGTGCACCCACATAAAATACCTTGATTCTTCTTTTTTCCCCATTTCCCTGCCCTCTCTTCAATCCCTCTTCCCTTCCTTATTTCCAAAGCCTTGATTCCAGTTTTTCCTTTAGGTTCTTTTTCTTTCTCTACCTTCCTTTCTCTGTCCTCTCCTGCCTTTTTCTCCTTCCCATCTGAACATTTTCTTCCTGTCTCACAAGATCTATTGTTCATTTTGGTTCTCTTTTACCCTTTTGAGTTCTCACATGAGAGAAACAATGCGATATGTGAAGATATGTATCTGATTATTTCATTTAGGAATATTGTCTCAAGGTGCATCCAGTTACCTAGATACATCTAAAATTTATTATTTTATGGCACAGCAGTACTACACTGTATTAAAAAAAAACCTCACTTCTTCTTTATCCATTCATTGTTTCATGGGTATTTAGGCTGTGCCCAAGATTTGGCTGTTACAAACTGTCCCACTATAAACTTGGGTGTTCATATATTGCTGTACTATGATGATTTTAATTCTTTCAGGAAAATATCAAGAAGGAAGTAGCTGGGTCAAATGTAAGCTTTAGGTTTTTTTTTTTTTTTTTTTTTTTTTTTCGTTTTGTTTTCTTTTGTTTTTTGTATTTTAGGGAAAGGTCTGCAGGATGTTCAGGTCTCACTACTAGATTGGATTCATAGTGATCCGCCTGTTTAGGCCTCCCAAGAGCTGGGATTAGAGGCCTGCACCACCCCTCCCAGTCTCAATTGCCATCTCAGTGTGCACTGGGGGTCAGGCCGGCACAGCTGGTCCTAGGATTGAACCCTCTGCACCTGTGCCTGCTTCAGGTGCTTTAATCTGCTGAGCTATTTGGCTGGCCCTAGGTGTGTTTTTTATTGAGGAAACTTTACACAGATTTTCATGATGGTTGCACCAGTCTGCACTCTTTCCAATAGTGGAGAAGGGTTCATTTTCCCCCCAGGTCTGCCATCATTTTTTTTGGTTGATTCCTTGATGATAGCTATTCTTTCTAGGATGAGATGGGATTGCAGTGTTGTTTTAATTTGCACCTTTCAAAGGACCAGTGATATTGAACATTTTTAGATATTGAATATTTATTTGCCATTTCTGTTTCATGGATTTCATTTGTTTTCTGTATTTGGCATTCATGGTTTACATCATTTTCCTATACCTTTCTATGTTTAATCTGCCTCTGCTCTAGAATCACTAAACAAGGCTTTCATTGTAGCCACCATCTCTGTAGTTATTTGTAAGATTACTTCAGATTTGACTTTTTCTAAAGCTTTATTTATTTGCTCTGTTACTTCTGCTGCTACTATTTCAGATTTTAGGTGAGTGGCTTTCAGATTGTTCCACTCATCGCCCCCTGTATTTTCTGTTGGTGAGCTGGGAGTCTGATGTCACATCTGGTTTAAGCGTCTTCACATTTTTGTGGGATTTTAATTTTTTGTTATTAGTTTAATTTCTGGTTTGATAATTTTAAATTGCCTATGATGAGTAGCTTTACTTGTAGTATTTAGAACCCTGAGGAATGACTACTGCTCAGAGGTGTCTTCCAGTGTACCTGGCTTTTGGGTTTTGAGTTGGCTGCAAGATATTAGCTCTTCAATTTATTGGGGATGAGAAGTTGCTGTCCCCTTGGCCTAACTCCTTATCCTTTGACACTGACTTATCAAGTTTTACATGACCTTTAAGCAATCTTAGTTTTGATATACCAGGAAGAGCAATTGGTTAGACCCATTATGACACTGACTAAAGTGTCACCATTAGCAATAACAAACGCATCAAACACAGCCTAAAAAATGACAAACTGAGGAAATTATTAATTTTTCATCTTTAATCATATGACAAGGATTTGTGGCTATATAACAAAATTGAAAGCAAACTATAAATTGTATGCAGCAAATAAGCCCTCAATATGGTGATTTTACCCACAGGGGAGAAAATTTAAGGGTTGGGGGAAAAATAGAGAAATAGACGATAAGGACAAGGTTAGAAGCAAGGCTGGAGGACAAAAGATTTTATGTGAACTTTGGAAACTGGTAAAGACAGGAGATAGGAGGGAAAAAGAGAAGGAATAACTAAAAACAATAATAATGGAACAACAACAGCAAATCTAGTTACCATGTTCACTTACATAAAAACAAAAGTAATCAAGAAGAAACAAAAGAAAAGAAAAACAAGAAAGTGCAGGCAGCAGAGCCCTGGTCCAAGCTGATTAATCCCACCAAGCCAGCTGTAGCCTTATGGCAGGGGAGTAGATAATCACAGTGAGCCCACACCTTTAGTGCCACTGCATTTCAGGCTGGTTTTCAGCCATAAGGCTGGAACCAGACCTGTTCATTCTTCAGCAGTCCATGCACGCTGTCTAATAGAACTTGGCTCTCTGCCTTCTTCTGACTCAATCTCCATTCCTCACCACAATGCTGTGAGGTGCTGGATGGAACTGCAGTTTCTCAGAGCTCCAAGCTCAGTTGGTCACTCTCCAAGGTAGCTCCCTGCCTGTCACTCTGTCCAGGGCCTGGGTATCTGTACCTGAATAACTCACCTGTCACTGCAGTGTGTTGTATCCTCTGGTCCAGTTCACTGGTGTGTCTCTCCATGGAGGACTCTGGGGTCACCAGTAGTCACAATGCATCTGTAGGTTTGAGCTGCCCTTCCCATGCAGTGAATCCAGGTTGAGGGCAAAAGCATTGCCTACTACCTGATCCTTCTTCACTGAAGCTTCTTTCTTTGCTGTCCCCATGGGCTTTAATTCTCACTTCAGAGCCTTATTGGGTCCTGAGAACCCACCTCCCTTCTTCTTCTCCTCCTCACATTGCTGTATTCTAGTGTCTAGACACCAAATCTTTTTTTTTTTCAGAATATAACTTTTGCCTTTATTTTGTGACCTACAGAAAATGAAGTGATACTATCATGAACATTTCCTTAACTTGATAAGAATGATATTACCAGGTAATCATCAGTGGCTGGTTTTCCACTGACATGTTGTCAGTCTCTTCCTGTTAGGCATTGTGAAAGCTTCCCAGTGTCTTACTATTATAATAAACAGAACAGAACACCTATCTATGTAGGTCTTTGTTCATGCCCATGTATGATTATTTTCCTGGGAGTAGAATTAATGTGGCACTCATTTCTAGAATTAATGTGGTACTCATTTCTGAGGTATATTGTCATATTGTATTCCAGGACAATTGTAATAATTGATCTTCTCCTGAGGACGATGTATATTTCTACATATACCTTCCAACATTGAATATTATTTTTCATTTTCCCCTTCCCCAGTTTCAGGAGGTATATGGGAATATCTTATATTAATAACATTTTTTGATTACTTGTGATATAGAATGTTTTTATATGATTATTAGCAACTGCAGGACACCAAATCTTGAGAGGTTTTTTCCTCTATTGCTCACAGCTCTGTCATCTGGCTGGAAGTCACTAGTCTATGAATCCTTTCTGAGTTAAATGAATGCAGTATATTGTTGGATCTTATTTGTTGATCCATTCTGCCAGTCCATTTCTTCTGACTGGTGAACAAAGACCATTTATATTGGTGGTTATAATTGATATGTTTTGACTTATCCATATATTATTTTCTGCTGTTAGTTCTTTTTATTTCTCTTTTTTATATTAATTATGTTAAGGAAGAAATAACAATGAGAGTTTCAAAACAGGATGGTAGGACAGTTACAGTAATTAATATAGTGAATATTATTGTCTTTGTAGTAGTTATTCATAGTACAAAATGCAGACATGATATCTTGTCTAAATGCTATTAGTTCAAAACTTTCTTCTTATTGAACTAAGAGAAAGTAGCTGCATATCTATGCTATTTTGTATATACAGATAGATATATTTTTCACTACAAAATAGCCCTTCATTTATATCCCCATTTTTTTGTTTACTCTTGTCAGAGATGGGTATTCCATTGCCATTCATATAATATAGGTACATGAATTCAGCAGAGTAATCCAATAGAGTCCAGTAGTCTATAATAGTAGTAGGTTATCTGCATGACTAGCAACATCAGAAGATGTTGAATTGAGACTTTTTAGCTCAGCATATTAATATGGCTTTACTTTTTATACCTTTTTTATACTTTTCTGCTGGATGTTTAAGACCAAGATAAAGCAAGACCTATATAACGAAAAATGTAACTTCTGTATATGACAAGGTCAGTCAAATCCTCTCAGGATTTAACCTGAAACCCTGTACTGCAATTTGTAGATCTTTTGTCAGTGTCAGCCATAGGGATGAGTCATGGGCATTGCTTGACCAATTTGCTCTCTGTGAAAGTCTGAGAGAATGTTTTCTCTCCAGGTGACTCTCCTTAGGCACACTCTACATTGTTGGTCACTTTCCTCTGTTGCCCCACAATTTCCTTTATCAGAAAATTTGGTCAGAACTGAGTTACATGATATTACAGTCCAATTCTTCTTACATCTTGAGTTTTCGCTGACCTTGCAGGAGTAGGGCTAAAATATTGGCTATCCTTGTAGCCCTTCTTTTTCTCTAAATTTTTGGTCTGCAAACTTAACTTGTTAATACTACAGAAGAGAAGCATAATGATATTATTACCCTAAAACATTGGCTGTTGAGCTTAACATCAGTATCTGTCTGAATATCAAATGCCTTAGACATGACATAGAACAGGTATTTTCCATCAATTGTTGATATGCCAAACATTAAATCCATACAGAGTGTGAAAAAACCCATAAAAAATAGTAAAAAAACCCAAATAAACAATTACAAATTTTTACACAGAAATTTAGAAATCTAACCATATACAACATTGTAGCAGGACAGTCCTATGACTTTTTTATTGTCTCTTGTTTTTATTTATTATCTTTTTTTAAAGGCAAACATTTACTTGAGAGAGAGAGAGTATAGCAGTAATTGGTATGACATTAGAAGCAGTATGATTTTAGAAGGCCAGCATAACATGGATTCTGAGCATAGTCCTAGTATTACACATTGCTATCTTCAGTGCAGTTGCTTCATTCACAGGTATCAGCATATATAGTTAGCCAGGGTGAGAATCCTACCAATTAGTTGCTAGTTTCAAAAACCTGATGGAGATTCTCAGTATCATTGCCTTAACCATCTTGTGTATATAAATGTGTGATTTTGCCCCTGCCATGTTTCCTAGCTTTTCTCCTTGCCCCCTCTTCCTTGTTTAATCCTTAAGTTCTCACTTTCCATTTAGTTGTGTTATATCTTTCTTTTTTATTTTATTATTTTATTATTTTCTATAATTTTATTGAGACAATAGCAATGAGACAGTTTCAAATCAAATTGGTATGACACTTTCAATAATTAACACATTGCATATTCTCTTCCTAGTGGTTGTGTTATACCTTTCAATTTTTATTTCTTCTTTTGAGTTTTTGCATTAGGGAAACTATATGATATTTACAGATGTGGGTCTGGCTTATTTCATTTATGAGTATATCTTCAAGTGGCATCCACTTAAATATGAAGGCTTTGAGTTTACTATTCTTTATAGCTGAGTAATACTCCATTGTATAAAAATGCCACACATTTTTCATCCATTTCTCAGGTAACAGGCATTTTGGTTGCTTCCAATATTTGGCTATCACACATTGTGCTGCTATAAACATAGGTACACATATACCACTATGATATGATGTTTTCAGTTCTTCTGGGAAAACTCCCAGTAGGAGGATGGCTGGTTTGAATGGAATTTCCAGTCCTAGTTTTTAAAGGCATCTCCACACTGATTTTCATAATGGTTGCACCAGTCTACATTCCCACCAGCAGTGGAGAAGGGTTCCTTTTTCCCCACAGCCTCTCCAACATTTGTTGTTGGGTGATTTCTTTATGATAGCCATTCTTTCTGGGATGAGTTCATATCTCAGTGTTGTTTTAATTTGCATTTCATGGATGACTAGTGATGTGGAGCATTTTTTCATGTATTTATTAGCTTCTAGAATTTCTTCCTCTATGAAGTGTAGTTCATCTCGGATGCCCATTTCTGGATTGGGTCATTAAATTTGGGGGCCCTAATGTTTTTTAGTTCTTTATAAATCCTAGAGAGCAGACCTTTGTCTGAGTGCTTATTAAGATTTTTTCCAAATTTGTGGGTTGTCTTTTCACTCTGTTGGTAATTTCCTTTAATGTGCATAAACTTCTCAATATGAGGAGGTCCCAGTTCTTAATTCTTTCAAGTGTTACCTGTGCAGTTTGATTTTTGTTCATGAACTGTTTGCATACTCTGATGTCTTCAAGAGTTCCTCCTACTTTCTCTTCCAGGAGATTTAGTGTTTCTGTTTTAATGATTAGATCTTTAATCATTTTGACTTTAGTGCATGGTGATAGACCTGGGTCAAGTTTTAGTTTTCGGCAGGTATAGAGCCAGTTTTTCTAGCACTATTTGTTAAAGAGGCTATCTTTCTTCCAGTAAGTATATTTGGCCCCTTTGTTGAAGATAAGGGGCTGAGTATGTTTGTAGAGATTTCTGCATCTTCTAATCTATTCCTTTGATTCTCATGTCAATTTTTTTTGACAATTCCATGGTGATTTTATCACAGTAGCTCTGTGGTATAATTTCAAGTTAGGAATCATAATGCCTCCTGCCTTGTCTTTGTTGCCCATGATTGCTTTGGCTATTCTAGGTCTTTTCTGGTTCTAAATAAATTTTAGGAATGATTTTTCTAGATCTGTGAGTTATGTTGGTGAAATCTTGATAGGGATTGCATTACATCTGTATAACAATTTTGGGAATATGGCCATCTTCACAATATTGGTTCTTCCTATCCAGGAGCAAGGAATGTCTTTCCATTTTCTGAAATTCTCTCAGATATATTTTTTCAGAGTACTATAATTTTCATTGAATACATCTTTGACATTTTTAGTTAGGTTAATCCCTAAGTATTTCACTTTTCATGGTGCTACTATAAAGGGTATTGTCTCTATAATTTCTCTTTCATTGTGTTTTTTAATCTGTGTAGAGGAATGCTATTAATTTTTGGGTATTGGCTTTGTATCCTGCTATGCTACTGAATTTATATACTAATTCTTGTAGCTTCTTGGTGGGGTTTTTTAGTTCTTCCAAGTAAAGTATCACATCATCTGCAAATAATTTTCTTTTAACTTCTTCCTTACCTATTCATATTCCTTTTATATCTCTCTCTTGTCTAATGGCTCTAGCTAATGATTCCAGAATTATATTCAAAAGGAATGGTAATAGAAGACATCCTTGTCTTGTACCAGATCTGAGAGTAAAAGATTGTGGTTTTCCCCCATTTTTGGGGGGGGAAATTGATTTATGTTAGCCATTGGGTTGTCATACATGACTTTTGTCAGATTGAGGTAAAGGTCATCTATCCCAATTTTCTGTAGGACTTTGAACATGAATGAGTGTTGGACTTTGTCAAAAGCTTTTTCTACATCAACTGAGATGATCATCATGTGGTTTGTGAATTTTGCTCTATTGATATAATGTATATTTATATATTTGTGTATATTGAACAATCCTTGTATTCATGGGATTAATCCTACCTAGTCATAGTATATAATCTTGATGAATTGCTATATTATATTTCCTAGGATTTTTGCATCTATGTTCATGAGGGAGAGTGGCTTGTAGTTCTCTTTTTTAGTTCATCTTTCCCTGGTTTTGGTGTCAGTATAATACTTACCTCCAGGAATGATTTTGGGAGGATTGCTTCCTTTTCAATTTCATTTTTTTAAATTTTATATTATTTTATTTCCACAATTTTATTGAGAAATAAATAGCAATAGAACAGCTTCAAATCAAATTGGTAGGACAGTTCCAATAATTAACACATTGCATACTGTCTTCCTTGTGGTTATTTGTTGTACAAGATGCAGACATGATATCCTATTTACAAACACTATTAGAACAAATCCCTCTATTCATTCAATTAAGAGAATGCAGCTATATATCTATCCTAACCATTTTGAATACACAAATACAAAGTGGTCATTCATCTTTATCCCCTTTTTTTGTTTAGTTCCATCATTTAAATATTATAGGTGTGTGAACTCAGCAAAATATTCCAAAATAGTCTAGTAGTCCATAATAGTATTGGGTCTTCCACTTGACTGGCAATGTCAGAAGTTGTTGACCTGAGTCCCCTACAGCTCAACATAACAACATGGATTTACTTATACTTCAAATTCATCGAAGAGTTTGAGGAGTATAAGGATTATATTTTCTGCACATTTCTTGTAGAATTCAGCTGTGAATCCATCACTACCTGTACTTTTCTTTGTCGGTAGGTTTTTTTTTTATTACACTTTGTATTTAATTGGCCCTTATTGGGTTATTGAGAGTTCTTATATATTCTTGATTCAGTTTGATAATTTGTACCTTTCTAGGAATCTGTCCGTTTCATATGTGTCTTCTATTCTGTGAGAGTAAAGATTCTCAAAGTAACTATTGATGATCTTCTGAATTTCCACTAGGTTTGTGGTAATTTCACCCTTTTCATCCCTTATTGCTTTTATTTGAGGTTTTTCTTTCCTCTTTTTGATGAGGATAACTAGGGACTTATCAATTTTATTTAATGTTTCAAAGATCCAGCTTTTTGATTCATTAATTCTTTTAATTGTTTTCTTCGTCTCCATTGAATTAATTTCTGCTTTAATTTTTATAATTTCCTCCCATCTTTGGGCTTTGGGTTTGGTTTGCTCTTCCTTTCCTAGATATTTCAGTTGCAGCATTAGGGTATTTATTTGTTCCCATTCTGTTTTCCTAAATTGTGAGTTCATAACTGTAAGTTTTCCTCTAAGAACTGTTTTAATTGTATCCCATAAATTCTGATAAGTTGTGCTTGAATTTACATTGAATTGTAGATATTGTTTGATTTATTGTTTATTTTCAGGCATGACAAATTATTTGCTGAGTAGTGTGTTCTTTAATTTCCATGCATTTATTGGGTTTTTCTTGTTTCGTTTGTCATTTATTTCCAGTTTCATTGCACTGTGGTCAGATAATATGCATGGAATAATTTCTGTTTTCTTTCATATGCTTAAGCATGATCTATGGACTAGGATGTAGTCAATTTTAGAAAATGTCCCATGTGCAGCTGAGAAAAGTGTGTATTCAGCTGTGTTTGAGTGGAACACTCTGTATATGTCCACTAAGCCCATTTGTTCCAATCTCTGGTTCAGTGCTGTTATTTCTTTGCTAATTTTTTGTTTGCTTGACTTTTCTTTTTGTGTTAAGGGATTGTTAAGGTCTCCTGTTAAGATTGTGGTATTGGACATTAGATTTTTCATGTTCATTAAGATTTGTCTCATATAGTTGGGTGCTCCTGTTTTTGGTTCATACATATTTATCAGTGTTATCTCTTCCTCTTGGATTTTTCCCCTAACCAGTATATAGTGGCCTTCTTTATTTTGTTTCATCATCCTAAGTTGAGACTGTCTGAGAACAGGATTGCTACTCCTGCCTTTTTCTGATGTGCTGGGGCATGTAGTATTGTATTCCACCCTTTGACTTTCAGCCTATGGATTTCTTTATGAGTTAAGTGTGTTTCTTGCATACAGAAGATTGTTGGATTTTGTTTCTTAATCCACTGTGCCAGTCTATTTCTTTCATTTGGTGAATTGAGTCCATTTACATTGATGGTTATAACTGAGATATATTGACTTATGATTGACATGTTTTTTACCTACTGTTGTTTGTCCCTTTTTCTCCTGTTTAATAGTTTGCCCTATTTGCTGCTTTCTTTCTGTTTTCATTTGTGGAGTTCTGGTCATTTTGGTCCCTCTCTATAATACCATGAAATTTGTAAACATGAAATTCTTTAGTTGTTCTTTGTCATAGTAGTATTTCCCTTCTCCATCAAACTTGAAAGAGAGTCTTGTGGGGCATAGTAGTGTGAGCTGGAATTTGTTTTCATAGAGGACTTGAAGTATTCTGCTCCATGCTCTTCTTGACTTCATGCTTTCTGAAAAGAAGTCTGCCGTTATTCTGATTTATTTTCCTTTAAATGCAATCTGTTTCTTTTCTCTAGCAGTTTTTAGTATACTGTTCTTGTGTTGGATTCCTGGGATCTTGACTATTATATATCTGGGTGTGGTTTTAATTGGGTTGATGTTATTTGGAGTTCTATATGCTTCGGTTTCTGAATGTTAGATTTTGTTCTCCATATTTGGGGAGTTTTCTGCTATTACTTCTCCCCATATTCTTTTTTTCCCCATATTCTTTTTATATCATTTTGATTCCTTTTTTCTGGTTGATGCCTATTAGTCTCACGTTGTTCATCATTGCATCATCTTGTAGATGATAAAGTATTTTTTCCTGCATCCTATTGGTTTTTAAGATATCTTTTCTTACCTTTTCACTAGCTGTGATGATGTCTTCGAGATCTGAAACTCTATCTTCACTTTCATTCAAACGGTTTTGTAAGCTTGTGATTGAGATTTTAAATTCCTCTATATCTCTTTGACTCTGCTTCATGCTGTTTCTTCCCTATATTGCTTATTCAAGGCTTCCATTATTTTTCTATACTCCTCTAATTTTTTATCAGTGTCTTCTTTAGAAGTAGTTATTAATTCTTTCATTATAGGTGTCCTTTCTTTTTTTAGTTCAGAGATTATTTCTGATTTGATTTCCTCTGTATGTTTCTGCAGTTGATTCTTCAGATTATATAAATTCAGATATTTCTTTTCTTATTTCAGAGGTCATTTCTGATCTGATTTCCTCTATACCTTTCTGCAGTTGTTTCTTTACTTCAAACTATACTAATTCAGACAATTCAGCTGTATGATTCCCAATTTCTTCTGTGCTAGTGTCTCCTGCATTTTTTCTGGGTGGGTTCAGGGCCTGAGATTGCATTTTGCTCCTTCTCTTTGTCATTTTGTATAGCACTGTCCTCTGACCTTTGGTGTTGAGCTTTGGTGCAGTTATAATCTTTGCACCTACCAAAATTCTTACCCAAGAGATTATATGGTTAAGTTGGTTTTATTTTTGTATTTACAGAACTATGATTAGACATTAAAGAAGGGGGGAACTACCTGCTTGGGCCCCCCTCCTGTCCCTTTCTAGGACAGGATCTTTCTCTCCCTCAATAAATATATTCTGCTCATAAAAAGAACTACAATTATGGACACTAATAATGAATAGCGATATTTAGCAGTTGACAAACTTTTGTAACTAATGGGTTTGTATTGTAGACAGTAAGAGCAAACATTATGTCTCTACAGCTAAGCAGATATTAAATTTGGAATTTGTATTTAAGTTAGCTCCCCTAAATTTTGTCTAATCCCTTGCCCTTGATGTACCTAGATTCTTCCAGGTAGACTCGTCCACAGTTACCTGTTTCCCCCTTTGTAGATCAAGAGTAAAAAAGAGAGGACACTCTCATAGATCTGGGTCCAGAAAAGTGTCTCACCTTACTGGGTCTGGATCTACCAAGTTTGATCTTGTCCAGATGTGCCTGGCTTTGGTCTGGTTGCTGTGCTCAAGTTTTTCCTGCTGCAGCTCACAGAGGTGAACCTGCTGTGCCACTCTAGCAAGATATTCAGCTTCTGGATTATCTGGGTGGGTCTGGCTCCTAGCCTCTCTGCAGGGAATTCTGCTGCAAGGTTCCACAGGAGTCCTGGCCAAGGGCCCTCAGTCTGGCTGGAGAGGGGTCTTGGGCATGGCGAGCATGTGGATGGTCCCACATACATGCAGGGTCTGGAGTCTGGCTGGACACGGGTCTTGGGCATGAGGAGCAGGCAGATGGTCCTACACTCATGCCGGGCATGGAGTCTGGTTCTTTGTCTTCTATTTAATTACTTGCAATAATTGGTGGATGCTTTCTTTTGAGACTTGTGGAGCTGTCCACTTTCTTATCTTTTTCTATAATATCCTTCAGAATATTTTGGAGTTCTAGTTTAGTGGTCATGATTTTCTTCAGGTGTTCTTTGACTTGGAATTGTCTTTCCTTCCACTTATTTTGAAAGATAGTTTTATAGGGTACATTAATTTGGTTTGGAGATTGTTTGTAGAACTTGAAATATTTTATTCCATACTCTCCTTGTCCTAAGGATTTGTGTTGAAAAATCTTTGATACTCATGTATTTTCTTTTATAATTGATTTGTTTCTTTCCTCTATCAGCTTTTAATATTCTATTGTGTTGAACTTCTAGAATTGTGCTATAAATATTTTTATATTTCACTTTTTTATTTCATTTTTATTTTTCTGCTTTAAACAACTTTTTTTTTAACTGGAATGAACTTATATTTGTTTCTGAAATGACTTCCATTTATTTTGATACATTTTTTCCCCATGATGACTTACAGGATCTTCAAGTCAATATAAATATTTTATAAATATTTGAATATTTGGGTATACACCTGCTCAGTAGTATCTTTCATCAAGAAAAACAATGAAGAGTAAAGACTAAACACAATTACTAGGTACAGTGAACAGTGAAAATCTGCTGCAAATATTTCTGAGGTAAGAAGGCACCATATACATGTTCAACTAAGAAAACCACCCTTACAACACAGGACGATTGCATTTTTACGCAGGACCTAGAACACTTAAGCTGCCAATTAGGTACTGAATGGCAGAGCAATACCCCCAGTTCATGCCATGAATTCATAGGAAATTGGTTCCAACAACTCAAGTTCCTTTCCATTGGTCCTCACCAAGTGTGCTTCTCTGGGAGGGGCAGGCTAGTGCTCCAGCTGAACCCAGGTACTTTTCTCTTTGGCTTCCTTCTTCTTCCAATCATTTTCCTCGACACGTTTCAGGAAGCTATCACAACTTTTTGAGTATTTAATATGCTCAATATGCACATTAATCCTCTTGGCAAATATCTTGCCCTTAACTTGCTTGTTTACAACAATACCAGCAGCATGCTGGGTAATGTTGTAGGCTCTTCCCATTTTGCCATGGTAACATGTGTGAGGCATTCCTTTTTGCACAGCACCCATTCCCTTGATGTCTGCAATATCACCTTTTTTGTATATTTGCATGTCTGTGTCCAAAGGAACAACCCCATGTCTTCTAAAAAGTCTAGAAAACATATACAGAGTTTCTCTCCTCTTACCCTTTGTGTTAGTCATTTTGGCAAATTACTGGAAGATGGTGGTTCCGGCCAAAAGCTCACTTTTTTATTTTAAAAAGAATAAGAAATAATAGAAAAAAATTAGAAACAATATAGAATTTCAAAAAACATGATGATAGGAATAGTGCTTGCTATACTGTATATTGTTGTCTTCCACATCTATCTGGCTTTTGGGATTTGAATCTGTTGGAAGATCCTACCTCCTCAGTTTACTAGAAATGAGAAGCTGCTCCCTATTTGGCCTAGCTTCTGGTTCTTCAGCACTGGCTTGTAGTATTTGCTATAACCCTCAGACAATCTCAATCTTGGCATACCAGGAAGAAGTGATTAGAACAGTTGTATCACCTTAGCTAAAATGGTATAATTGGTAATAACTATAACATCAAGCACAGACTAAAAAATGACATTGCTATAAATATTAATTTGCCACCTTTAACTGTATGAACAAGATTTGTGGTTATATTACAAAATCTAAAAGAAGCCAAAAATTTGTGTAAAAGAGATATGTTCTCAATATGGCTATTTTACCCTCATAGGAGAAAACACAAAAAGGGTTAAGGAGAAAACTAGAAAAATAGATGAAGAGAAATGGATTAGAAGCAAGGATGGAGGATAAAGGAAGATTGTGTGAACTTCAAGAAACTGCTAAGAAGACAGGATGGAAAGAGAGAAGAAAGAAATAACAATCAGAACAGAAGGGCCAGCCAGATAGCTCAATGGACTAAAGCACCTGCTTAGGCAGATGCAGGGACAGGGGTTAGATCCTGAGCATGCTGTGCTGGTCCTGCCCCTGAGGGCAAGGTGAGGTGGTGACTGAGACTGGGTGTGGTGGTGCACACCTGTAATCCCAGCACTTGGGAGACTGAAAAAGGAGGAACACTATGAGTCCAAGCTGTGTAGTAGGATCCTTTAGACCTTATACAATATACATAAAAACAAAACAAAACAAATCAGAACAGAACAAAAAAATCCAAAAAAGTAGAATCAATAGTCATACTCAAATAAAAAAAAATAATAACCAGAGAAAATGCAAAGAAAATAAATAAAATAAAAAGGTCCATTTCAGGCTATACATTTGATGTGACTGGTAGATAGAGTAGACAGAGAAATCCCAAATCTATGTTGATTAATCCAAGAAATCCAGTAGTAGATTTATATTAGTATAGTGGATAATCCTAGAAAGCTTGCACCCAGTGGAGTTCAGGCTGGTTTCTGACTGTGAGCCTGGAACATGGGTTGTTCAGCCTGTAACACTATGTGCCTCCTAGTAGCTTGAACTCATCTCCCTTCTGGTTGAACTCAGCTCCTTCACCTTTTGGGTACTGGAATCTTATTCTGTTCACCCTGGCACCGGGATCCCCTAAATTTAGCTAACCATGTATTTGATCTGAGTTCTGAGCTCAATTGGTCCTTCTTCAAAATGATAACTGGTCAATTGTTCTCTTCTAGGTGACATCTGAACTTGAATAACTCACCTGCTACTGCTGTCTACTTTGTCCACTACTCTGTTCCATGGTGTGTTCCTCTGTGAAGGCCACTGGGGTCACACGTAGTTACCATGCATATGCAGGTTTGAGCTGCCCCCTCCCATACAGTGAGTTTGGGCTCAGGGAAAAAGTACCACTTGGCACCTTCTTCTGTATTGAGGTCTCTCTTTTCACTCTTCTTGTTGACTTCACTTCTACTTCAGATCTTTACTGAGTCCCAGGGACCCACTTCCCTCTTTTTTGTCTTCCTCACATTGTTGTACTCCAGCATCCTGACGCCACATCTTGGAGAGGCTGTTTCACTGCTTTTCACTACTCTACTATCATTCTAGAACTCCTCTCCTATAAGATCTTAAGTATTTAAAATGTGTTGACTTTCTTTTTTTATGTTTAATTTTATTTATTTTGAAAAGTGAAAACAAAAGCAAGAGCAAAAATCAGAAACAAAGTTGGAAACAGGATAACATACATCAATACATATGTTACAGATTTTCAAACTAATAATAGATGATTAACAATGGTTGATATATTATCTATTTTTATCATCAAATTTGTTGCTCAGATTAACAGGCATAGTTATGTAAGATTGAAGACTTTCTTGATAAGCCTAAACATTATAAATTTGGTAAATGGTCTGTGTGTTGTTGAAAAGAATTATATATATTATTTATTTATATAAATATATAATTGGAAATTGGAATGTTTGTTAATTGTGTTCTTTACATCTTCTGTGCTTCTATTTTTTGAACATTTGTCCTAGCTATGAGTTGTATTGAAATTTCCCACTGTAGTATTGTATTTGAGCATTTTTTTGTATTTTCTTTCATTTTTTTACATTAGTAGGACAGTTGTAATAATTGATACATTACATATCATTGTACAATATATAGTTATTCAGAGCATGAGATATGGGCATTATATGTTGTCCAAACTATATTAGCACAAACCTTGAGCATTTTTTCTGTCCTTCCTTTCCCTTCTCTTT
>NW_004524583.1:16115400-16120742 GCF_000260255.1 Octodon degus
CTCCGGGTCTGTTTAGGATCCTGCGGCCTGGGTTGTCTCACTCACTGGCCGGGCCTGCGCTCTGGGTTGTTCAGGACCCCGCGGCCTGGGTCGTCTCACTCACCCGCCCTTTCTGTATTTTTCTTCATATGTTTTGAAGCTATTTTATAAGATGCAAGTAAATTTAGCATAGATCCTTCTCCTGTGCTGATATTTTCTTTCAAGTCTTATGTACCTGATAGGAATATAGTTACTGCAGCCTGTCTTAGTGTTTTCATATCCTCTTATTTTCAATCTTCCATGTGTTATATTTAAGTGCATATTTCTGAGCAGTGTATATAGTCTCTTAAAAATCTGACAATCTTTATCTTTCAACCAAAATATTTGGTTCATTTGCATTGAGAAAAGTTAGTGACGTATTTGAGCCTACATCTATCATCTCTTTATTTTTCATTCTGGAATGTAGTCTCTTGTGGTCTCTGGTGATTAATTTTAGGTGTTAACTTGGTTAGATCACTGAATCTAAATATTATGCAAAATATCAGTGCATATGTTGCTGTAAAGATGTTTTCATCTTTGTTTTTGAAGAGATCAACATTTAAATAAGTAGATTTTGAGGAAATTAGATTACTTCCTTAATATAATTCATTCAGTTGGTTGAAGGCTGGAAGAGAAAAGAATGAGGTGACTTGAGAAAGAGGAGATTCTATATTCAGAATGTTTTTGAAGTTAAGCTGAAATATCAACTCTTCCCTAGATCTCTTTTCTAAGAACAGGAAATGTTTATTGGGGAGTAGGAATAGCTCCTCAGGGACAGGAGCGGTCCTGAGTAAATTAACAGCAAGGCACTTTATCAGGGGTAATTTATACAGCAAAGATACAATATGGCTACAATACAGGTGAAACTATACTCAACCAGTAAGATTACAAATATAGCCACTTTGGGAGGTGGGGCATGTAGAAAAGGTATGTGGTCAACATCATTAACCTTGGCTTGTCTATGACCTCTGGAACAAGAACATTTTGAGGAAGGAATGGGTCTAGGTATTATGATCATCCAATTGTATGCCTGATGCATATCTGGACTTAATGGACCAGGGGTGCCAGTTACAGTATAATCTCAAGTTTCCATTCACCCCTTAGGAAAGTATGCATGTCTGGCCATTGTGACTTTATCTGAGGCCTTGCCTTTTTCAAATGTACCTCTAGCCACAGTTTTTATGTATGATCATCTTTTGCACCCATTTCCTTCAGAACCTATCCCTGTCAGACTACCAATTATTTTCCACCTAACTTAGCTGCCTATAATATTCCCCCATCTAAAGAACTAGTCCTAATTGCAGTTAAAGAATGGGTCAAGTTTCAACTTAGCTGCTTTGAGCTGAGAAGGGTTGGTATAGGGAAAACCATAGTCAGAACTTTTTCTTCTCCAGAGAGCTAATTCTAATGGATCTTGGATAGAAGTTGTGTTGCCATTTAGCAGTTATAAACTGTTTTACAAGGTCAGTCTAGTGGACCACACTAAAGGGAGCCAAGCACAGTTATTGGTTTCATTTACATTCTCATTTGGAGCTTAGTAGCATCTAGATAAGAATAAACAAAATTTTACAAGAGATTAATGCATATATAATCAAAGCATGAGCACTGGAATGGAAAGGTAGGGAAAAAGCCACATACAGACAATGATCTTAAGGGTCTGGAGGGCTGCAGATTTAGTTCAGTGGCATAAGCAATCCTGAGTTCGATTCCTGGTAATAAAACAAACAAAAGCAATGGACTAGAATAGTGACTATAACCAATTGGCTCCTAAACTTCTCTACTGATGGAAGTTATCCATAACTCCAATAGTTCTTTTAAGATTTTTTTCCTTCAACATGTCTGAATTATTAACTTAAAGATGTAAGAAGAGGTAGAGTTTGGTGGTTTTGAAGGACAATTTTAGCTGAGGAACTTAAGGACTTTTGCTGAGCTTTTGTAGCTGTTACTGTGTGTAGCTTTTTAGCCTCATTGAACCATAATAGCGGTTAACTATTGGTGTAGCTGGAAACTTCCAGCATGGGTCAGTGATTAGAGCCTTCTTTCTATATATATATATATATATATATATATATATATATATATATATATATATATATATATATATATATACCTTTATTGCTATTATTCTTTTACATCTTTTGGTTATAATTTTCTGCTGGTTGTTTATGGCCACATTAAAGTGAGATATGTGTTAATCAAAATTAACCTCTCACTACATATCAAGGTCATTTAGTCTTCTCAGGCATTATTTTTAGAATCATGTATAGAGCCTATACTACACTTCTATGAGTGTCAGTTACCAGGATGGGACATAGTCTTTCTTGACTATTTAGATTTCTGTACCAACGTGGGAGACTTTTTTTTTTTGTGACACCTCTTTTTAGCACATTGTGTATTAGTTGACTCCTGTTTTCCAGAGTCCAACAATCTCCCTACTCAGGAGATTGGGTGATGTACCTGAGCTGTAGGATTTTATGGAACGATCCCTTCATGTTCTGGGTTTTTGTTAATGTGGAGGACCCAGACCACAATAGGGGCTGTAATCTTAGCCCCATTATCTTTCTAGCTCTGGTTTCCAGTACTCAGTTGGTGAACATCCAGAAGAGATTGGTTATATTGGTATGATAATGTGAACAGTAGGCTTAATTTTATGATCTTAGCTAAATATCTAGCACCTTGACATATGCAGTATGACCAATGATCTGTTATTTCTTTATCAATCATGGTTGTGTTAGAAGTTGAATTCCCAAAGCACTGGCCATGAGCTCAGCAGATTAAAGCAGCTGTTTAGGCAGATGCCACTGAGACATCTGTTGAGACTGGGTGTGGTGGTGCACACCTATAATCTCAATGCTTGGGAGGTTGTAAACTATAAAGCTTTACAGAGAAAACTTGAGATTAAGGAGGAACATAAAATTTTAGTTTAACTATCATGATGACATTACTATCTCTGAAACATTTAATCTCCATTTTATATAAAGTAACTTTTTAGCTAGTTATGTTTATCTAATTATAAAATATGAAATTACCTAAAGAAACTTATACCCAATTTGTTATCTTTTAACCATCCTCTGTGACATCTAAGTAGAATGTACTTGTTTATAGATGTATTCTACAGGTTATTAATGTTTAACCTTTATTTTTAAAATGATATTGCAGTGTTTGAGCATCTCTAAGTGTCGTGACACATGTATCACACACACACACACACACACACACACATATATGGTTTTAAACATAAACTTTGAGAAAGGATCTAAATCATTTGGCTGTTAGCTCAGCTCTGGCTTGGCATGCACATTTCATCACAAATATGTGGATGATATACCATGCAATTAGCAATAATTGGTATCACAGCTACATAGAAATATTTACATATTTAGTTTCCACTCAGGACAGATTTTAGAGTCTTTCAACAAGTTTTATAAGATATAACTACATTGACAAGAATTAAGGACGTCTTTACAGCTCTGGTAAGTTTAGGAAACAGTATAAATGATCACAAATAGACTAATTATTCAACATACAAGTGTATCTTATTTATACAACAACAGAATGTTTATTTAGTCAAAAACAATGTAGGTCAAGTTTAAATGTCAGGATCAGATTTATCTTATTTATTTATTTTTAATTTTGTGTATTTAGTACAGGATCTACAGGGTCTCACTTCACAGATTGCACTTGTAGTGATCCTCCTTTTTTCAGCCTCCCAGGTGTTGGGATTACAGGTGCATGTCACCATGCCCAGTGACAATTGCCATCTTAGTGTTCTCCTGGGACAGGGTCAGCACTGCACCCCAGTGACCAAACCCTGATCCCTGCATCTGCCTAAGCAGGAGCTTTAATCTGCTGAGCTATCTGGCCATCTCTGGATCAGATTTAAAGAGAAGTCAAATTTTGATCACTTTATATGTTTAAGATCTAGGCATATATTGTATAAATAGAACACTTATTAGTTATTTTGTATGCATTAAACTTACATAGTTATAACTATATAAACTTAACTTTAATGCTTAGGTTGACAGGATAGCTTGTTTCTTTATATATGTATAGTGTTAGATACATAGATTAAATTATAAACTACAATAATAGTTGTTCATTTAACGAATCATAAGCTGATTATTGAAAACATTTTTAGAAGTCCAATGTGCTATCCATTGCTCCACGGAGCCATCCTGATTGATAACATTTCTTAAGTCAACATTTATATAAACTTTAACCCTTAAAAAAATTTCTAACTAATGAAAAGCTTAATGATGAGAATACAAGAAACTTATTTTAGTAACACATAAAACATTTTACTCTTAAATCTTGTTTTGTAAGTTTACCCAGAAAATTTCAATATTGTAAGCAAACCTTCTTCTTTTGATGTAGAAAGCTTAAACTTTTTTTTTTTTTTTTCCGGAAGCAGGGATTGAACTCAGACTTTTTTTTTGGTGAGGGGAGGCTCAGCCCACCCTGGGGGTGGGGCTGATGTGGCATGTGGTGCCAGGAATTGAACCGTGGTTCCTGTGCTTTGCCTCAGCTTGCCTCAGCAGATGCTTTAGACTACTGAGCTATCTCGCCAGCTCCAAAAGCTTAACCTTTTAACTAGAGCCTACTGAAATATCTCTTAACTATTGCTTCAGGTAACTCATGAGGACCAAATAATAATATTCAAACAATTTAAGCTAAACATATTATCTTTAACTAAGAAAAAAGTGTTAAATTATTGTAGACAAAGAGTAGACATTACATTTATAAAAACCACAAATCAGCCCACTGTTAAGCTGTATGAACCATAAGCATTTGAGATGATATCTTCAGTGTTTATCCATAGGCCAACTTAGGTAAAACTTTTGGAGGGCAGTACAAAGTCTGCCCCCAAAATGTATACACACTTCAGAAAAAGAAAAAAAATAGTATGTTCATTCAATAGATGGTCTTACCCTTGTATAGGGAATCCTAGAGGATGTTGTATATCACTGCACAGCTTTAGAGAAGAAACTGAAAATGCGTGTGCATCAATATCAATGACCAAGGTTACCCAAAGAGCAACTCTCTGTACTAAGAAATGTCTGGAAGCTAATGGTCACCACTTTGAACACCTCTTGTGGGCCAGCCAAATAGCTCAGCAGATGAAAGTGCCTGCAAGCAGTCACAGAGATGGGGGTTCCATCCCTGGGCTTGCGGTGCTGGCCCAACCCCTGGGGCACACTGAGACAACAATTGAGACTGGGCATGGTGGCGAACCTGTAATCCCAGCTCTTGCGAAGCTGTAAACAGATCGAGTCAAGTCCAATCTAGTAGTGAGATCTGTAGACACTTCCCTAAAATACAAAACA
>NW_004524583.1:16120842-16122308 GCF_000260255.1 Octodon degus
GGGATAAGGGGTTGTTAAGGTCTCCTGTTAAAATTGTGCTATTGGATATTAGATTTTTCATGTCCATTAAGATATGCTTTATATAGTTGTGTTCTCCCGTGTTTGTTGCATACATATTTATGAATGTTACCTCTTCCTATTGAAATTTTCCTCTAACCAGTATATAGTGGCCTTCTTTATTTCACTTGATCATTGTTGGTTTGAAGTTGAGACTGTCTGAGAATAGGATTGCTAGCTCTGCTCATTTCTGAGGTGCTGGGGCATGTAGTATTGTGTTCCATCCTTTGACTCTCAGCCTATGAATGTCTTTCTGAGTTAAATGTGTTTCCCGTATACAGCATATTGTTGGATTTTGTTTCCTAATCCACTGTGCCAATCTATTTCTCTTAATTGGTGAATGGAGTCTATTTACATTGATGGTTAGATTGGAGATGCATTGACTTACAATTGACTTGTTACTTACCTGTTGTCGTTCACTCCTTTTTCTCCTGCGTTTAATTGCTTGCCCTATTTAGTTGATTGGTTCTGATCTCATTCATGGAATTGTCATCATTTTGTCCCTCTCTAGAACATCTTTCAGTAGCCTTTGTAGGGCTGGCTTTGTCATCATGAAATTCTTTAGCTGTTCTTTTTCATGAAAGTATTTTATTTCTCCATCAAACTTGAAAGAGAGTTTTGCAGAATATAGTAGTCTGGGCTGGAATTTGTTTTCAAAGAGGACTGGAAGTACTCTGCTCCATGTTCTTCTTGTCTTTATGGTGTGTGAAGAGAATTTGGCTCTAATTCTGATGGGTTTTCCTTTGAATGTGATTTTCCTTTTTTCTCTAGCGGCTTTTAGTATGTTATTCTTGTGCTGAATTTCTGGGATCTTGACTATTATATGTCTCAGTGTGTTTTTCATTGGGTTGAGGTTACTTGGCTTTTTGTATGCTTCAGTTATCGGAATATCAGATTGTTTCCTCATATTTGGGAATTTTTCTGTTATTACTTCTGCCCAGTTTTTTAAATGTCATTTGTAGTGACTCCTTCTTTCTCATTGATGCCTATTAGTCTCACATTGTCCATCTTTGCTTCATCTTGCAGGTGATGGGTTATTTTTTTCCTGCATCCCAGTTGTTTTTAAGAGATCCTTTCTTATCTTTTCACTAGCTGCACCAGCATCTTCAAGATCTGAAACTCTGTCTTAACTTTCACTTAAACCGTTTTGCAAATTTGTGATTGAGATTTTAATTTCCTCTATATCTGTTTGACTCTGCTTCATGCGATCTATCTCTCTCCTATATTGGTCATTCAAATCATCCGTCATTTTTCTAATCTTCTCTATTTTTTTTATCAATGTCTTCTTTAGAAGCAGTTATAAATTCTTTTACTGCAGTGTTTTTTTTCAGATTGGGTTTCCTTTCTGTGTTTCTGTAGTTGATTCTTTACTTCAGATGCTATGAGTTCTGAAAATTCTTTTTTTTTTT
>NW_004524583.1:16123634-16124703 GCF_000260255.1 Octodon degus
CTTTTTTCCTTTCCCCCATCTCCATTGTTCTTTACTTTTGAGAAGTTTCTTTGCCTTTCACAATATCGTTGTACATTATGGATCTTATTTACTTTTTTGATTTCTTACACTAGGGAGACAATAGAATATTTTCACATAAGGGTCTAATTTATTTCACTTACAAGTATGGTATCTAGTTGCATCCATTTACCTATAAAAGCCTTAAGTTTGTCCTACCTTATAGCTAAAAGGCACTACATTGTATAAAAATACCACATCTTTTTTGTTTTTACCAGGATTTGTGCTGCAATTTTTGCTGTAATAAACATGGGTAGACATATATCAGTGTGGTATGAAGATTTAAATTCTTATGGGTAAACACACAAAAGGAGAATAGTTGGGTCAAATGAAACATCTAATCATGGTTTTTCAAGGAATATCCACACTGATTTCCACAGTAGTTGTAAAAGTCTACACACCCAACAACACTGTAGAAGTGTTCCTTTGGCCACAAAGCTTCTCCAGAATTTATTATCAGTTGATTTTCTTTTCCATAATTTTATTGAGAAACAAATAGCAATGACACAGTTTCAATAATTAACACATTGCATACATTCTTCCTAGTGGTTAATTGCTGTACAAGAAGTGGACTAGATATCCTATTTACAAACACCATTAGAACAAATCCCTCTATTCATTAAGAGAATGTAACTATATATCTATGCTTACCACTTTGAATACACAGATACAAAATGGACATTCATCTGTATCCCCTTCTTTTGTTCAGTTCCATCATTTAAATATTATAGATGTGTAAACTCAGCAAAATATTCTAAAAGAGTTCAGTAGTCCATAATAGTATGGGGTCTTCTGCTTCACTGACAATGTTGGAAATTGTTGACCTGAGCCTCCTACAGCTCAACAGAACACCATGGCTTTACTTCTTATATTTTGTTTTTATACTTTTGTGCTGGATGGTTAAGAACAAGGACTTATGCAACAAGAATTGTAGCTTTTGGGTCTGATAAGGTCAGTGAAATCCCCTCAGGATTTATCCTGAGATCCTGTACCTCAGATTGTAGAACCTTTG
>NW_004524583.1:16124803-16131514 GCF_000260255.1 Octodon degus
GTAGGGGGGAGAGGCAGCTCTCCCACACACTCACTGGACATGGACTAGGACTGGATCTGGGGCTTCCCAGAATGCGACAGAAATTCCTACTCTGTGAGCGGGGTGTGTGTGGGGTACTATGGAGTAATGGGGGGCGTCCTATTAGGGTTAAAGCGGGTATCACCCGCGCTGCGCCTAGACTGGGACCTATAGGTCCTACTGCTGCAGGGTTCTGGAAACTCCCCCACATACTCACTGGGCCTGGGCTAGGACTGGATCTGGGGGTTCCGCAAACACGGCAGATATTCCTTCTTGGTGGACGGAGTAGGGGAGGTGCTGCGGAGTGGTCAGGGGCATTCCAAGGGGGTGGAAGAGGGTCTCACCCATGCTGCTGGGCTGGGACCAGTAGGTCCTACCAGTGCAGGGTAACCGGAAGCTCTCCCACACACTCACTGGGCCTGTGCTAGGACTGGGTCTCAGTTGATTTTTTGATGAGCTAATTATTTCTGGAATGAGGACTCTCTGCATTGTTTTGATTTTAACCTTTCAAATAACCAAGAATATTGAACATTTTTTCATCTATTTATTTGCCATTTATATTTCTTCCTCTGAGAAGTATATATCATTCTCAGATATCCATTTTTGGATTGGATTTTAGTTCTGGTTAGTCTGATTTTTTTTTTTTTCAATTCTTTATATGTTCTATGTGTTAGTCTCTTGCCTGAGGCACTAGTGACTACATTTTTTTTTGAAGTGAGGGGAGGAATTAGGAATAAAGGAGGCATCAAGATATACCAATACATGTACAAATTGCTTGTGATTTGTATAATTATTGTGTGTATCCAAATTGTACCAGTAAACTCAATAAGAAATGAAATCATTGATCAAAAGGCCTGACTGATTGCTTGTTTTCTCTGCTCAGGCATTGGGTCAGCCAAAGTCCTCATGTGTGTTTTTCGGGATGAGCATGTATTCTGGTGGGGGTTGCATAGCTGATATAGGAATGACTATAGATGGGCTCTTGTGTTCTAGGGGCTCAGAAGCTTCCAGCTGAAAAGGAGAAAAGATTTTCAGGATTGTGAAGAGAAGTGCATTACCATTTCCTGACAGTGATAAAAATCATCAATAACAGAGGTGAACTGAATATACCTCAGACATACTCAAGAGCAAAACAATTGGAATTTCCAAAAAAACATTCCACACAGCTGTCTAAAATAAAACATGCTATCTCATAACTACCACACAAGGCAAGAAAGGAATACAGGTCAATTCAGCAACCAGTGTAGAAGTAAGTCGAAACACAGTGTGTAGAAAACAGGAATATCAGGCCCTGCCTGCAAAAATAAAAATGTCCCATCAAAGAACCCTAAGTACAGAGACACCACACTTTTCCTTGCTCTTATCTTTCAACAGGGCTCAAGCAACTAACAAAAGGCATGAGCAACCAGAAAACAGTGGTTGACAATTTTTGATTATCCAAATGACTCAAAATTCAGAATCCAATCAAACTACAGTGGTGTCTTGGTTCAGAAAGTCAGTTCTCTCTGTGATTCTAGTCACAAACTGAACTTGAGAACTGAACCAAATGTCTCTATAAGGTCAACATGGAAATTCATTCAGTTCTCATCCAATTTGGTCTGTTACCAGAACTGTGGAAACAATCATGCTTGTGAACTAAGGTGCCACTGTAATTAGGGGTGTCATGAAACAAAATCAAACCCTTACTCCTTCTAAACATCTCACTGGGGCCTCCAAAGCAATATGGGAGAAATATAACTTCTAACCTGCTATATGTGACAGGTGCTGAGTTTGTATCATCTGAAATCAAAGAATGAATTCCAAGGGACAAAGGAGCTTCAGAGAAGAAAAGGTTTATTGGAGAATAGGAATAGCTTTGAGGGATACAAGGAGTCCTGAGTAGGTTGCTTGCTTTCTTGGATTTCTAAGCTAATGAGCCAATAACCTGGCCTCCTTCAGATTTTGGGGTTCTCTCTGTCTCTGTCTCTGTCTCTGTCTCTATCTCTGTCTCTGTCTCTGTCTACCTCTGTCTGTCTCTCTCTGTGTCTATGTTTCTCTCTCTCTCTCTCTGTGTCTCTGTCTCTGTGTCTCTGTCTCTTTCTCTGTCTCTGTCACTCTGTCTCTGTCTGTCTGTCTCTGTCTGTCTCTGTCTCTCTCTCTTTGTCTGTCTCTGTTTCTCTCTGACTCTTTCTTTCTCTAGCTCTCTCCATATACATAGTTTCTCTGGAGAACTCTAATATAGGGCCCTAAAGTAAAGCATAGGGGTTTTGTTAGGGGTACCCTCCTTGGGAGGCCCCACACTTCAATTTCCATTCCTTTGGCTTAAAAGTTTATTGAAAGCTCTGTTCTCTTCTCTGCTTCCCAGCTATTTCTACATGAATTGGGAATTTTCTAAAGAACAAGTGATCCCCTGATGGTGGGCTCATCACTATAAATTTTATTTGTTCTTAGGTTTTGGTCTCATAATTGTTCACCATTATATTAGTTCTCTGGTGCCTTCTAAAAGAGTTAGAGGTATTTTTTAAGCTTTTCTAATTGTTCTCAGTAAGATGGTTAGTCTGATTTATGTATCTACTCTACCATTTCTAGAACTTACTCTGGGATAAATACTGGTTCTTGAACAAAATCTGTGTAGCAAAATAGATAAAGATCTCAGTTTTGGTTTTGTTAAATAGACTAACAAAAGACAATAGGAAAGTGATTAGGTAAACTCATCTAGAACCAATGAGAACAAAGTCTATAGGGAAAATGTTTAGTATCATTAAGCATAGAGATAAAATTTAAAATGAAAAAAAAAGAGTGATATGACCTAGAGAGAAAGTTTAAGTAGAGAAAAAATAGAGACTAGAGAACTTTGTTAGGAGGAAACATTTGGGAATTAGAGGAGGAATCATTAGTCAAACATTGTAAGGATTGTTAGAATAAGAGTATAGTATCATAGAGTGAAAACAAGATTTAAAGAAGTAAAGAATGATCAAATATGATTTATGTGATAAAAGTCTGACAAAATAGAGCTTGGAAAGTTTCTGTGTATCTGAGCCTCACTAATGCACTGGTGACATTTGATAGATGGCCAGCCTGGTAGAACAGTGTGGGTGGATTGCCTCAGGAAGAGTGATTCAGGGATGTAGGAGGCTTGCCCATCCATAATCACCTTGGTGGCTTTCTGACTCTAATCTAATAATGAGCCTTGTGCTACCTCAGTCTGAAAGACTTGTTTAAAACCTGTGTTCTCTCTTTTTGGCAATTGAAATGGGTAAAAATCAATTTTTTTCCAGAGCAAGGAGGCCTAGTGATATTTCCACTGTTCCAGGAGCAAACATGTGGTTCTTCTCTGTTCTAATCTCAGACGCAGGGGCACTCCTGAGGCGAACTTCCATTGCTCACCTTGCAGACTTCGAGTTTGAAGCCTCATCAGAACCAAGAGACTGTGGTGATACTGGTCTTTCATCTTAAACATGTTTGTATTTCCACAGAAAGCTTCTACTATTCTGAGCTTCCAGTGTAACTTTCCTTAGTCTTTGGTCTGTAGGAAAATTTCATAAAAGGTAAAAGTTATCACTTCTTGTTGCCAATATTTCAGGAAAGTCCACAAAACTAAACAAAAAAGGGGATACAAAGGAAGAACCATTTTGTATCTGTATATACAAAATAGTTAGGATAGATATACAGCTACTTTCTCTTAATTCAATGAAAAGAAAGATTTGTACTAATAGTATTTGGATGAGATATCATGTCTGAATCTTGTACCATGAATAACCACTATGAAGACAACAATATGCAATGTATTAATTATTGAAACTGTCTTACTAATTGGTTTTGAAACAGAGACTGAAAATGGTGGCAGTAAATACTATGCAGCATGGATAATCTCCTTATTTTCCTGTAAAATATTGAACATTGTTGCTTCTTGTACAATGTGCTTATGTATTTATGATAAATCTACAGTATGTTGACTGCAGTGCAAAGTTCATTTGGACACATAGGAGTACTGTGAGTCTAAAGCTCATTGCTTTTGTGGGATAAGTGTTGAGTACACAGAGGTCCTTTCTCTGAGCCTATTGACCTGGAATCATAAATAAAAATAATTTGCTCATCTCTTTAATTTATCTGGCTTCTGCCTGATTAGACAAATAGAGCTCTTGAGTCAAGCATGAAATTATAGCAAACTAGTTCACTCAGAGAGAGTGCTTTAGAGAGATGCCATTCTGTTTCTGGTGGGGGGAGCTATTTGGAGTTAGTTTAAAGCCCCATTAAATCTGATCTTTAATGAATGTAATCTCAGGCAAGCTAACTCTACTCACTTGGTGTATCTTGATAGTTATTAAAGAGGCTCTGCTAATATATAGTAATATCTTTATGGGTGCAATTAAATAAATTTTTGAGTGATTGGAGAGATGATACAACTTTGAAATGTGAAATGTGTTCTTTCTATGTAAATGTGTTACTTTAGTCTCTCTGATTCTGACCCTTAAGGTAGAAATAATATTGTCTGCCATATCATAAGATTATGAAGATCAAACCGGAAACTATATGGAAGGCTTTAGATAAACATAGGACTTCATACATGGCATTTGATTTCTTCTTGGAAATTGTGGCTACGGTTTTATCTTCTTGCAGTAAATGTTAGGAAGGCTCTCTGTGTCTCACTGTAACATCCAGGACCCCCTAACCACTTAGGACTCTTTCAAACCCTTGGGAAACTTCAAGAAGACTAGTAAAATCCTTGAGTAAAATAGCCAAAGACCTAAGCTGCAAAGGTCAAAGACAGTGCTTCTGATTATTTTGCCAATCCAGAAGAAAAAATATGTTTATTTTCTTTGACTGGTGATAGTTATAATAGGTAACTTTACCAGCACCAAAACTAGGAATCAGAGGAGAAGGAGTAGATAGATAGATATAGATACAGATACAGATACAGATACAGATACAGATACAGATACAGATACAGAAAGAGAGAGAAAGAAAGAGAGAGAGACAGAGAGAGAGAGAGAGAGAGAGAGAGAGAGAGAGAGAGAGAAAAGACACAACAGAAAAATAATAAAAAAGATGATGGTTCAAGAATGAATAGCATACAGCAGCATCAGCAATTAAAAGTGATAATGACAGCAGTAATAAGCCCCTCAAACAGTGAAGAAATAAATGATAATGTTTTCAGAGTTGAAAGAGCTCAGAGATCATTTATTCCAGGATGGAAAGTATACCAATGAGAAGGTACAAGTATTTCTTTTTTCCAAAGTAATATACTTATTATATTCTTTCCAGCCAGTCAAGGGATCTATCAATCACCAAGGCAGAGTGATACCAAGGCTGACTGGCTTACCTGATGGAAAGGAGAAGAGTCTGACTCCTGCCTACTGAATCACTCTGTGAAAGGATCAGCTGAATTCTAATGATCAGATTCTCAGCTTATGATGTGATCAGAGCCAGTGGATCAGGACGGAGATGTAATGACCTGCTCCCCTGAGAGTGCTCTCCTAGGCCACTGCATGTAGACTAGGCAAAAGAGATGAGTTTTAACTCCTCCTATTCCAATCAGAGCACTGTAGTATAGGGGTGAAATAACTTGTTCAAGTTCACACAGTCAACTGGGTCTAAAATGCAAGTTTCTCTTTCACAGTTGGAAACTCAAAACTCATCTCAATTTGAAGCTGTTTTACTGAAAACTAATTATTGAAATGCTTGGTCTAAGTGGTGAAAAAATTGTTTTTAGATATGAGTGGTTAAGCCCATGGCTATTGAGCCAGGACTTTGAGTTTCCTGACACTGCTGTAACAAAGTACTACAAACTTGTTCTTAACACAAACTAGTGGCATAACTGACAGTTTAATTTTTTTAAAATTTTTATTTATTTATTTTTTTGCTGGTACCAGGGATTGAACTCAGGACCTTGCAATTTCCAGGCAAGCATTTTATTCTACTGAGCTACCTCCCTTGCCCTAGTTTAATGTTAATGTTGCACTTTTGTTTTTTGATGCTAGAAGTCTATAATCAAGATATTGGCAGGGTTGGCTTCTTCTGAAGAATCCAATCAGTGAGAATCCCATACATGCGTCTCACTTAGTTTCTTGTGGTTTTGTCTTTTTTTATTTTAAAGAATAAAAAACAGGGGCCAGGGAGATAGCTCATTGGAATAAGTGCTTTCCTGGCAAGTGCAAGGTCCTGAGTTCAATCCTTGGAGAGAGAGAGAGAGAGAGAGAGAGAGAGAGAGAGAGAGAGAGAGAAACATAACAATGAAATTGAGTTTCAAAACAAGTTAGTAGGGCAGGGCAGGTACAATATTTGATACATTGTAACTGTATTGTCTTCATAGTACTTATTTAGAATACAGGCATAACATGATGTCCATACAATATTAGCGCAGAACTTTCTTTTCAATGGACTAAGGTGTATAATCATTTTAACTATCTTGTGTATACATATATTTTTTCCTTTCCCTTTTGTTTCTTTCCCCCTTCCCATATCAAAGTTTGTCTTTACTTTTGACCAGTTTCTTCCCAATTCACAATATCTATTGTACATATCAGATGTTATTTACTTGTTCATTTTCTCATGCTAGTGAGACAATATGATGTTTATGCACGTGGGTCTCATTTATTTCACTTATAAGTATGGTTTAGAGTTGCACCTGTTTACCTATAAAAGTCTTCAGTTTATTGTTAATTATGGTTGAATAATACTCAATCATATACAAAGTATCTTTTTATCCATTCC
>NW_004524583.1:16133069-16134211 GCF_000260255.1 Octodon degus
CCAGCACAAGAATAATATACTGAAAGCCACTAGAGAAAAGAAGCAGATCACATTCAAAGGAAAACCCATCAGAATTACAACAGATTTATCTATACAAACTATGAAGGCAAGAAGAGCATGGAGAGGAGTACTTCAAATCCTCTATGAAAACAATCTCCAGCCCAGACTACTATACCCTGAAAAACTCCCTTTCAAGTTTAATGAAGAAGTGAAATACTTCCATGACAAAGAACAACTAAAGAATTTCATGATGACAAAGATAACCCTACACAGACTACTAAAAGATGTTCTAGAGAGGGACCAAAATGATCAGAACTCCACAAATGAGAATAGAAGGAACCCACTAAACAGGACAAACAATTAAACACAGGCGAAAAAGGAAAAAGGAATAAACAATAGCAGGTAAATAACATATCGATCATAAGTCAATACATGTCTATTATAACCATTAATGTAAAGGACTCAATTCACCTATTAGGAGAAATAGACTGACACAGTGGATTAGTAAGCAAAATCCAACATTCTGCTGTATACAAGAAACACACTTAACTCATAAAGACATTAATAGGCTGAAAGTAAAAGATGGAAAACAATACTACATGCCTCAGCACCTCAGAAAAAAGCAGGGGTAGCAATCATGTTCTCAGACAGTCTCAACTTCAAACCAAGAATGATCAAAGGAAGTAAAGAAGGCCACTATATTCTGGTTTGGGGAAAAATTCAAGAGGAAGAGGTAACACCCATAAATATTTATGCACCAAACACGGGAGCACCCAACTATATAAGACAAATCTGGATGGACATGAAAAATCTAATATCCAACACCACAATCTTAGCAGGAGACCTTAATACCCCTTTATCCCAAGAGACAGGTCAAGCAGACAAGAAATTAGCAAAAAGTTAGCAGGACTTAACCACAGCTTGCAACAGATGGACTTAATGGACATATACAGAGTGTTCCGTCCAAAAGCAGTGAATACACTTTTTTTCTCAGCTGCACATGGGTCATTTTCTAAAATAGACCACATACTAGTCCATAGGTCATGCTTAAGTATATGTAAGAAAACAGAAATTATCCCATGCACATTATCTGACCACAGTGCAATGAAACCGGGAATAAATGACAAAAGAAACCAGAAAAA
>NW_004524583.1:16139824-16201079 GCF_000260255.1 Octodon degus
GTGTAAATATCATATAATTTCCCTAGTATAAGAAATCAAAAGAAGAAGTACAAATAGAAATATATAGGTATAATGCAAGTAAAAGAAAAGCAAGAACTCAAGGACTAACCAATTAAGAGAGGGAAAGGAGAAGAGCTAGGAAACATGACAGTGACAAGCCATACATTTATATGTAGAAGATGGGTAAAGCAATGATCCTGAGAATCTCCAGATGACTTTTGAATCTAGTAGTTAATTGGAAAGATTCTCACCCTGACTAACTATATATACTGACATCTGTGAATTAAGCAACTGCACTGAAGATGGCAATTTTTAATAGTAGGTTCATGCTTGGAGTGCCTGTCATTCTGGTCTTCTGAATTCTGGCTACTTGACAAGACAGTTGCTGCTGTGCTGTCTCTCAGGTAGATGACTGTTCAAAAAGAAGGGGGTTGTGAATGAAGGCAGGAGACAGGAAAAGGAATGTTGTGAGACTGCCCTGCCTCATGGTTGTATATGGTTCATTTTCTGGACTTATGTGTAAGCATGAGAATTATGTAATTATTTATGCCTATTTCTAAAATATATTCAAATTTTTAAATGTTTTTTCATCATATTCTGTAGGGATTTAAAGGTCAACATATCAATAATTGATGAAAAATACCTGTTCCATGTTATGCCTAAGATGTTTGATATTCAGACAGATAGTGAGGCTAAGCTTAACAGCCTAGTTTGCATGGTAATAACAATAAGCTTCTCTTCTGGAGGGTTAACAACCTAGGTTTGCAGACCAAAATTAGAGAAAAAGGAGGGACACAAGGAAAGTCAACATTTTTGACCCTAGCCCCTCAAGGTCATTTAAGACTCAGGACATATGAGAACTCGTACTGTAATGTCATGTAACTCAGTGGTGTTCCAAATTTTCTGACCAAGGAGATTATGGGTCCAAAGAAAATAGTGATTGATGATGTAGAGTGTGCCTAAAAAGAGTCACATGGAGAGAAAACATTCTCTCAGGCTTTCATAGAGAGCACATTGGCCAAGCAATGGCCATGACTCCTCATATGGCTGACACTGACAAAGGATCTACAATCTGAGATACAGGATCTCAGTATAAATCCTCAGCAGATTTCACTGACCTTATCAGATCCAAAACCTACATATTTTGTTTCATAGGTCTTGCTTTATCTTGGTCTTAACCATCCAGCAGAAAAGTATAAAAACAAAATATAAGAAGTAAAGTCATGGTTTTATGTTGAGCTGTAGGGGACGCAGTTCAACAATTTCTGACATTGCCAGTCAAGCGGAAGACCCAATAGTATTATGGGCCACTGGACTCTTTCAGAATATTTTGTTGAGTTAACACACCTATAATATTCAAATAACAGAACTAAAAAAAAGGAGGATACAGATGAATGTCCATTTTGTACTTTTGTATTCAAAATGGTTAGGATAGATATATAGTTACAGTTGCTTAATGAATAGAAGGTTTTGTTCTAATCGAATTTGTAAAGAAGGTATCTTGTCCACATCTTGTACAGCACATAATCACCAGGAAGAATGTATGCAATACATTAATTATTGAAACTGTCCTACCAATTTTGTTTGAAACTGTCTCATCACTATTTGTTAATGTCATTTGTATTGACTTCTTTTTTCTCATTGATGCCTATTTGTCTCACATTGTTCATCTTTGTATCATCTTGCAGGTGATGGATTACTTTTTCCTGCATCCCATTTGTTTTTAAGAGATCCTTTCTTACCTTTTCACTAGTTGCACCAGCATCTTCAAGATCTGAAACTCTGTCTTCACTTTCACTTAAACCGTTTTGCAAACTTGTGATTGAGATTTTAAATTCCTCCATATCTCTTTGACTCTGTTTCATGTGATCTATTTCTTTTCTGTATTGCTCATTAAAGGAAGCCATCATTTTTCTAATCTCCTCTATTTTTTTAATCAATGTCTTCTTTAGAAGCAGTTATTAATTCTTTTACTGCAGTTTTTTTTTTTTTTTTTTTTCAGATTGGGTTTTTTCACTATGTTTCTGTAGTTGATTCTTTACTTCAGATACTGAGTTCCGAGAATTCTTTTGTTATTTCAGAAAATTCTGCTCTGAGTTTCTCTATAACTTTCTGCTGTTGCTTATTTACTATCAATGCTATTAATTTGTACCTTTGAGGTAAGCTAGTATAAAAGTATTCCACTCTGAGTTCCTCTATGACTTTCTGCTATTGCTTATTTTCTATTGATGCTATTAATTCATACATCTGAGCTGAGCTAGTGTCCTCTGCACTTTTTCTGGGTGGTCATTGGGTTTCCTCCTTATGTTTCTGCATTTGATTGTTTAGTGCAGATGTTATTAATTCAGGAATTTCTTTTTTCATTTCTAATCTGAGTTCCTCTATACATTTCTGCAGCTGTTTCTTTATTTCAGAAGCCATTGCTTCATTGCTTTCAGCTGTGTGATTCCCACTTTGTTCTGTATTAGTGTCCTCTGCACTTGTTATGAGTGGGCTTGGGTTCTGAGATTGCATTTTGCTCCTTCTCATTGGCATTCTGTGTAGCACTGTCTTCTGAACTTTGTTGTAGATCTTTAGTGTAGTTATAACCTTAGCACCTACTGAAGTGCATATGCAGGTCTACAAAGTTTGGATTTATCCAGCTGTGCCTGCCTTGGGTCTGGCTGCTGCGCTCAGTTCCTTCCTGCTGCTGCCCTTGGGGGTGAACCTGTTTTGCCCCTCAGGCAAGATGTTCTGCTCCTGGACTAGCTGGGTGGTTCTGTCCCATACACTCTGCAGGGATTACAGCTGCAGGGTTTCACCCCAGGCCTGTATGCCAGGCCTGAGCTGAGTCTCGAGGGGACAAGTTGGAGTAGTGGGGAGATGCAGCTCTCCCCCACACTCACTGGGCCTGGGCTAGGACTGGATCTGGGGGTTTCCAGAGCGTGACAGAAATTCCTATTCGGTGGACAGGGTGGGGGAGTACTACAGAGTGGTGAGGGGCATCCCAAGGGGGGTGAAAGAGGGTCTCACCCATGCTGTGCCTGGGCTGGGACCAGCAGGTCTGGCTGGTGTAGGGTAGTTGGAAGCTCTCCCACACACTCATCGGGTCTGGGCTAGGACTGGATCTCATCACTATTTGTTTATCAATAAAATTATGGAAAAAATAACTCTGATTTCTACCTTCATGTACATGTGGTTTATATTTGTGCATATATGTGTGTACATCTACATTTCCTTTTTGCCAAGGACACAATATTGAATTACAGGTCACCTTAATGATGTCATTTTAATTCAATCATCTGCAAAGTCTATATTTTCAAGTAAGGTGATAGTTTGTAATACTAAATATTAGGGCTTCAACATAAATTAACCTCATAACAGTGAGATTTAGTTTTCTCAAAGTTGCAAGTTTCTGGCTTTGAGATCTAATTAGGATCTAGTCTAGTAGTTTCTTTGATGAAGTCACATTTAGCATTAAGCATTCTTCCAGAAGTGCAAGATGCAGACCCTGAATGTGAGTTCACAAACCATGATGAGTTGTATGTTTATTGTATAATATGTGAAGTACATATCACTGGGGCTTAGAGGAGGGGACGTGGCTAGGTAGAGTCGACACCTGCAACAGAGAGAAGGTCCTTTAGAACTTTAGAGTGAGGTCATGTTATTCCACTGCCAGAAGGATGAACAATACAGTTGCAGGTTGGGCAAGTGGCAGAGACTTTCGGATGAGATTCTGCTAAAGGATAATGTGGTTTCATGAATCAGGAATCACCACGGAGTCCACAGTGTGGACAGCATAGAAACACATGAGACATCCAAAACTTTCTGTGGTCCGAGAACCCCTGTTATGAAGATAAGTACGAAAATTTGTTTTTGGTGCTGATTCTTCTCTTCCTGTACTTTCTTTCCAATTTCTCTGCTCCTTTCTAACACTCTCATATACTCAGTAGGAGTGCTTGAACTGTCTCTCCTCCTAATGAAAGCAATTCTTAAGAGAAGGTCTAATTTTCACTTTTGTGTATATGACTGATCAGAGTTTAAACTGGCTCCTTCTTTAACAGTTTGCAAGTTATTGTCAAAGCCTTGTATTAGAGAAGCAAAGCTGTAAGTTTGGAAATAAGGGATCCTTCAGGGTTTTTTTTTAAATATAGGATCCTTCAGCTTTAAATAGAGCCTCTTTTATTAGCTAATCATCTCAAAATTAAACTGTCACATTGTTAATTTATCATCTGCAATTGTCAGTGATCTAGGGATTTGCTAATTACATTAGCAATTTTCTTTAGTTCCAGGAAGATTCAGAGTAGAAAGTTATGAGGCCATGAACCTAAATGTGTGTGCTGTGCTTAACTCATTGCATTTTTATTGGTAATCTCCATCCTTATCTGATGGCATAGTACTTTTTATTTTGTCTTTTTACTACAGTTCTCTCTTTTCAGCTGGCTTGTAGGTATAGAAGGTGTGAATGAAACATACAGTGAATGTTAAAATTTAAACAAAGTCATATTTAGTGAAAGACACATTGCCACTAATCCCCTTCAAATTATTCTCCTTGCTTTAGATATAGTTAACACCATGACTCTTCTCTCTCTCTCTCTCTCTCTCTCTCTCTCTCTCTCTCTCTCTCTCTCTCTCTCTCTCTCTCTCTCTCTCTCTCTCTCTCTCTCTTTAAAATGTATTTGGTTGTTACAGAGTCTCACTATGCAAAGCTTGGACTTGTAGTGATCCTCCTGTTTTCAGCCTTTCTAGCACTGGGATTACAGGTGTACACCACTTTGGTGGTTCAGCCTACTCTGGGGGTGGAGCTGGTAAAGCATATGGTGCCAAAGATTGAACCACCGTCCTTGCGTTTGCCTACGCAGGTGCGTTAGTCCACTCAGCTATCTTTCTGGCCCTTCTTGCCATATTCTGAAGCAGTTCCAGGAGTAATCTTTTGTAGGTGACTTTAGTTACACTATCAGGGTTGCTTCAATGTCCTGAGTTAATTCAGAACATTTACCTGTCATGGTCATGACTTTGGGAAAGAGTCAGAAGTTGCACGTGGCCAGATCTGGCAAATAAGATAGATGAGGACACACCAATGATTTTACAAGCCTGCTTTTCCCTTGTCAGGGAGCTAACAGCTGCATTCATTGTACTTTTGATCACTCCTTATACAGATGCTTGTGTTAGTCAGTTTTTTTTATCATTGTGACAATGTTCATCACCCACAAAATGAAGGAAGAAAGGTTACAGTCCTCTGGTTCAGGTTACAGTTCTTGTTCAGTTGGGTCCAAGGCAGGAACAGCATGGCAGAGGAGCACAGTGGATGAAAAGCCACTCATAGTGGTTAAGAAGAAGAGAGAAGCAAGGAACAGGGGAGGAAGATCTATCCTTTCAGTACGTACCCTGAGACTTGATTCCAACCAAGCCCCGCTTCCTAACAGCTAGTCAGCTGTAGCCTCTATAATCCAATCCTTCCTCAAGCCAGGCTCTGAGCACATGTGGCTTTGGGGAACAGCCCAAATCTAACCCACAATCACATTAATGAAATGCAACTTCCAGAATTACAAGAATGATGGAATAGTGTGTTCAAAGCAAAGAAGATGTGGCAATTTTTTTTTACTATAATAAATGAAAAAAAATTCACTGTGTTTTGGATCACACCTCATAAAATCAAGTCCTGTATGTTTCTGGCCCTTAGAAAGGCACTATTGTTTCCATCATGGGTTCCTTGATGGTGCCAAATAATGAAGAATCGTCTTAAAAGAAAAGCTTTCTCTACTAGTTTCAAGTATGAAATTCACCAGGCTTCCCTTTATCCTGACTATGGTCCACCTCTCACACCGTTATACTGCCTCAGTCAGAGAGAGGCTATAAATAAAGCGCTTGTCAGAATCTGTGGGAGGTGAGCATGGCCCTGCATAGACATTGCTTGGATCCTAACTCTCTGCTGTCCCTTGTTGGCTCTGGAACATGGTTTGCTCAGTCTCTGAAGGTGGTCACTAGGAACCATGGGGTTCCAGCCTGTGCCTTTGCCCCCTGGACAAGTTCACAGGAACCTGAAATGGGGAGCAGGACTACTCCAAGGAGCTACCAACACCCAAGAAAATGCTTGCTCTTCCTCTTTTTTTACTCTAACAATTAACCTAGCAACTTCCTAGGACACATTATCAAGTGGTGGATACAAGGAAAGGGACAGGCAGACAATAAATAATGCAGTGAGAAATATATTCCAGAAACCCAAGTCAATGTAATTGGAGAGTTCTTTATAAACATAACATGTTTACAAACATTTATTACATTGTATTGTCAATGTAATCACAAGAACTAATTTATTCCAGTTTAAGAAAATTATTTTCACAGAAAAGAATAGCTGAGGGAACTAAAAGTTCTGGGGGAATACCACCCCCATGTTACATCTAAATAGTTTCTCCGGAAACAAATCACTTTAAGTTGATTATTAGCTCACTGAGTTTCTTGGCCTGGGGATACAGCAGGTACCATATTGTGCTTTGAGGTTTCACTGTCACTGAGAATGGAAGAGTGTTCAATTCCCATGAAATAAATCTCGCGTTCTCAGCAGACACCCCAGGGCATAACATTCTTGTTTGCTTGGGTGAACTTTTTCAGAGGCATGATGAGATTGACTGGTGCCTTGCTTGACTATCTGACTGAATGCTTATTCATATTTTCTTTCCTTTACTGTACAATTATGCTTATTTAATTTTTAAATAAAGAGGTTCAAACATACCAACTGCTCACATCATTGGAACTTCAAACAGTATCAAAAAATATCTTAAACATAATCTCCTGCTACTACTGAAGGCAATCATAGCAGTTTCTATATATATTTCTAGAGCTCTACTAAGAAAATTTTAATATGTGTATTTCTGTATGCATGGAAGTATATGGTAACTTTTTGCTATATATATATATATATTATTATTTTTTTTTTTTTAGGAACTGGGGATTGAACTCAGGCCCTTGAGCTTGCCGGGGAAGTGCTTATTCCACTGAGCCATCTCCCCAGCCCCAAAAGCAATATATTTTGACATGCATGTATGTGTGTATGTATGTATGTATGTATGTATATGTCTCTCTGTCTGTCTGTCTTTCTGTCTGTCTACCAGCATGCTAACAAATCAATCTATCATTAAGCCATTCTTGCAATGGGTACATAGCTTATTTTATGAATGTTTCATAACCTATTTAATCAATTCTCTGTTGAAGTTTGAATGCTTTTTTCTTTGCCTGAAATGATTTCTGAGGTTGAGGTAGGGAGCAGGCACAGCAAACCTAGGCTTCATTTTGCTGAAGGGCATGACCTCCTAGGTTTTTGGGACAGTGGGCATAGGTGTAGAGGGGGGCAAAGGAGAGGACTTCTTAGATGAGAGAAAGAATGTGTAGTAGGAGAGTGCATGGAAGCCTTGCTGTGGGATTCATTCTCCTCTCTATCTTTCTAGGAGATTCTTAGTAAAATTGACATTATGAGCAAGTGCATTTAGAGTTAATGATCTAGTCAAGAAATTCTGTTGAGGGCCAGGGAGATAGCTCAGCAGATTAAGCATCTGCTTTGGCAAGCACAGGGACCTGAGTTTGATTCCCCCATCCTACATGCTGCCCTGGCCTTGCCCCTGGGACAAGCTGCATTGGCAACTGAGTCCGGGCATAGTGGCACACACCTGGAATCCCAGCGCAGGGGAGCTGAGAACAGGAGGATCACTATGAGTCTAAGCTGAGTAGTGGACCCTGTACCAAATGCATAAATGAAAAAAAGAAATTCTGTTGGACACTCTTTTAGCTGTTGAGGAGACATTGGTGAACTAACACAGAGATATTTACACTTAATGGAAGGAAGTAACATTAAAGGCAAAGAAATTTATAACTATACTGATGACAAACAAAGTAGGACAATGGGCTTGAGCCTAACTAGGGTGTTAGGATCATTTCCTACAGGAGATCACGTTTTGATGATGCCCCTTGGCAAGATGGGCTCCGCATGGGTGCTCAGGGTCTCCCAGGGTTGGCACAGCCTGGAATGCCTCGTATCTTGCTCCAGTCCCAGCCAGATCCCCATATGGAGAATGTAGCCACCAATGATGAACCATCTTTATTCCAGATATGTGACGCAGTGTGTTGGGGAGGGCTGGATGATGAAAACCCTAAAAAAAGGGGGGGGGGCATGCAGGGCCTTGGGGAAGATGTGGGCATTCTACCAACAGATTAACTCAACATCGCTGCCTTACCAAAGGGTTTCCCATCACTCACTGTTTAGCAGGGAGCAGGGAAAATTATCCATTATTCAGTTTGAGCCGAAATGAAAACGCCACACTTTGTAAAACCTGCAAGGTTACCTATGGTAACTGCTTACAGAGTTTTAATGTGTCTGCAGCATGGCTAATTAATTTGCTCTGAGCTTCACTAGAATTCTTATTTGAAATGATTGTCTTCGTAACTGAACGCACCACGGAGAGCAAGAACATTAGAAATGCCATTTGGGGCTGCTGTAATAATCTGATCCTTGCCAGGCCTTTCTCATTTGCTGCCAACAGGGCCGCTCAAAGCCCCTGTCCAGCTGCCTCACACTTACAGGTGGCAGGGTTTACCAGAGGTTGCACAGCCTTCAGTATCAAACAGCGTTGTGCTTTCGAATCCAAGCTCTAAGGTCAGACCAGTCTTGGGTTTCACATTTATTGGCAGCTATTTCCTGTGTGACCTCAGGCATTTAACATCACTGTTTTTTCATCTGTAAAATTAGAATAATTTTAGCACCAGTCTCAGAGAAATGCTGAAAAAAGGTACAAAAAATGTGTATGCAAACAAAACAAAACAAGAACCCCACCCATCTCAGCAAATAGAGATGTATTATTTTTCCCCTCTGGTTCTTCCTATTCTTGCTCTTGCTCTTCCTTTAACTTCTTTACCACTACCGCTATCATCATTGTCATTTTTTCCTTTCTGTTTCTTTTATTTATAATTTATGTGTTGGGACCTAAAGTATAGTGCCCAAACTGGGCAAAGTGTAAAGAATATTTTTGTCACCACTGAAATAATCTTCTGAAGTTTCAAAGAAGTGAGTCTTGTCCCCAGTCATTCCCCTCTTCCAACAGGGCCCATCTCTGAACAGCCGTCATCTATGAACTCATCAGTGGACTAAGTCCCCAGTGAGTATAGTGCCACCATGATCCAATCACCTTCCAAAAGTCTCACCTCTCAACATAAAGCTTTGGGGGAGCATTTTAGATGTAAATGATAATAGAGTACATTTGGCAGCAAGTGTCAAAGTAAATATTAACAGTAGCTTAAACAAGTGGTTTATATGAATTTTAGTGAACTAAATCCAGCAGTATGAAAAAGATTTTATATTATAATCAAGCTGGGGTAATTTGTCTTTGTGTCCTCTGCATACTACTCTTTGAGTAATTTGCTTTCATGTACATAGCATCCTCAACAACGTTGAACATTTCCCAAGGATTGAAGTGGTGTTTTATAAATCTTTATGTATTCCAGCATTCCTAGCTTATTGTCTTGCTAAATGAGTATCTGTTGATGTCAATATGAAAGTTAAAACAACATGAAAAAGCTGAGTAATCATTACATCATTCAGTACTTTACCACCTTTATGTTTTAGGTTTAAATTAATAGTTTGAGACTACTGTTTTATTATTTTTTATTTATTTTTTATGTATTTGGTACAGGATCTCACTATGCAGATCAGACTCATAGTGATCTCCTGCTTTCAGCCTCTCTAGGATTACAGACATACACCACCACGACCGGACTTGGTCACCAGTTCAGTGCTCCCAGGGGGGAGGCCCAGCACGGCATGCGGTACTGGGGACACTACTGCTTTTAGCCTAATGGTTTGCATATATAATTCCTTGGAAGCTCTTAACACATCACAAGAATATTATTAGACAACAATTAACCTTGCGAACAAAAGAGAAGTCATGAACATTATTTATTGCTTTGCCAGTTTCAATAAAGTTGTAATGTGCTAATAGCTTTTCACGGAGACATCTGCCATCAGTTAAGTAAAAACAGCATTCAGTTAAAACCATGTCACTTGAGACAGAAGTTAGTAGCTTTCTGATTGCTGATAGGCATTATCTGGTTTATGGGTAGCCATTTCAATAGATTTGTTATGTTATTTTATGACTATTGGTTAAATACATCCACATCTACACATATTTATTGAATGTTATAGCTGAAAAACACTTTACAAACATCTCATTGAACATTTTTCAAGCTGTAGCCAAAGATCTTTTAGGAGTTTCTGGGTATCTTTTAGTGGAAATTCAAGGTGTTAAAAGGTCAGGGGAGCCATTGCAGCACATTTAGCTTCATAGAGACAGCGCTGGGGCAAGTGAGAGCCGGACTGGCACTGGGCGACTTCACTGAGGAAAACAAGTGAACATGGGCAAAGGAGACCCTAAGAAGGTGAGAGGCAAGATGTTACCATATGCATTCTTTGTGCAAACTTGCTGAGAGGAGCACAAGAAGAAGCACCCAGATGCTTCTGTTAACTTCTAAGAGTTTTCTAAGAAGTTCACAGAGAGGTGGAAGACCATGTTTGCTAAAGAAAAAGGAAAATTTGAAGATATAGCAAAATGAACAAAGCTTTTTATGAGAGAAAAATGAAAACTTATATTCCTCCTAAAGGAGAAACAAAAAAGAAGTTCAAGGATCCCAATGCACCCAAGAGGCCTCTTTTGGGTTTGTTCTGTTCTGAGTATTGCCCAAAAATCAAAGGAGAACATCCTGGCATCTCCATTGGTGATGTCGCAAAGAAACTTGGAGAAATACTGGAAAGTGGAATAATACTGCAGCAGATGACAAGCAGCCATATAAGAAGAAGGCTGCTAAGCTGAAGGAAATGTATGAAAAGGACATTGCTGCCTACCGGGCTAAAGGAACACCTGATGCAGCAAAAAAAAAGGAGTCATCAAGGCTGAAGAAAGAGGGGCCGGGGAGATGGCTCAGTGGAATAAGTGCTTCCTTGGCAAGCGCAAGGGCCTGAGTTCAATCCCTGGTTCCGCAAAAAAAAAAAAAAAAAAAAAAGGCTGAAGAAAGCAAGAAAAAAAAAAGGAAGAGGAGGAAGAAGATGAAGAGGATGAAGAGGATAAGGGGTGATGATGAATAAGCTGGTTCTAGTACAGGTTTCTTTTCTTGTCTATAAAGCATTTAACCCCCTGTACACAACTCCCTCCTTTTAAAGAAATAAAATTGAAATGTAAGGCTGTGTAAGATTTGTTTTTAAACTGTACAGTATCTTTTTTTTTTTTTTGAATAGTTAACACACTACATAATGTGTCTTTAGATAGCTCTGTCCTGATGGTGTTTTCAACAGCTACTAACCTTGCCTGGTACAGTAGGGGGTTGTAAAATTGGCATGGGAATTTAAAGCAGGTTCTTGTTGGTGCACAGGACAAATTATATAGAGATGGTAGTTTTTCATCTTCAGTTGTCTCTGATGCAGCTTATATGAAATAATTGCTGTTCTGTTAACTGAATACCACTGTGTAATTGCAAAAAAAGTTGCAACTGTTTTGTTGACATTCTGAATACTTCTAAGTAAATACAATTTTTTTTATTAGTAAAAAAAAAATCAGGGACAGTGGAGAGCTCTCTGGATGAAACGCGAGGGGACTTTGACTTTGCTGTTTGATAATAGCTCATCTTGGCTTAGTTGTTTTGACCCAAGTTTGTTATGTCACTACACAAATTGATCTCATAAATTAGTAAAATTATCATTCCTTATCAGCAAAAATGTGTGCAGCAACTGCCGTTGATCCTTATTCCATGTGGAGGCCTACTTCTATTACAGTGAGTTTCATTTTCTATTTTATTCACTTATCTATTGTTTGGGTTTTTATGCACATTTGTTACTTTTATTCTGAAAATATTAAAGACATTTCTTAGAAGTTTGATTAAACTGGGATAGGTTCTTAGGAGTATCAGGCTTATCTCTCCAAACCAGAATTACCTACAAATATTAAGCAATCAAAATATATATTAACCAAAACTCCAAAGGGACTGCTAGAAAGGTAATTGCCAATTTCTTATGTATTCCAGAGCAGAAAGCAAGAAACTCAATATCTGTACACAGAGTATCTTTAACTCTGATGAGTGAATGAAAGAACTGAGACTTGGATTAACCAAGGTATAAATAAATTCTTAAAGATTTCCTGGGCTTTTTCTCATCTCTGATTCTCACCCCATCCCCCCTGTATTCTTCAACTGGGCATCTTCCCAAATTCTCCACGCTGGAGTGATGTCACAATGCTATGAGGCTCAGGTATAGTACGGTTTATTGATTTTTAAAAGATTGTGTGGTGTATTAATTACTTTTCTCATTGCTGAGACAGAATATCCAATGCCTAAAGTTAAGGGAGGAAAGTTTTATTTGGCTTATGGTTTGTAGAGGTTTCAGTCTATAATCAGCTGACTCCAAGGCAGGGTGGCACAGCAGACAGGCATCACCAAGGAGGAACCGCTCATGGTGGGCAGACAGCAGCAAAGCAAATTGTCTGAGTTATCTTTTCCTTATTGCTGGAACAAAATATCCAACACCCAAAATGAAGGGAGGAAAGATTTATTTAGCTCACAGTCAGTGGAGGTTTCAGTCCATACTCAGCTGGCTCCAAGGGAGAGTGGCACATGGAAGAGTACAGCCTTTCATGGTGGTGGGAAGCACCAAAGAGCAAGAAGGCGGGTGCAGCAGCTGCAGCAGCTAGCTAGCCTCTCTCTGCTCCTTACAAGGTAATGCATTTACCAGGATGGCTGTACAACTCACACCCATAATTCTGCATTGGATCAGGAATTAATCACAAACTCTAGAAGCTGCCCTTGTGACTACATGAGGTTTTTGGGGGACACCTGGACACAAATCATAACACCCACAGGTCTTTCTATCCCTTATATCTTGTCCAAGCTACTTAGGGTGGGCAGCACTCACAACTTAGCCCTAGCCATTGTACCATGTATCAATCCCAGTGTCACACACTCTAGATCCAGCCTCCTTTGAAAAAGCCCCATTTATGACTTCATGAGTTTTGGGGGGACATCTAGCTGCAAACCATAACACTTGATATGCTAGTTAATCTTATTTGTCAACTTGACCAGATCAAGCTGCTCTTAGATAGATGATTGGCTAATGGGCCCACCATATTCCACTAGTCCACTCATGCTCATAGGCGAATGTGTTCTTGGGAGATGGACCCAGGTGGAGGTGGACTACTGAGGGTTTGCCTTTGCAGGACATTCCTCTCTTTGGTGTTCTGTAATTTGCATCCTGGCTACCATGAAATAAGCAGCTTTGTTTCACAAAGTTCTTCCATCATCATGTTCCTGTCTCGGAGCCAGGCAAACAAGGACCAAAACTTCTGAAACCGTGAATCAAAAATAAACCACTCTTCCTTTAAGTGGAGTGTGTCAGGCATTATACCAGCAATCAGAAAGCTGACTAATGCATTTGTGTATGTGTAAAGTTCTTGTAACAGCTGTAAGAAGTACACACTTGGTATCTTAAACAGCTGTACTTTGTTCTTTCATACTTCCAGAGGTCATAAATCCCAGATTGAGGAGCCAACAAGGCTGAGATGCCTTTGAACACTACAGAGGGGAATCTTTCCTTGCCTAATGCAGCATTTTATGTCTCCAGGCAAGAAGAGCAGAAGTACCTAGGTCTCTTGTTTTTCATTTTATGATGCCTGGAAGGAGATGTGGTTTGACCAAGAGCTTAAACATCCCTCTTCCTTGCTTTCCTTCACTCCTGCTTCCTTCCTTCCCAAGATGAATTGGGACAAATTGCCTTGGTATCTTCTTGGGTTAACTAGAAATTGCTCTTCAGACCACTACAATAGGAGATGCAGCTCAGCTGTCACTTCTGCCACTCCAGACTCTACTGCTGCCACCTCTTTGAAGAAATGGCAGGAACCCACTTCAAAATGGATAAAATCAGGGTCAGAGGGATCTGAGTCCATTATTAACATCACCAGCCTCCTCAGACCCCAGTAAACTGTGATGAATCATCACAGCTAGTCCTCCTAAAGATTCCTTGTTGTTGGTCCCCACCATTTTTTATGGAGATGCAAAACTATCAATCAAACATCTCTCTGTCTCTCTCTCTGTCTGTCTCTCTCTTTGTCTCTGTCTCTGTTTCTCTCTCTGTCTGTCTCTGTCTCTGTCTCTCTCTATCGCTCTCTGTCTCTCTGTTTCTCTGTCTCTGTCTGTCTGTCTGTCTGTCTGTCTGTCTGTCTGTCTGTCTTTCAATGTATTTGGTTGTTACAGGATCTTATTATGCAGGGTGGACTCATAGTGATCCTCCTATTTCTAGCCTCCCCAGCACTGGGGTTACAGGTATGCACCACCACACCCGGACTCCATGACATGCTCAGCCTGCCCTGAGGGTGGGGCTGGAGCAGCATGTGGTTTCAGGGATCGAACCATGGTCCCTGTGCTTGCCTAAGCAGGTGCTTTAGTCCACTGAGCTATCTCACCAGCCCCATCAAACATCTCTTGTCACTTAATCATCACTTACAGTGGTTGTTCTGGATGCTGTGCACCCACTTGAATCAAGCACAGGTCTACGCTTGGATTAATCAGTAAGCACTGATTTGAACCAATCACAGACTTACAATTGGAAGGATCATGGGATTGCAGCTGCTATGTAAGCTTCTCTCTTCTAATACTTCTTGGCTAGTCTAGGAAGGATTCATTTGATGTACTGACTCCCTGTGCTGCTGTACAGGTCTTGTTCAAATAAAGCCTTGTTGTGTTGGTCCTGTAAATCTGCTCATGATTTATTTCTTGGCATTGTGGACTTGATTTTGAGTAGTGTGGCTAAAGCTGTTATTTTAAAAGAAAGTAACAAACAGTAGAGGCCGTTAGTACTTTAGGGCTCCAGAGATCAATAGGAAATGAGCATCAGTGACAGAGAGCATCAACCGAGAGTTGACTGATGGCGTTCAGTATGAGCTTGTGTTGAACGGAGGTGGCCAGCAACAGCAGAGACCAGTATGCTAACCGCCTCCATCTGGCATAAGCTTGGATGGAATGGTAATGTCTAGCAGCGATGGAGACCAGCACCGGGCAGAGCTGATCCATAGCATCTGGCACAAGCTAGCATCATATAGCAATGGCTTGTGGCAGCAGAGAACAGCAGCGACTGTGTTGCTTGGTGTCATCCAGCACCAACCAGCATCACCCAGTGGCATCATGACCATTAGCAGACTAAAGAACCCTCAACTGATTGGCAGTGCAGGTGTTCCTTGGCTTAGGGCTACAAATGCTAATTCCTGCCACTATTTCCATGTGAGTTTTTCATTTGTATTCTTTCTCGTGTGTCTGATAGTAATATTTGCTGTTGGATTTGGGGCCCATTCAGATAACTGAGGATCCTCTGCAAAGACCCTTTTTCCAAATATGGCAAAATCCAGTCTTTTACTGGCTAAGACAATATACACAGGTTCTGGGGATTAGGAGGTAAACATTTTGGGGAGTATGGAGGGTATGAATCAACCTACCACATTTTGATAATTAAAGGAAAATTCCTAATTTTGAAAGGTGAAGTTTTAATGGATTGCATTTTCTCCTGATTCAGAATGTTCCTTGGACAAATAGCTGTCAGTGTCAAATGTCACTTACCTGATACTAGAGGCCATTAGTACTTTATCCAGAGCCATTTATCTGTTTGTGGCTGTTCCACATGAACTGTAGCTAGAATAAAATTTTCATCACTAAACATAAGTCAGGAACTCCAACTTCTTGTCAAATAACTTCATCTATGTGTGAGGAAGCGGAGACCCCAGTGGCTGAGAACCCCGATGCAGGCCACATCCTATCTCTACACCCACAGTTCTGGGACCAGGAGCACATCTTTTTTACTCTGCCAATTCTTTGTTGATAAGGAAATGATAATACTTCTACTACTAATTTGTTAGAATTTTTGAATATCAAATGCTTTCAAAATATGTATAACGTTTTATTTATGATATGACAAATTTTCAACATATATTTGAAATTGCATGTGAAATGTGTTACACCTCTGGGCCGGGAGATGGTTCAGTAGAATAAGCACTTGCCTGGCAAGCTTAAGGGCCTAAGTTCAATCCCCAGTTCCGCAAAAAAAAAAAAAAAAAAAAAAAAAAAGAAAGAAAGAAAAAATGTGTTACACCTCTATATTAAGAGTGAATAGGACCCATTAGGAGATGAGTTGACAGTGCTGCAAACTCAAAGTGTCTGGGCAGTTAATAGAAACAAACAAAGAAGGATAAGAGGAAAAAAAAGTTGAAATAAAATGGAAAATTGTAATTGATACAATACTAAGAAGACAATGATAGGGAATGGTAGAGAACAAGGGACTGTGTATGGTTCACCTGCAGGGAAACTGTGGCTCTTCAGTTGTATGGTGATGGTCACTGTGAAGACATACAAGCCCCTTAAGTTGGACCACCCAAGGGAAAGTACCTGTTTCTTTTTAAGTAGAATACTTTGTATCACTATGTGGTTAGGTTACACTATGCTGCAATAAGAAATAGCTCTCCAAATTCCAGTGGATTACTAAAGGTATGTTTCCCCTTCCTAGGAAGTATGTTTGGAGCCTCCTTGGGCAACCCTCTAAGGCAGCTTTGTGGAGAAACCAAGGAAGTTATTGTTTGAGTTATAGCTTTGTAAGAAAAGATGGAACTTAGTAGCCCAGAGTGGTAGATTGAATTATGTCTTCCTAAAAGAAAAGATACATTGGAGACTTAACCTCCAGGACCTCAGATATGATCTTACTTAGAGATCAGGCCTTTCCAGAGACAGTCATATTAAAATGTGATCAGGAAAGGCCAGCCAGATAGCTCAGCAGATTAAAGCGCCTGCTTAGGCAGATGCAGCACCTGGGGTTTGATCCCCAACATGCCGTTTCAGCCCTGTCTGTGGGGCATGATGAGACAGCAATGGAGACTGGGCATGGTGGCATGCACCTATAATCCCAGGGCTTGGGAGGCTGAAAGCAGGAGGATCACTACAAATCCAATCTATGTAGTAAGACCCTGTACTAAATACATTTTTTTAAAAAATGATCAGATGGGTTTATATCAGTCCATTTTCTGTTACCAATAACAATCCCTCAGACTGGGTGAGTTACAAAGATCAGAAGTTTATTTCATTTGATGGTTCTTACCAGTACAATCTGGAGGTAGTGCAGAGCACTGCATCATCAGATACATGAAATGTGCATGTATGTCCCTCCTTCTTATTATCAAGCCACCAGGATTGAGTCATATAGGGACACCACCCTAAGACCCTTATCTAATCCTAATCACTTCCCAAAGGCCTCTTCTCACTTTAAGTTTCCACTTTCTTAATGTCACATAATAGAGATTAAATCTCAATACATGAACCTTGGGGGCCTCACTCAAACCATATCCAATCTATACAGCAGGACCTAATCCAACAGTCTGTTGTTTTTGCAAAACAGTGAAAATCTAGTCAGAGACACACATAGGAAGGACACCACATACAGACTGGAGTTATGTTGCTACAAGTCAGAGAACTATGGCTGGCTTCAGAAGACAGGAGCTTGGAGCAGACCCTTCTGTAGCACCTTCTGAGGGACCAGAACTATCTGACCAACACCCTGATATGAAAGTTTCTAGCTTCCAGAAACTTCTAGGTTCTTACTTCCAAGAAGTTTTTGTCATTTAAGCCATGATTTATGGTCTTTTGTACAGCAGCCCTAAGACTAGTACACCAAGAAATAGAAAGACTGGGTAATCCCATATGGAAGCTTTAGCTTCTGAGACTCCTGTCATTTCTGTTTAGTCTGTTGGCCAGAAGCAGCCACGTAGACCAACCTACGGAGAAACTGGAAGTACTCCCAGAGGAGGGTAAGTGTGTGCCGGTAAGCACTCAGAATATCGATTCTACTCCTGATTTTAGAATGCCAGCAACTACATCAGTTTGGAAAAAAGAAAAAGAAATGAAAACTGACCGAGTCCACCCAGTATAATCCAAACAAACTCCCCCTTGGCCTGGGTCTCCCGGTCACATGGGGCCAGCTTCTGAGGACAAACTCACATGGAGTGCTGGTCTGTTTATGGTGTGAGGTTGTGCATCTGAGGGAATGTGGGTGTCGATTATGGGCAGTGGATAATGTGTGGAGGTCTGGGCTTTGGGGAAGAATTCTAGAACAGGAGATGTAGGGCAGCAAAGGGAATCTGGAAAGGAGAGCTGCAAATGCCACCTCTCCCTAACAGGAATCATCTGGAGTTATCTTTTTAAACTACTTTTTTTTTTTCTTTTGGTGGTACTAGGGGTCAAACTCAGGACCTTGTGCTTGCCAGGCAAGCACTTATTCCACTGAGCTATCTCCCCAGCCCACCTTTTTAAGCTTCTGCTGTCCCATCCTCCTCCTTTTCTTCCCATCCAAAGAGGCTGCATTGCCCCTGGGACCTAGAGCAATCTTGCATAGTTCATCTAAAAAGTATTTATTTTGGGGTGAGATGACCCTGAGAAGCTTTATTATTTCTGAAAACATCTATGCATTATTTCTGGAAACATACAATCTAAATTTGAAACGAATAGCTTAGCAAATAATTTTCACCAAGCAGCTCATTGGTGAATTTAGAACCTTGTATGTATATATGCATGAACATATTTATAACCTTGATTTATATTCAACTCAGCAGCAGCATTTTAAAATTATTTGTGTGTAATATACTTTACTCATGTGCCTATAATTTTAAAATATTTATCTAGCTTCTTTCAACTGAATTTGTCTTAGAACATACATCATAATATCTTGGCTATGAATGTGTTGAAAATTATTCTTAAAGAAAATGCTTGGATGGCTTCACTGAGCCAATTTTTTTTGAATATTCTAAAAAGTAAGAAAAAGAAATGAGATAAATTGTACTTTTCATGTACTGTGATACAAACTAGAAAAATATAATTGGGCTTCAGGCCAAATTCTGAAGGCAATCGGTGCTGCTTATGTCAATTGGGCACAATTATTCCTCAGCTCCTGTTGACAGTAAGAAAAATTGGTGGTGATCTGCTTCTTCATGCCCAGGATTCACAGGATAGCTGGGCTTTGGATTGTGGCAGATGGGTGCATGTAGAAGGCACTGATTTGTCATCTGCAGGGAGTAGGGAATCCTCCAGTTTGGAGGAGGCTTCATGTATCAATTGCCTGCGGCCATCTGTTCTGTGGCTGGTGGCAGCTCCGTATGCTCAGTAAATGTTTGTGGAATGAATAATGAATCTTTCCTAGAGAGCTTCCCTGCCAGGAGGTTTTCCTGTTCTTGTCACCTGATACAGTGTGGCCCATGGGAAGGGGCAAGGTCCGCTCTGAGCAGGTGAAGGCACTGCTCCTAGATTAATTTATTTTTATAATTATCAAACCTGCTAGGCTAGAGACTGTGCTAGCTCCCAGATGTCTAGATGGTGATAGCCCGACCTGGAAAAATATGTTTGTTCTTAAAAAAACAGGGTGATATCTCAGGAGGAAAAAGGCATCCAGTAAAGCAGAAGTGGTGACAGAAAGAATTTAATCCCAGACTCATGTGGACAAGGAATGAGAGGTAGGGACCTAGGCACTCTGACTTTTTATTTTGACCCTTCCATGATATAATCTGTCTGTGCAAAAAAGACAGATTATATCATTGTCTGTTTTCTGAGCTCACCAGTCTTCTATATTATATTTCCAAATTATCTGTTAAATGATATTTGTCACTCAGGTTATAAATGTGCTTAAAATTTTTACCTGAACAAAACAAAATCCTTAATTTTCTCATAAATTCCCCTTCAGGTCCTATTCTTTCCTCATCATTTTCTTCTCTAGGAAGAGACTTGGAAGGATGAGTTTGTCCCCCACCCTCTCCCTCTTCTCACTTTGTCTCGGCCCAGCTTGATCTCTTCTGCTCCGCTACAATTGCTCCATGGAGCCCACTCCAACTGTCTGTGTGCTTGGTGCAGCTTGAAATCCACGTTGTTAATATTTTGGTGACATTTGATTTTGTTGACCAGACTTTTGCTGAAATCCTCTCCTTCCTTGTCTCTAGTGATTTTAAATGTTCAATTTCCAATTCCCTTTCAAGTTTTTTTTTTTCAACCACCTTCACAAGTAACACATGCTGCCCACTTTTTAAATGGTATTTTCTGAGGTTTGGATTCGGGCCACCTCTTCTTTTCACTCTACTTACTTTCCTTCAGTGAGTTCACCCACTTGCCTGTCCTTAACTAGCCCCTTTCCATGCTGACAATTCCCTAATCTTTACTGGCAGCCTGAATTTCTTCCCTGACCCAGTACACTTACTGCGTGCTTCATTTCTCCATTGATCTGTCTCCCAGGAGCCAGAGGCAGGCGTTAAGGAGGGAACCCTTCATCTTCTAGGGGCTGCTTCTCCTCCACCTCACTGTGAGGCATGCTTGTTCCTCCTGCAGCTGTCTCAGTCTTGCCACCATTTGGCCCGCTATCAGCCCTTGTCTGTCCTACCCACTCCTGGGTCTTTAGATACTTTTCTTTTTCATTGTCTCCATGCCCACCAAGTCAGTGCAGGCCACAGAATTTTTAAAATTTGGATTGTGATAACTTTGATCTCTCTGTCCACCATGCTTGTCCACTGTTACAGAATGAATTGCACCTCCCTCATTCATACACTGAAAATTTAACCTATCCCACCTTAATCAGCTTCCAAAAAGCTTCATTTCCACACATTGGTTTAAATGAGGTTATAAGGATTGGGCCCTAATCCAATATGGCTGATGTTTTAAATGAAGTGATACCAGGTGTGTGTGTGTGTGTGACCATGCATGTATACACACATGGATACTTGCACAGAGAAAAGACCTTGTGAGGACATTAAAAAAAGGAACAGCCATCTGAAAGCCAAGGAGAAGACACAACTGCTTAGATTTTGGACTTCCGGCCCTGAGCACTGCAACAAAATAGACATCTATTGTTTAAGTGACCCACTCTATTGTCTTATTATGGCTATTATGGCAGCCCTAAAAGACAAATGTATTCCCCTAAGGAGATTCTTTCACAAGCAACTGTAGTTAATGCACTGTCTCACTTAAACATTTTTGTGTAGAAGACCTCTCTGCACCATCTCTTCCTTCTCCCACTGTGCAAATGTTGTTAAATTGTGGAACATACCAAGTTCTCTCTCTGTATTTTGTAAATGCTCTTTCTTCAGCTCACCTGTTCTCTTTTGTCCAGTCTACTCTCCTCCCTGATAGCTTTTATTTGACCTACAGTCATTTCTTCCATGAAGTTTTTGTGACTAAATCTTCCCTTTCCAATCTACTGGACACTGAGTTCCTGTAGCCTCTTCCCCACTTCTGGTCAGTAAACTCCTGAAGGATGGAATGAGCTTGTATTCATTTTTCTGTTTAAGTGCTCTTCTTAATACCTGGAAAATGCTAGGTATTTATAATTATTTTGGATGAATGAACAAAGACTAAACATTATTATTTTCTCAGAGATACAGAAAGAAAATTTTACAAACCATGGTGAAAAAAAATGCCAGTTGGAAGAAATGTCTGTTTGGTTCAGCATTGTCTTATGATCTAGTGAACCTATGCTTAATGGTGGCCCAACAACAGCATCCTTATCTTCATCAATATCAGCTTTCATTTGTTGAGCCTATACTACATGCCTGAAGAATGCCAGGGATTGTATGGAAAACATTTCCCTTAGTGTTCACAAGTACTCTAAAGCATTCTAATAGTAATAATGACTTATTATTGTTGTCATTTTATAGATGAAGAAATAGTCTTGGAGAAATTGAACAACTGACCCAGATAATAAGAGGTGAAGGCAGAATTCAAACTTAGCCTGTATTCTATTTGATCGACATCTTCTAGTCATTCTTCCTACTCTAGATGGGGCTGTATGTTTATTTCTGGGCCATGGACCATGAGCAGAAGTGACTTGAATCAATTCTGGGCTGAAGCTGGATTCTTTAGCATCTCTTTTGGACTTGAGGTGAACCTGTGGCCACATCATGGATGGCGGGGGCAAAATATCCCTGCTGCTCTCATAGGAAGACATAGTGGGAATGAGCAATAAAATCTTGCAGTTTTAAAGCCCCGAGGATTTGGGGATTGCTGTCACCACAGCATGTTTGATTCTATTCTGGCTGCACATTGCACTTATTTTCTCTTCACGGGGCAGATCTGGGGTCCCCTAGCTTAGTCCAATCCCCTGTAGAAAGGCAGTGTGTAAAACAAAAAGAGACTAAATGACCAGACATATTTCCCAAAATTTCATGTGCTGGAAACTTAATCTCAAAATTCATACAATGATGATATTTGGTGTGGGGGGGGGGTCCTTGGAGACAATTAGGATGAGAGGAGGTAAGGAGAGCAAGGCCTGTATGTTGGGATTGGTTTGTTTTTATTAACTTTATTGAGAAAAAATTGCAATGAGTTTCAAAACAGATTTGTAGGAGAGTTACAGCAATTAACACATTGCATATTGTTGTCTTTGTAGTAGTCATTCACAGCACAAGATGCAGACATGCTATCCTGTTCAAACACTATTAGTACAAATCTTTCTTCTTATTGAATTAAGAGAAAGTGGCTATATACCTATATTAACTATTTTGTATATACAGATACAAAATTGTTCTTCATTCATATCTCCTTCTTTGTTTTGTTTTGTCAGAGATGGGTAATTTATTGCCATCCAAATATTATAGGTACATGATTTTATCAAAATATTCCAATATAGTTCAGTAGCCCACAACAGTAGTGGGTTATCCACAGGACTGGCAATGTCCAAATCTGTTGACTAGAGCCTTCTACAACTCTGTATATTAACATGGCTTCACTTTTCATACCTCGTTTCTATATTTTTCTGCTGGATAGTTAAGACCAAGATAAAGCAAGAACTATATAGCAAGAAATGTAACTTCTGTATCTGACAAGGTCAGTCAAGTCTCCTCAGGACTTATCCCAAAACCCTGTACCGCACTTTGTAGATCCTTTGTCAGTGTCAGCCATGTAGATGAGTCACAGCCATTGCTTGACCAATTTGCTCTCTGTGAAAGCCTGAATGTTTTCCCTCCATGTGACTCTCGGTAGGCACACACTACATCATCAATCACATTCCTCTGTGGCCCCACAATCTCCTTAATCAGAAAATTTGGGACACAACTGAGTTAAATGATGTTACAGTATAGGTTCTCCTATGTCCTGAGTGCTCACTGACCTTGAAAGGCTAGGGCCAAAATGTTGGCTGCCCAAATGAGAACTTGAGGATTAGACAACAAAAAGAGGGCAAGGAAAAACCTAGGAAACAGGACAGTGGCAAAGCCATACATTTATCCACACAAGATAGGTAAGGCAATGATCCTGAGAACTATCAGCAGGTAGTTGAAACTAGCAGTTAGTTGGTGAGATTCTCAACCTGACTAAGTATATATGCTGATACCTGTGAACTGAGCGACTGCACTGAAGATAGCCATGTGTAATAGTGGGGTCATGTCTGGAATGCCTGTCATTCTGGTGTTCTAAATAAGTACTGCTTGTCATGACATACCTGTTATGGCCAGACTGTATCTCAAGTAAATGTTTATTTTTTTTTTTAAAAAGGATAATACATGAAAAAAAGAGACAAGAAAAAAAAATGCCACAGGACTGTCCTGTTACAATGATGTATATGGTTAGATTTCTAAATTTCTGCATAAAAATATGAATTGTTTATTCATATTTAAAAATTTTTTAAAATTCTTTTTCCATATTCTGTAGAGACCTAAAGTTTAATATATCAGTACTTGATGGAAAATAAATGTTCCATCTTATGCCTAAGATGATTGATATTCAGACAGATAGTGAGGTTAAACCCAACTCCATATGTTATAGGGCAATAATAAATTTCTCTTCCGGAGGGTTAACAACCTAAATTTGCAGACCAAAAATTAGGGATTGGTTGTTTTATGAGAAGAAGAAAAACCTAAGTTTGTATGTTACATTCTCTTGCCATGTGGTGGCTTCCATTGTGCTATAAGATAGTCAGAAGGTCCCTCAGCAGATGTGGCCCTTTGATCTTGTACTTCCACATTTCCAGAACTGTGCAACATGAATCTCTTTTATTTATAAATCATCCAATCTTTGGCCATCTGTCATAGCAGCACAAAAGAAACTAATACATTTAGTATTTCTTGGCCATCTAAGCAATCTCTGTCAACCCAAAGAAGAAAACAGAGAGAGCAGTTGCTTAAGCAGATTTTAATGGATTGCTAAGTGTATATTAAGGATGCTTCATTTCCTTGAAGACCTTAGATATCTGAGTTGGAAAGACAGGAAGGATGAACCTGTAATCAACAAAAAGACATACAAATACATGCTGTAATTACGTGAGCGCATTGTGGAGGTAGTGGGTGAGTGAACAATATTAATCCGAGATGAAGGATGGAGGCCTTGTGCTGTCATTTTCAAGATGGAAGTTTTGGGCAAGGTTTATCAGCTTCAGAGCTCTTAACATTTTGCTGGGTAATTCCTTGTTGGCTGGAGCATCCTGTGCATTACAGGATGCTTAGGATGTCAGTGGGATCTGGGTCTCTATTTACTAGCTGCCAGTAGCATCATAATCCCATTCTAGTGTGAAAATCAAATACATCTCCAGACATTGCTCTCAGTTTCCTAGGGGCAAAGGTGTCCCTACTTCACTGTTCTACTGAGCTGTGACCATGGCTTCTCTCATATATTTCTATAGAAAGTAGTCTGGGAAAATTGAAGATGTTTACATGGTAGGCATGAAGGGCTGGAAGGAGTGTCTGTCCACAAATGTTTCTTTCTCTAAAAATACTTTCCTAGAGACACTGACTGGGGATTCCACACTGTACCTCAAATCACAGAGGCCTTTCTCCTCCCTTTCCAAGGTCCAATATCCTGAGGAAGTATTTTCACATTCTCAAATGGAGGATCTGAGCATAAATGTGAATCAAGAAGGAAAGGAAGTGCGAAGACCTTTCATCCTGGAAAAGCAACCTAGGCAAAAGGGCAACCTGGTAGCCGGAAGGGATAGGGCTTGAGGCCAGTGCTGCAGCAGGCTGGTCAGGAGTAAAGCCTGGCTGGTTTCTTGGGAAAGAAGAAGTGAACAAGGACATGAAGTCACATGAGGAAAGCATGCAGAGTTGTGTTAGATGCAAGTTTAGGGAAATTCTGAGGATACTAGACTCCGGGTGAAAGAGGAAAATCTCAGGCTCCTGGCATGGGCACAAGCCCTGCTTGACCTTCTCTCTCTCTCTCTCTCTGTGTATACCAGCTTATGCTTGGGACTCAGCCTTCCTGGCCTTCTTCTAGTTCTTAAAATGTTCTGTGTTTCCCCCCTGCTTTTCCACATGCTGATCCGCCTGCCTGGGATCAACCCCCTGCTTCCCATCCCGAGCCCTACCCCAATTCTCCTCTAACTGTTACTCATGATTTGACACTCAGCTCAATCTATTATTATCTATGAGATGCTTCATAGCATTTTATTTTTGTTATAGTTTGTGCGTAGGTGTCCCCCCAAAGCCTCACGCAGTCAAGAGTGAGTGGCTTCTGGAGTTTGTGATTGAATATTGTTTGTGTGGATTCTGCACTTGCCTGAGGCAGGTAATATGCCTTACAATGTAATGAGGGGAGAGAGGCTGGCCAGCTGCCTGAACTACTGCCACTCCCTTTGCTCTCTGCTCTTTGCTGCCACCATGAACAACTGCCCTTCTTGGAACCATCTGAGTATGGACTGAAACCTCCACTAACTGTGAGCTAAATAAACCTTTCCTTCTTCACTTTGGAGTGTCAGGTATTTGTTCCAGCAACATTATCCAATTTGTATTGATTATTGACTTGTGGGACTATTTTATAACTGACTTTCACCCTCCCAAACTTAAAATTCTAATGATGATAGAAAGTCTGTCATTAGGCTTTTGTTCATCATAGTCTCTGAATTTGAAGGCTAGAATATAGTATGTGCTCAATGAATGGCGCAAATGAACACCATGCATGTTTGGATTTTCCCACCTTATAATTATTCCTACTTGGTTAGAGGCAGGATCCAGGAAGAAGGAATAATAGTAGGGAGAATAGAGGAAAAAATCATGCATAAAACCAAAAGATACAAACTAGTCACCCTGTTTTTTTTTAATTAACAAAAGCTTGTTCTTGACTAAGTCTCAGGCCACTAACAATGGCATTCCTTACCTGTATAATCCAAGTTACCTTAAAAACGTGTCACTGATTAGGTTATACAACTGTCTGGTCCCAAGTTCTTGTTTCACTTATATATTAGTGAAGAAAGCTCTGAATGTGTGAGCTCAGTGAACATGAACCTCCATAGGGCAGAATGAACTTTCTGCATCCAGATTTATCTTTAGGGGTGCAGGTCAATCCTCACCCCTCAGACAATGATGTGAATTCTACATACTTTACTTCACAGTGATCTCTAAGAGCAGCTGGGCTTGAAGAATGGTTAGGGTTAGGTGGCACCCCTGAAATTCTCTGTTGGCATCTGGCAAATCCTTTTTTTCTAATCTGAAGAGGATCTGTACCATGAAAATCAGCTCCAAATTCCACTGCTTCCAAGTCTGTCCTTATGTAAGAGATTAGCAAGTATTAGAAAAGAAATGAAAAGAAAATTTCCTGTGAATTATTCCTTACCAAGTCAGCCTGCAGGAAAATCAAGGTCCAGACAAATTTTTAAAGGCCTGATATATACCCAGCACTGTTCTAGGGGCTGAGATTATGGTGTCGAGGTATACAGACAGGGAGCTTTTAGATTAGCTTTCTAAGATCTTGAAATAGAATCTGTCTGTCTGTCTGTCTGTCTGTCTGTCTGTCTGTCTGTCTATCATCTATCAATCATCTACCTATTTAACAAGAAATATACTCAGAAATGGAATAATCAAGGAACATTCAAATTCAATGACAGATTAAGCAAAACCAGTAAATTTCTTATGATTAAAACTCATCAAAAGGCAAGATAAAGTTTCCTGAAACAGGCAGAAGAAGAGAGATTTAAGATATTTATTTCTTAATATTAGAGATCATTCTTCTTGACAAAGATTAGCAACTGTTAACAGCTGTTGCTCCTGTATATATGCCCACCTCATACATAGACACACACACATACACAACATATATATATATATATATATATATATATATGTGTGTGTGTGTGTGTAATAATATATATATATAATACCATATATTATATATAATCATATATATGTATATATGGTTATAAGGTGAATATGGAATAAGGTGAATTTTTTTCTTCTGTATTCATTGTGAATATCCTTTACAAACTAAAAAAAAAAAATAGTTGGGCCACTATTTGACTTGGAACAATCCCAGAGGCTCAAGGTCATAAAAGAAGCATGCATGCCCCTTAGCTATTCCTAGTTTTTTTTTCTGATTTCTTCCACTCTAACTATTGAAAGCTATTTTCTTGCTAGATATAATACATGTAAAGTATAACTCCACAGCCAATGGAACAGCCTATCTTGGATAGTCCCACCTCCTTCCTATCACCTTCCCCATCCCATCTGGAAGGGGGAAGCCAGAAGTCTTCCCTCATGTCTCATGTATTAGTCCAGGTTCTCCAGGAAGCAAATACCATGACAAGATTTGATTAAAGTTGATGCCTGACAAAACAAGGGAGTTAAGAGGGACTTTGGAGAGACATCAGACAATGATTCAAGTCAGTGAATGAGGGAGAGAGGAGAGAAATTTTGGATGAAAGAACTTTCAGGAAGAGTGGTCTTAGAGCCACACCACGGGTGGATTCTCAGAGCTCAGCAGCAGCAGCAGCAGCAGCAGCAGCAGCAGCAGCAGCAGCAGCAGCAGCAGCAGCAGAAGCATGGAGTCTTTGATCATGACATTTCCTGTGGCTGGAAGTTTGTTTAGTATATTCAGATATAAATATAGATACAGATACAGATATAAATATTGGGAAATCAACTCAGGACCTCACTTTAGCAGGTAAGCTCTGGGCCACTGAGTTCAATCCCTGGCCCCTGTGAAGTATATTCTTATGATCACCATAGCTCATATATTCTTTCCAAAGTTGATTTGGAAAACATGACTCCTTGTACAACAGATGGGAAAGTGTTCAAGATGCCAGTGAACATTTGGTGTGACAGATACCAGTCTCAGTTACTGTAATTTCTTTCCAGAATACTGGTTGCCTTTTATCTGGATAAAGGCATAGACAAAAGTATATTTGGGAAATGTGGTGAATTTTTTTCTTCTACAGCTGATGGGCAAGTTTTACAAATCCCAAAAGATGCATAGAGTCTGATTCTGGCCTTGAATATTTGAAATTGGAAAAATCCTAGAGAATCAAAGTCATAGAGTGGCCATGTTCATCTCTTACCCTTTCTTGTTTGTTCTCTTGCTTCATTCTTTCTCATGACTGAAGCCTGATGTCTTGTTAGACTGAACAACTTTGTCACATAGATTGGCTCTTCTGGTCTTCATGCCACCCTCTTTCTAGTTTGATACATTAGAAACTTATGAAAGAGCTACTTGTCTCAGATTCATGGATGCAAATTTTGTTCTGCCAATTTCATTCCCTTGGGCTGAGATTAGTAAGAAAAGAGGTAGATGCCATTTTTTGCTGTTGTTGCCGCCAAGCCAAGATGTGAAATATGAGGGCGACATGAGATCAGGTGATGGACTGGGATGTCTGTCAGATAGCTGGCTTTGTTGGGAGGAAGCAAGTGGCCATGGTGATGGCCAAACTGTCACTTTCTGAGCTGTGGAAAACTGAATGGGCAAACAAACATTTGTTGAATTATCAAAAACATACATGAATAAGATAACAATCAATGAACTGAGTTTTGGGGGGAGTCAGGTTGGGGTGACCTTGAAATCTATAGCTGAGTGGCAGCTCTAACTGATGCACCAATGTCTGTTAATTTCCTTAACTAAGCTCTCTTCTTAAATTACCTGAAGTAATTTCTAGTTCATATTCTGAAATATATATATTCATTTGTGTGTTTATTCATCCATTGATCCACACATTTGCACATTAATTCATTAATTTTTTTTTTTTTTGCATTTTTGTTACTGAACATTTCCTGAGTGCCAGGCACTATGTCAAGCACTGAGGTATATCTGATGAAGCAAACATAGATTCTGCCCTTAAAGAGTTTACAATGGAAAGCCAGGGTCCAGTCAGTGGAGAAGGCAATGGGCAGAAGCATTAATGATTAAAAAGACTAGTGTAAGGGCCTGAAGTTTATTGAACATCTGTTATGTATCAGATATTGTGATAGGATTTTATATGATTCACTATATTCAATCTTCACAATAATTTCTCCCCCTGCCACTCTTCTTTTTCAGTTGTCACATATCCTGCCTGCCCATTACATACCCTAACTTTGTCTTAGAGGGATTGGCCCTGTGTTTCTGGTACTGTGATTAGGCGGCAAGGATAGATAATTTTACCCTCTTTTTTGGTTCTGACTTTGGATGGGAGAGTTATAGAATTACCTCCTGCTTCTCAGTGAAAAGGCTCCTTCATTTGTGTGTCCCTGTCACTGGAACTTTGTCTGTTTCTGCCACATTGCCCTTTCTGGTGAGGCTGCTCTTCCTTCTTCCTCCTTTGCTTGGCTCTGTAAGGAATGGCTGTGCAGATTGGCCAGTTAAACTGTCCTGCATACAGATAAGGCCAGCAATGTAGTATAGAAGCCCCTGCCAGATTCCTAAAGGTAGCGTTACTGACCCGCAGAGTGACATCAAATGAGAAATGGAAAACTGAAAGAATCTTGCCCAATCTCATCTTCTCTTGTGCTATTATCACATGCGGTCACTGTGTGACTCATCATTGTTACTTTCCTCTCTGCTGATGGGCACCATCGTGCCCTGGTGGGACTTCTTCCTGGAGGAAGTGTTGATACAGGGAACCTCCAAATGATATAAAGGAAAAATGATCTCCTAACCTGACCTGGACAAGTTCCTCTAAAACCGAAGAATGAATTTTAGGAACAAACAGAGGTTATGAGCAGAATATATTTACTGGGGGAAAGAAAACTCCTGTCCAAGGGAGGGACATGAAGGCAGCCCGAGCAGGTTGTCCCTGGGAAGCTGTCTCTTTCAGGAACTTTTACAGAGTAAAACCATGCAGTGAGGCTGATCTAAGGTGATGGAGAACATGGGAACTCGCTTAGGTGGGCATGAGGTGGGACAAAACTATGGTCAAACAATGGGATTATAAGCACAAATGCTCAGGTAAAATTGATTAAGTCCAGGACCAAATGGAGAGGCAAGTTACATAGCAAGTGGGCATGAATGTAGAACAGGACTTTATCGGGTAGCCATCTAGTAGTAGTTGGCTTCATGATTCTTCTGGCTCCCTCAGGGTGGTGATCAATCTCAGATGCCAATCTTTAGGGAGGTCAGAATTTGTTTGATCTCTGGTCTTTAGGTCTGGCCCACGGTGGGAGCATCCATCCCTCCCACAGTTGTAAGGTTATCTTGTCTTCTGTGTTGTCTCCTTCAAGGGCCCAGCCCTGTCTGACTGCCTATAATATTTCTATCTACCTCGGCTGCCTGCAACAGTGTGATGGCTTAAAGGTCAATAGGGCAGTGTTTAGAAAGAGTATCTTTAGAAAATGAAGGAAGTCTCTTATTTGCTTTTTTAAAGGCAATTTTATCTTTTGAAAAGATCCCCATTTTCTTTTGAATGCGAAAAGTGAAATTAGGGTTCAATTTTACTCTTCATCTTCATTTGCTTTGATTGTCAGACTTCTCATGCTCTGCTTGTCTCCCAAGACAGTGGCAGAGTGACTGTCTCCAAAAATTTCCCAATCTCCTTCCCTGAATTTCAGTAGCAAAGATTCAGGTCATTGTTTTATTTTTTGTGGTAGTCACTTTAACCTTTTTTAAAAAAATGTAATAATCACAAATTATATAATTTCGGGATCTTATTTCTTCACCATTTAATAAAAACTGAAATGGGGATGTTAGGTGATTTCTTTCAGATAAATCACTCTTTCTTGCTCTGTGGGCTAAGAGGGCCTTTTTCTATTCCTGTGTGAAATGCTTCCCACAAGTTAATGGATTTGGAACTGCATTGGTGAGCAAGTTATCCAGCTCAGAGGAAGTAAGTCACACTGTGCTTAATAATGGTGAGCTTGGTGTTTACACTTGAGAACCACACTTTTTGAAAACAATCTACAAACTGGAATTTATGGAGGACAACTGGGGTGATGAGGTGGGTGAGACCTGTGTGACATAAGGACTAGGGAGAACCAGGTGAAAACGAAGAAAGTAACTGGATTGAACAATGGAGGGGGGCAAGGAAGAGAAGACAGGGCTGGATTTTATCACAGAATGGAATGCAGGACTCTGAGATATAACAAAAATAGAAAGAATTCTTTATTGAGCATTTAATACTAAGTGCAGTATGTTCGTTTTGTTTGAATTAATCATAACCTCTGAGGTAGGCATCGTCATTTCCACTTAGTAATCTAAAGGTCAGGCCAGAATTTAAATGCAGTTTCTTCTGACTCTGAAGACAATGACCTTAAGCACAGCTTAAGGGTGTCTTAAAAGGAAGAAATGGTGAGCAACGGGCTGCTTGGGTGGGGAGGAAAGAGCCCTTTGTTTTATGCATGAATGTGTCTTTATACCTCCCCCTAGAGGCGTGAGAAGGGCATTACGTCTTATTTCCATACATTAACAAGCCAAGTGCCGGTCACTGGTCTCAATTTCCACAATTTACAGAGCAAATGCCGTGGCATGGGTTCAATGAATAGTTTCTCCCTTGTGTTCCAATCGATTGCTGATGTGACAAGGATAGAATTGTCAGAGCAGGTCCTAATTAAATAGTGCAGAGCTTCATTAGAAAGATGTGGCTGCAGGACTCACCAGGCAGATGTTGACATCACAGTTGACACTAATTGGTCCTTTGCCTGGCAGTCTGCCACACGTGGGCACTGGACACTGAGGAGAAGGGAGGGCAACAGGCTGGCTGACATCACTTCGCATGCAAACACAGCGACCATCATTGTGGATCAGGAAGGGAATTTCCAATGGCACAAAGTAGAGTCAGGATTGAGATTGTCATCTTGTCTTCTTTTCCTGCAGTTCTAGTGACCTGTTAGACCAGGGAATTTTCACTGTGGTTGACATGTTTCCCATGAATGCACGCGCACGCACACACACACACACACACACACACACTGCCAAAGGGAAAAATCATCACAGAGTATGACATTTCTTTTATAGAAGTGGGGAAAGCCTGTTTAATTAATATTCCCCTTTTAGGATGTAATAAGTATTCAAGAGACAAGGCTACCTTTGTAGGCCTTCTGCATAAGAAATAAAATTACTTCTTGTTAATATCCAGAACAGATAAAAAGATGCAATCCCAATTTGTTCAGCCCCAGTTTCCACAGTGGAAGTTCTGTGTTGAATACTTATCATCATGTGGGGCTTCTTGACCCAGGGACTGACCCTTCGTCTCATGCTCAGGATGGTGCAGGCCACTATGAGGCTAGAAAATATTACTACAAACAGTGAATCTTCAAAATAGATTAGGAAACATGTTCATGTCTGGATCTAAACTGATTTTCTTCACGCGCTGCTTCTTGAGATCCTGGATGAAAAAAATATGAATGTGAAATATGAATGAAGGTGGAGGAGGGCTATGTATTAGCAGTTTTACATTGCTGTGAGGAAATAGCTGGGCAAAGCAGAGGAGGGGTGCTCGATTTTGACTCATAAGTTCAGAATTTTCCATTCATGGTTGATTGGCGTTGCTGTTCCTGGCTCTGTGATGAGGCAGAGCGTTGTGGTGAAGAAAGTGAACAGAGAAATGAGGAGAAAGAAAGGGGCCAGGGTACCAGTATTCCCTTGAAGAACACCCCGTTAGTGGCTGGCTTTGTTCCACAAGGCCCCTCAGGTAACTTCTAAAGTCTCCACTGCTTCTCAGCACCACCACCAACTGAAGATTAAGGCTTCAACACATTAGTTTTGCAGGGTATTCCAGATCCAAAGTCTCGCAGGATGCCTTCTCATTTTTTTCAGTTTTCTAGGTGATGAAGCTAAGGTTTAGAGAGTGTGATGGTTTGTGTCTTGATGCTTCCTAAAACCTCATGCAATCAGAGGCTGGGCTTTTCCAGAGGTGACTGGATCTAGAGTGTGTGCTGCTGAGATTGATTCATGGTACAACATAAGATCAGGAACCCTACAATCACAGGTATGAGTACTACCTGCCCTCACTAGCCCAGGTAAGATGTAAAGGACTGAAAGAGCTGTGATTGCCATCGTCCCTTGTTGCTTTGGGGCCTTCTGCCCTCCATGAACTGCTTCTCCTCCACGATGCTCCTCTGCCATGGGCTGCCCTACCTTGCAGCCCGCTGATTATGGACTGAAACCTCTACAAACTGCGAGCTGAATGAACTTTTCTCTCTTTAACTTTGGGTGACAGGTATTTTGTTCCAGCAAGAATAAAAATAACTAAAGTAGAGAATAAGAACTTATGTGTGGTCTGACTATTGTTGAGAGGCACAGCTATGACAGTTCAATTCTTTTACCCCTGAATTTAACACTTTCTCTGCAATGCAAAGCAGAATCCTTTATAACATTTTCTTTCCCACTTGTTCTACTGTAGACATCACCATGGTAGACTACACATTTTCAGTATTGTCTTGCCACTGCATTCTTGTTAAGTTCCTTTATGTGCATTATATATACACTGTCATGTGCTTACCCTGTAAAAATACAACATAACTCAAAAGCAAGTGAGTGGTACTTGACCTTCTTCCTAGATATCCTGCTACCTGAGAATGGCATGGAGATCTCAAGAAGCTTGTATTAGCCGGGGAGATAGCTCAGTGGAATAAGCACTTGCCTGGCAAGCTCAAGGGCCTGAGTTCAATCCCTGGTTCTGAAAAAAAAAAAAAAGCTTGTATTTATACTGCCTTTCCAGACTTGAAAAACAGAAAGCATTGTGCTTGCCACTGCAACCATAGATGTGTGAGGGTTTGGAATGGCCCAGACCGCAGGAGTGATATGTGTCCTTGAAATAAAAGGGGCCTCCTGAGCTTTTTAAAGATTACAGAAATCCTGTGACAGTTTCTTTAGAGATTGGTTTTGACTACTTGTTCATCTATAATGTAGTTTCTGAGTAATGTATTGTTGAAAGTGTTCATTTCTTTTTAAATCACCTTGTATATCTTTCACTCATGTTTGCCTGTCACCCAGTGGAATTCTGTTAGAGGAGAGGAAGCAGGTTTTGTTGTTGTTTTGTTTTGTGTTGTGTTTTTGGAATTTAAAGCAATACTTTAAAAATCTGGACCCATAAGCAATGGTAAGGATTTTTTCATTGTGTTCTTCTACAGACTAAGCTGATGTATTTCTGAGGTAGGTACTACCATCTCTCTAAATCTAGTCTTGGGTTTTGAAATTCTGGATTGCAATAAATTCTGATTTGCTGATTTGTTCCAAGTAGCTTACCCTTATTCTCCAGAGTCCTTTTTAATGGCAAGATCATCTTTCCCTTTAGTCACAGGGACAATTGGCTTAATCATGATTCCTCCTGAAGCTCTCCGATTGATTGAGCTGGGCTTTCTCTTGCTGCTCTGACCAGTAGCTAAGGGTAACATCTCACCTTGGGGATGTACCTCAGGCATGCATGCTCTGCTTTGGACTTGACTGTCTGAGTAAATGAGCACCAAGTAAGTGACTGAGATTTCTCTGTCATTTGACTCAGGGAAGCTTAGTAAGCGTGCTTGCTTTGAGAAAAAGAAGGATCCACTCAGTGAGCTCACTGACATTTTGATACCATGTCAACCAGGCACCAGGGCCCTCTGCACGGCAGCCATCACCTTGTTTTATTCTCAAGCAATGTCATATTTCTGTCTCAAGTTAAAGTGACTATAGCTTCTTTAAATGGGACTTTTGGTGTTTGTATTCAGGGGAGCAGTGGCTTTGACTTTCAGGAGCACATCATTGGTGAAGCCAAGGACACCTTTGCCTGCCCTCCCTGGGGACCCCTGGCCATGATGGTCAGCTGAAGAAGGGGTTCTGAGCATCTGTCTTCAATTCAGTTGCAGAAGGCCAAATAGAATGAGAATTTTTAGTTCAGAGAAAGGAGGGAAAATATTTTCTATTTTTAAAGGAAAGATAATATGACTTATTATTTGAATCGCAAATATTACTTAAGATTTCTTTCTTTGTTTTTGGCCCCAATAAGTAGTTGTTTGTGAAAGGTTCTTTTTATCAACTCATTCAATAGATATTTAAAATGTACCCTTCTATTTCTTTAATAATACCAACAAAGACTTATTAAACCCTTACTTCATGCCAGGATTCTGCTAAGAATCTTGCAACTAGCATTTTATTTCAGCCTCTGAAAAATTCCATGAAGAAGGTATTATTATCAATCCCATTAATAAATGAGAAAAAGGACTCTCAGGAGGTTAAAGGAAAGTAAAGGCAAATAGCTAAGTGTTCTGAGGGATTTTAAAAAGACACAATCTTTGCCTCAGAAGTTTAGAGATCTCCCAAAATAGCATCTCATTCACTTGCCTAGAGAACCACAGTAATTAGAGGGAGAGTTTGGATAGAAACCAAGTATCTTCACCCCCCATGTACTTGCCACTACATGCTGCCTTCTTCCAGGAGCTTAGAATATCACTAGGGGGCTACCCACTTGCCCACCTCCAGCTTGGTAATTGTAGTAGTGGACATGGACGTGTGTTTAACATATGAATGAAGGTTGCAAATGAAAAGTTCCGTAGGTGCTGAGAAGAGGTCTTTGGTGAAAGCCTAGTAGAGAAGAGAGCACTGTAGCTCAACCTTACATGGACAGAGAGGTCTGAATCTGTGGAGGAGGAAGAGAATAGGCATTCCAAGGAACATCCTGAACAAAAGTTTTGTGTTTCCGGAGATCTGCCTGCTTGGCAGAGGGACTCATTGAAGGGAACACTGGGAGACAAGGAGGCGGCTTTGCAAATTCTGAGCTTTGCATGCCAGACATATGAAGGACAGATGGAGGCAAAGAGAGCAGTTGCTGGAAATAATTTAGATGTAAAATGTTGAGGTCCTAGATAAAAGTAGAGACCAAGAAGGAAAGAAAAATTTCATGTTTCAAAATTTAGGGCATCTACATATGTGAATATACATTTTGGTAAATAGGCAGCTGCTGGGGGAGAAAGTTCTTTGGGTCCCAGAAATAATAGTTCAACTTTGGGGTCAGGGCAAGGTGCAAGGCTACAGGCCAGGACTGCAGCTGATTTGCACCCTATTGATTTTCCTGAGCAGACCATTTTCACTCCATTGATCTTTCTCTGATGATTGCTGGTTAGAGATCACTTTGTTCCCTTTGGATCCATTTTTGGCCTCTTGCTATTTCCTCTCTTTAGTGTGTGCTTTTCTGGTCACGACTTCCGGCTATTGATGAAATGTGACATTGCCACTTGATAGTTTTATAGTTTGGTGTTGAAGTTGAGGGGGGCATCCTGAATGAGTTTGGGGATCATCAAGAGTTTGGGGTTAGCTTAACCATCTGGAAAATGTGTCACTCTGTTTAGCATAGCAATATGAGGATCACAGAAAACTATTGTCACCTTGTATTAGATGCTTGCTTGGACAAGCCAGGTTAGAAATGACTAGAGTTTTACCGGCTCACACTTCCCTATCTCAGCTGGGAAAAGTTTGTAGAACACAGCCTGGAAATAACCCCGGGGAAATTCATCCATTATTCTCGGCTCAATTTCTTCTTCTCCTCTTTAAAACTAAAAGTTGGTGTTGGTGCATGATGATGTTATAGACAAGAATCAGCATTTATGGGCAGAAGACTTAACATTGATCCAGCTATCTCTTTATATCTTTACCAAGTCTTTTGTCCTATATGTATTCCTTATTTGTAAAGTAAGAATGCTGATATCTTTCCATCCTGCTTCACTGGGCAAGCCACTGTGCTGGGTAATGCCTGACATCTTTTTTTTTTTTTTTTTTTTTGAAACAGGAATTTAACTCACAACTTCATGCTTGCTAACAGGCACTGTGCTGTTGAACTACATCTCTGGCACCCCCTGACATAATTTTAAAGCTCAATTTCAGCCCGTCACCTCACCTACAAGATGCCCTGAAGAAGTCCTTGTCTCTAAGAAATTCAAGGGGATTAGTGCCCCGGGGGAAGCCAAGCTCAGCTGAGCCAGTGGAATCTCAAGGGACAAACACTGCCCTCAACCAGCAGCCGTGAAATGGAAAGGTTGAAGCAAAAGGCTGGCCTGGCCCTGGAAACCCTGTACAGTATTTCCTTGCTTCATTTGTAAATCTTATTGCCAAATGCTAAGTAAAACAAATGATTTCCATCTTTACTGATGTGTTAAAATTGCTGCGACACCTCATGTTACCAAATAGATTTACTGTATAAATTGGAACATAATTGGTACTTCAGGCAGGTCACAAATCTATTATGGCAGAACTGTATCACTCACAGTACATTGATTATAAAAATTGGTTAATTCAAGACAAGCATTGCTTTTCTGATTCCTGGCACAAATCCCTCCAAATCCTCCATGCATTACTGCTGTGGAGCTAAAAGATAGATATCCATCAGGTCACTTGATTCTCTGCAGGCCTGATTTAGATGGTACTTACACTAATGCAGCCACCAAGAAACGATAGATCTCATTTGTTACATCTGCCAGGTGGAAGCCTAAGGGATAGGATTTCATAATATTGCACTAATCTGTTGCTTTTATTTACTGCTTCCTATCTTAGTAGTGTAAATCTTCTCATGGAAGAGTGTCTCCTAATTCATTCCAACAACATAAGCACAAACCTTTTTCTCGATGAACAAAAAGAAGTTGGAAGTATAACTATCTTACCTATCTTCTGTGTATATAGTTTTTCTTTCCCTTTCCTCCTTTTCTCCTTTCACCCATCCCAGTCATTCTTTCTTTTTGAGCAGTTTCTTTCCCTTTGCCAATATCTGTTGTAGATTTTGGATATTGCTAACTATAGGCAATAGGGTAGACAGAAGCTCCCTAGAAGTTACTCATTTTGTATAAATGAAACTCTATACCTATTGGGCTAGCAGCCAGCTTTCCATTACTATAATACCTGAGATAAATCAAAATTTGAGGAGGAAAGCTTTATTTTGGTTTATGGTTCCAGAGGTTTCAGTCCACAGGTGTTTGGTCCCCTTGCCTTTGGGCCTGTGGCAAAGCAGCACACAGGGACTGGGAGCACTTACTGAGGAAGATGCCCACTTCATGGCATTGTGGGGGCAGGGCCTCAATGTCTTCTTCAAGACTGTAGCCTCAATGACTTAACTCCCTTCCTGTGGGCGCCATCTCCCGAAGGTTCCATGCACTCCTAACAGCACCAAGGACTGTGGAACAAACCTTTGGAAGACATGAGAGCCCCAACAATAGCATCCATTAGACAACAAATCCCCTTTCTTCTTCCCTTAAGTTCCTGGCAACTACCATTCCATTCTTTGATTCTAAGAGTTCAATTATTTTATATTTTAGGGTTTTTTTTTTTTTTTTTTTTGTGTGTGTGTGTGTGTGTAGGGTCTCACTACACAGCCCAGACTTGTAGTGATCCTCCTGATTTCTGCCTCCTTAGTTCTAGGATTGCAGGCATGCACCATCATGCCTAGACTCCATCTCCAGCTTAGCATGTCCAAGGGCAGGGCCGGCACACCATGTGGAGCCAGGGATGAAACCCTGATCCCTGCGCTTACCTAAGCAAGCACTTAGTCCACTGAGCTACACCACTGGCCCTCAAATATTTTAGGTGTTTCATATAAAAGGAATTATGCAGTGCTTACTTGTTCGTGTGGGAGCTATTTCACCTAACCTAAGGTCACAACTGGCAGGATTTCCCTCTTTCTAAAGGTCATATAATGTGTCTTTGTATATACACACCATATTTTCTTCATCTATTAATCCATCAATAGAATTTTGGTTGTTTCCACATCTTGGTTATTATGAATAATGCTGTAAATAATAGAATTTTGAAGAGATACTCCTTCAAGACCTGGATCTCAATAAATACTAACAAATGAGGAACAGGCATAAGAAATGAGGACAGGATTCAACTCCAGGTCTGCTTAAATCCATAGCAGATCCTTTGGCATTTATTTATTTGTTTGTTTGTTTATTTATTTTTGTATTTTAGGGAAAGGTCTACAGGGTGTTCAGGGTCTCACTACTAGATCAGACACATAGTGATCTGCCTGTTTACAACCTCCCAAGACCTGGGCTTACAGGCATATGTCACCACACCCAATCTCAGTTGCCATCTCAGTGTGCCCCAGGGGCAGGGCTGGCAGGCAGGTCCAGGGATCGAATCCCCACCCTTGTGTCTGCTTGCAGGTGCTTTAAAATCCACTGAGCTATTTGTCTAGCCCCCTTTGGCTTTTAAATCTTTAGTGTTTATCATTTTTTCTTTCTGCCTATTTGTTCAGCTCTTCTCTGGTGTGATGTTTGCCCTTCACTGAACATATATTTTTTTTAAAAAAAATCTTTATTTATTTGGTACAGGATCTTGCTACACAGTTCAGACTCATAGTGGTACTCCTGTCTCACCTTCTCCAGTGCTTGGATTATAGGCATGCACTGCCACAGTTGGTTTTAGTGGCTGTCATGAGCACCTGGGGTTCCAGAGCTGGCACAGCATGCGGTACCAGGGATCGAACCTGGGTCCTTGAGCTTGCCAGGTAAGTGCTTAGACCACCAAGCTATCTCCTCAGCCCAGAACATACATTTTGAGAGAGCCATTTGATGCTTAAGCAACACCTCATACTGAGTGTCAGGCTTTAGGCTCCCGAGGGGTTACTGGTTCTTGTCATGGATGAGATCTACGGTGGTGCAGTCACACCATAGGAGAGCTCGATGCAGTTGATTTCTGCTAGGGCATTGAGCCTGGTGACAAGAGCTGTGATCTGTGCCATCTTTTACCTTGATCTGACTATGGGGCATCCAAGCCTATCACAGGCAGAAAATAGCAACTTCAGAGATGAAGGCCAGGACCAGGTTTGGGTGGTGTGGGGGTAGGGGGCTGCTTGGCATCTTCCAGACTGGAGGGTGAATATTTAGCTTCCTACTGGTTACCTAACTTTATTTTACTTTTGAAAGTATGTCCCCTGTTTGCTAAGCTACAAGTAGGGATTGTGATATTTACCTCTTGTCTTTCTCTTTTCCAGATGGTGAAGGAAATCAAGCTCTCAAAGCATCTAGCTCAGAGCCTAGCACCCAGCAATTATAGGATAAATGGTTCTTCCTTTGTTAGTGTTATTATTATTATTGTTCTCATAAGTTGAGGAAATAAGCATAAGGAATACTCCCTTTTTAAAAAGTGCGATGAAGTTTTCTAATATTTTTTTTTAAATGACACAAAACTTTCCTAGATGGCAGGTAACTTTTCTACTAAAATTATAGGGCAGGAAGTTGATGTAGTGGACTGCTTTGATGGTGTATGGGAAGTTGTTTTTGATTAAAATTCATGGAAGAAAATCATTAAAAAAAAAGATGAGTAGTCTATCCTGGCATGTAGGATTCAATAAACCATATCTCATCTACAGCTAAAAAAGAGATAAATACATTCTTAACTGAAAATGGTAGCCTGATTTAGGATGCTAAACATGTGTAATAGTAATGATTCACTCTTAAATTTCACAGTAAGTAACCCAAAATCAGCTAGCTTAGCTGTGTCCAGGTGGCAAAAAAGAGGTGTGGACATGATAGGTTTGGGTTCTGGAGAAGACTAAAGCTTGAAACCTGGGGTTGGCTGGTACCAGGCTCAATAAAGAATGAAAATATAGAGAAAGAGGCAGCAGGGCATTGGGTTAGCTCAGGGAAGATGTGTGAATTCTTGTCACCATTTGTGGTGAGAAGATGAAAAGGGAGTTTATAAAAAGCAGCATATTAGGGATCCTAAACAGTAGATACAGTGACCCTATCCTGAGGCCAGAGTGCCAGGCAGTCCTTGATAACAAGGAAGAGATAAGAAGGCGAAATTAGGATGCATGGTCAGAAAGAGAATGGATTGGTTTGGTAGTTGGCATTAATCATCTCTCTGCATGCTCTGGGTCCAGCAACAGCTCTAGTTTGGAAGCTTGAGGGGAGGCTAAATCCATAAGTGAGAGCTCTGTGAGGTGGGCAAGAGAGCACGAAGAAGGCGCACAGGGAGCCATCATTTCAGAGCTCTGGGTGAGAGGCCTGGTGACTTGTCATGTGATCTTAGGCCCCCTATATTAAAATTCTCAGCCTTAGTTTACCAGCTGGCAAAATAGAACACAATAGTTACTTTATAATACTGTTAAAATGTTCTCAGTAATGCACACCAAGTTTGTGGCACAATGTGGTTACTCATATGTCATAGCTACTGTGAAAAGTCAAAGGTATAGAACATAATTCTCTTGGGAGAGAAAAGGGTGGAGTAAGCACTGAAACGGGGCATCTGTGTTAAAAGGAACCAAGCTGAGCTTTGTACCTAAAGTGAGTTCAAAGTTTATCTCCTGGGCTGGATTCTGTGCTCTAAATTCTTCATTTGTAGTGGATTTGTCCATGAGATCTGGGTAGTAAGAGCTGGATACCCCCAAGTTTAGGGGGTTGGATGAATGGAAGGCTCAAAAGAAGCCTCAGGGACTAAGTTTTGGGAATAGAATTATAGAGTTTTAGGGCTAAAAGGAACTTGATATGTCATTATCATGGATAGTGGAGGCCAGAGAAGAAAAGATGACTCACTCAAATTCACTCAACTCACCAGCAGAAGACAAAGAACCGCAAACTGGTCATTAGCTCTCGGTCTTCCAGCAGCCTTTTAGTTAGTACTACTGATGTTCAAGCCATTTCAGGTTTCAGTAACAGCAATAATAAAAAATAATAAGAATCCACAACAATAGTAATGTTTTTTCACAATATGTATTGAATACTTATTATAAACCACTATTGAAATTACCTTATATTTATATCTCTTTAAGTTTTCACCACTTATGAGATAGGTACTATGATTACTTTCCTCTATACTTCTGATGCTGGTCAGGTGGCTGTCATCCTGGAAAGATGAAAGTAAACATGTTGACAAGGGTGGAGCAGAAGTATAAAGGGAACCTAGGCCCTGGGCATCATTTTTGAGCAACCGAATAACACCAGAAATAGCCAATCTCAAACCTTCTCAGTGAAAAAAATAAAACCCTTCTTATTTACAAAAATGTTTAAATTTTTTAGAGTAAAAAATCAGAAATTTCAAAGAAATTAGTAAAAATGAGGGAAAAAGTGAGTAGACATAAATAAAGGTAGTCACAAGTTAAAAACTGATTTAAAAGGCAGGGCTGATGGTCCGGGGAGATAGCTCAGCAGCATAAGTGCCTGTCTGGCAAGTTCAAAGTCTTGAGTTCAATCCCCAGTAACAGGAGGAAAGAAAAAAAAAAAGAAGGTAAAAGGCAGTGGAGAGCTACTGGAAGAATCTGAAGAATTCAATGTGCTGGCTAGCTGGGTTTCGTGTTAAATCTGCTTTTTTATTCACTCTGAACCTGAATACCAAACAAGTCATTCCTTAACTCATTCAAGGACCAGTGAAAAAATCAGCAAGATGAACTCTCTGAGCCTTCTCTTTGGATTTTTCTGCCATGCACAGTGAAAATTCTCCACTGAGGTACCAAGAGAGGCAGATCTCAGCTTAATTTTCATAAATTGGCTTTGGAAGCACTACTCTTTGCATAGCTCCCTGATTGCACATGGCAGGCTGGGTTAGAATATGATGTTATGCACCTGTCACTTTCTGCAAAGTAATGTCCTAGAGGACCTATGCCTAAGCTGTATTGGGAGATCCAGAGATTAGCACTGTATCTGGGACATGGATGACACTTAAGTTATTAGGGTCCTGGTAGAAAGCAGATATAATTCAGTTTATTGAAACGAATATGTAGAAAGATGTGAGCAGGATGTAGAGAACTAGAAGGTGTGAGCGGCACCCTGAGTTAGTGCCAGTAGGGAGCCATTATTGTTCTGAGCGTGAAGGTGAGCAGGGCACCACTGATCTGTTCTCCTTCACTATCATTTTATCTTTTCCAAATGACACATAAGTGGAATTATAAACATTTTGAGACTGGCTTCTTCCATTCAACATAATGTCTTTGAGATAAAACCAAGTTGATGTGTGTTAAGCAATCTGCTTTTGCTCACTGTATTGGATTTTCTTTCCCCGTCAACACAATGCCTGCCAGGTAGAGACTAGATTTTTGCACTCCCTGTTGTTCTACTTTTGTTAAAAGCCTGTGCTTTAGTCAGGCTCATTTGTTTGTAAGAAGAAATACTCATTCAGTCTTACTCAGAAAAATGCGAGTTTATGACAAAGATTCAGGGCTGTCTTAGGAATCCAAAACCAAGTTTCTCATTCTATTCAGTTTTGAAAATGGGAGGAGGTTTTGGATCCAAAGTAGTTTTCCAGAAGAGTGTGTGATCATACATCTCTCTTTGTATCCTACACTGTTTCTCTCTCTGGGCTTATGTACTCTGTTCTTACTACTTTCCTGTCTACATCTCTCTTTTAAATTCACGTGGCTCACCTTTGTCTTGTGATTGATTGGCAGTGGTCCTGCTTCCCTCTTGGGCTTTTAGATTCAAATTCCTGGGGATCAGTGGATTGCCAACTCTTATTTCAGGGAGGCATTTCAGGTCTCTGGCCATCTGATGGTCTCTGGATCAGTTAGGGTTCACTAGAGGAGCAGATTTAACATAAAATATAAATATATGGGATATCTAAAAAGCCATACAAGGTAGGTTTACAATGACCATCTGCAAAATAAGGAACAGGAAAATGCAAAAGGGACCTCTTTGTGCTGGAGAGCAGATGGATTCAGTCAAAGCTCAAAGACTGGAGCTCACTGCAGAGTCCCATGTGAATCTGAATAAGGAAGCTGAAGTGTCTGTGTTGGAAGGCTGCAGAGTCTGAGCTGGAAGCTTGGAAATACATATCCAAAGAAGATGGTGAAGACTGGAGCTCTTCTGAAGAAACAGAAGTGAGACATTCTTCTTCCCCTTTTTTATTCTACCCAGACTATAAGCCTACTGGTTGGTGCAAGACATAACCAGGGTGAGTTTTCCCTCTTCAGTGAATCAGTCATCCAGCCACACCCAGAGCTGTGCTAAACAAATTTGCTAGGCATTTCTTACATTTAACTACCACAGTGACTTTTCTTGTTCTAACCATTTGGGTTCAGTGAAGGTTGGATCAGGGTGGCATGATAAAGAAATGTTAAAAAGGGGAGAGTTGAAATCAGAGTGGGCAATAGTTGACAGTTCTAGCATTTTCCATTAAGAAGACATTCTTGCTGGGGAAATTTTTGGAAGGTCTATCTGTTCTTCAGATATTCTGTTCCTACTTTGGTCAAAGCAGGTCAAAGTTGCCTTTTTTACTTGTCCATTAAGAGTCTTCTAGCAGCAAATGTCTACTCAGCTAACAATAGCAGTAACAGACTTTTCAAGGTGGAGAGTATCCATCCTGTTATACAATATATATTGAGATCTACACTGAGTTCCAAGAATTTACTTGCGTCATCTTATTTCATCTTTGCAATACTGGTAGAATATAGATATTTGGATAAGTTACTTAAAATTCACTGAGCATCATCTTCCTCAGGAGATGCAGATAATGATGCCTTTTCCTCTGTGGTGGTTATAAAGGTTAAAGGAGAACTAACAGAGAATGTCACAGGAATGACTCAAAAACATTAATATTTTTTTCTGCGCTTCCCAAATGTAGTTTGTCAGCAGCTCCTCTTGTCATCTTTGGTGGGCTTCTGTGCCTTATGTATGAAGTCTATGTTTATTTTAACTAAGTATTGTGTATTGCTTTTGTGGTTTATTTCTCTCACCTGTAAGTGCTTGACTTATTTGACTTTGGCCAGAGGCAAAGAGAAATAGTGCCTGACTCTTTTGCCCAGTCGCATGAACAGGATGATAAGTCCTAGTAAATCATTTTTTAAAGAAAGATGAGCTATTGCCTGTAAAAATTCATGCATTAGTTAAGGAAAGATTTGGGCTTTTGGATCAAAATGTGGTGCTGATTCTAAGTGGACCATTTGGCTTTCTATATCAGGCTTAAGAAAAGGGGGTGCTCCGTGGGGTGGCTCTGGAGGCATTGAGCCACCCTGTAGGCTTCCATGGAGGGACTCACTGCTACTCCTCGGATAGCAACCACTCCTTGTACTGTGACACATCTGGGAGCCATTAAGCCTTAGCTGTGCCCTTCTAATCTTTATTATAATCTACCTTGGGGCCCATAAGTATTTAGCTAGAAAGACTGGCCCTGAGCACCAGTGACACAGAACAGGTCAATAGCAGGTCAGTCATTTTATAAAGCCACAGGGGGCTGCTTAACACAGTCATATTCGATAAGGCACAAGGGCCAAGCAGATCTGAAATGGACAATGCAATCTTTGCACAGAGCTCAGTGCAGGGAGACAATGAGAGCCTAGGGGACACCTTTGCTTCACCTCTCTCTGCCAACCTTGGAGACATCAGTTTATTTTTGAGAGAACCAAAGAGACTATTTATGCAGAACCATGAGATCGCACTTATACTTTAGATCCCTTTAACAGGCTGTGGATTTTAAGAACAATGTTTTCTCATTATTAATAATTTCCTAGACATTATTCCAACTCAATCTATCCTGAGACCAGGCCAATAGGAGGAATTAGAATGTTGTGCCTTGAATTTCCACCCAAATGATTTATAATTAAAGTTCTCAATTAAATGCTTTTATCAACCTTCATTTCAGACATATGGATGGTTGAGAATCTGATAGCAAAAAGGGCTTTATTTTCTAGCCAATGAGTTTGACATCAAACATTAAATTGAGCAGAAAGGCAAGTATGTTGTACCCAAGAGGCTAACCCGAGGCAACAATTAGAAATCCATGCATGGTGTACTCTTGGGTCACAGAACTATATCCAGTCCTTTCCAGCTCCTATCTAACCTGTTTAAACTTGAACTAGAGGGGTGGGGGCATCTTTTTGGAGAATAGGATAGATAACCTTGTCCTCAATTTCCTCTCCAAACTTTTATTTCTTGTATGATTTTAGATGACTTCTCTTGGGCAGCAAGCTTTGGAAAAGCAGACACCACTCTCACTTCCCTCAAAATAGGCCCCTCCTGAGAGATCCTTCTTTGGAGACTGACACTTTTGCTCATTGCATGAGTCACCACCCTGCAAGGAGAGGGTGAAAGAGCCAGAGATGTAAGTAACTGAACCCCTGTTGCTCCAAGACAATGATGCAACTGTCCAGAATCTCCAGGTATTCAATACCATCCCAACTGGACTTTCAACAACCTTTGTGTTTTTTCTTTCAGGAAGCCAGATGTCCTAAGTTTAACATATCCTGTAATCCTGTCCAACACCTTTGACACCTTCTCCTCCTTCAGAACTCCCTTCTGCAGCAGCTCCAGAATACTCCACAGGAAAGTGATACTAAACAATTGGGAAAGGGAAAGGGGATGGGAAACCCTGGTCTTGGGGAATAGACACCAAAGGAAAAAGTCATCCTGCAGACAAAACAAAAGAAAGTAGCAAATATTTGGGAACTATAGTAGAACTCCAATATAATGTGTCATTAAAGACTATAATTTAAAGCTGGGCTCTGGTCATACTTGACTATGTCCCATAGTTGGAAATAAATGTTACATTATGATTCTGTATATACACACAGTGTTCATCCTTACTATGTGGAATGCATATTGATGTTTTTTGCAATCTTATTTTATCCTGCCTTACCTTACCTTAGTTTTTACAAACTTTTTCCATTCTATTTCATTTTAGAAATGGAATGGTAACTACCCTTTAAATTAATTTCATGATCCACTAATAGTTCATAACGGGCAATTTGAAAAGTAGTAGTTTGTTAAAATTCATGGGTACAAACTCCTGGATTTGTAGACATTCAGAACTGTAGATCATCCATTTCTCATGTAACCTCATTTTCTGAGCAAAGACACTGAGCCCTAGAGATGTTGTAATTCATCCCCAGTGTAACAGCCCACTGATGCTTGGGCCTGCGTTTTTCCCTGAATTCCCATGGAGATGCAAGAGATAGCATAATGCAGAGTAAAGAGGCCAGGTGGCTACTTATAGCAACGTCCTGGAACGGGAAAACACTGGCGTGGTAATCACATTCCTTCTCTTTATCATTCAGAGATACCTCTACTTTACCCTTCCTTTTGCTGATATTTTAAACTTTTATTTTTGTCTCCTTAAAAAAGACAGTTTGGGGCTGGCCAGATATCTCAGCAGATTAAAACGCCTGCCTAGGCAGATGCAAGGACCAGGGTTCGATCCCCTATGTGCCATGCCAGCCCTGCTCCCGGGATGCACTGAGACAGCAATTGAGACTGGGCATGTCTGTAATCCCAGTGCTTGGGAGGCTGAAAACAGGAGGAACTACAAGTGAACTACAAATCTGAGCTGTGTAGTGAGACCCTCTTGACCCTGTACTATGTACATAAAAAATAATAAATAAGACATCTTTATCACACTGTCTTGATTTTTAAGACTTGTTAGTGCATGTTCAGAAATACATAGTCCATAGAGAAATGATGATAAATACACTCAAACATATACATTGTATGGAAGACTTTCCCAGTATAAGAAATGGAAAGAAGCAGAGTAGACATCTGGAAGTTCATTTAATATATTCCATCAGGCTCTTGACATGATGATGATGTTCCACTGTAGTGGATTGTTAACTAGTGGTCAACTTGTTACACCCAGCTGAATTGAACTAGTGTGGTACTGAGTGTGTGTGAGGCCCTGCTGAGGATTATTTCCAGCAGCATAAGAGACAGAACTGGAGAAGCTGTAGAAACCATTAGGAGCTGTCAGAAGTTGCTGGTTGTCTCGAAAGATTCTGTTGGAGGACTTTGTCATGCTGGTTTTCCTGGTGAACTTGGCTATTCTTGTCACTGGAGGAGCTCAGGACCTTCATTGTCACTCAGAATATCTGCAGTTCACTTTGGGGAAGCTGTGGTCCTTATCTTAAGCCTTGCTTCCTGGCTCCGGAGGGGAAGATGGTGTTCTGCTCAGCCTCATGGAGAAGCTTGTCATGTTGGCTTTCCTGATGGGAACTCAGCTGTCCTCATTGCTGGTAGAGCTTGAAACCTCACTATTGCTGAGGATGGCTGTGGTACTTTTGGGGGAGCTCTTGTGCTTACCTTGAGCATTGCTTCCTGGCTCCAGTGCAGACCCCTCAGCCTACCAGCACAGATCCTTCATGTTGCTGGCATAGACTTTCTAGCTTCCACCACTGACATTTGGGCCTTTTCAGTGCATATCTGTGAAACAGGTCTGCATGAGACATTGTCACAGACTCTAGCCCTCCAATAGGACTTGTGGGAGGCATTGTTATGGGCTCTAGGTCTTCAACTGGACTCATGCAGGATATTGGGATCCAGGACCTCAGCTGGATTCTTTGGGCTTTAATGTGTGGACAGATTTCCTGCACTCTTTTCATATGATTCTTTGGGTAATTCATTATAAATTAATCTTATAAAATGTGTCCTGCATTATATTGTTCCCTTGCAAAAACTCCAAACCACAACATCCATGAACTAGATCAAGAGGCATGAGTAAGACTTGTGGCTTTTGTGTTTAGTTGGTGCTGAGAAGTGCCGTGTTGCCCGTTGGGTCATCCAGAGACATAGGATTTCTCCCATCTGTATGTAAGTACTTATGAATGGTGTCATTTCAGAAAGACCCACTCTTTAATGTGATGACTTCAGGCAGCATTTTGTATATATGTGACTTTGTCAAGAGGGAGGGACAGTTGGTGTCAACCAAATGCAGAGGTTCTGGTTGGGCATTCAGGTCACTCTGGGGGGGAGGGGGTAACTTCTGGCCTCATGAGGAAGGGCTATTTATGGGTTCTCCTGCATCTCCTTATACTTACTTATCCTGCTAAGAGCTTTCAGAGGATAATTGAACTTGCTGTGGTCTTCTAGTCATCCTGGGACTATGTCTCTTTTTTGCATTAGGAAGAATACAAGGACTACAGTCCACCTTTCCAAAGACCATCATATGTTTTAGGACTATAAGAAAAATTATGCTGCAAAACACTTAAATAAATCCATCTGCTTATTGCTCCTGTTTTATATTTGAAAGATATAGTAAAGGTAAGGCTCATTTTGTTTTCTTCTCTATCACCATAAATTCTGCTCAAATATCTGGTTCAGTTTCCTTAGTAATTTATGCATTCTCAGCTCAGTGATTTTCTGCAGAACCAGCCTTTTAAAAGAAACTAGAATTTTCCTAGGGAGAAAATTGCCTTCTCTGTCACTGTACTCTATATTTAGTGCATAACCACCTGTGTGACATGACCTGAGTTTCCACATCTAAAATGAAGACGCTCTAACCTAGAGGACATCTTTTCTTTGGCAGTTAAAGACCAGCATGCCTGAATTTTATTCTTACTTTTCTACATAGTTAGTAGCAATGCGACCCTCAGACAGTTACTGAGCTCATCTGTGTTTCATTTTTTATCAATAAACTGGTGATGATAATAATAGTATTATATCAGGAAAATTATATGAGTTAGTACAATACCTGGTTTGAGTAGTTGCTGTGTGAGATTTACTGTTTTTCTTACCAAAATGATCTATAAGTTCTGCTCTAGTTTGGAAAGTGAATGATAAGATTATAATAGGGATATTTTATATTAAAATAGCTATCTTTTGCTTATCAGGTAAGGAAACAGAGGACAGAGTGAAGTGAGTTGTTTCAGGATATGCTTTCATGGAGAGTCCCTGAGCCTGCAGCTGAGCCTTCTGACTCCCAGCTTCTGGAACTTTCCTCAAATGATCATCACTCCTCTGGGTATTGATATTTAACCCTCTCGTGATTGTCTTCTTGAAACCCTCCATTCTGTTCAGCTTGTGCCACCATTCTCTGAAGTGCTGGGTAGCACCACACACAAGCACCCATGACTTCTCTTGTCCCTTTTCGTTTTCATTAAGACAGCACTAGCCGCTCTGTAAGAGGAAAACCCAGAATCTCAGCATCTATTCCAATGGTAATTATGTCGCAGTCAGGTAAAGCACAGCATCAATGTTCTCACGTTATAGTAGGCAGCTATTCAAAGACAAAGTCTCCCCTGCCCCTTGGGCCAAAAAGTGTTTGGTTTGTTTTTTTTTTTTTTCTCCTACAGAATGGATTGTGTAAAAGATCATGAAAAATCTTTTTTACATACTTTTTAACCACATTGCCCTAAAAGCAATACCCATTACTTCTTTTCACATTTAAATAGCAAAAGTTAGTTGTGTGTCTCTACCTAGGCACAAGGTGGGGAGTACTGTCTCTGGGTGGGCGATCACTTCTTGACCGTACAGGAGTGTGTATGTGGGTGGGGGGAGAGCATGAATTTTGGTTATAAGCTAGTTGTTTCGGCCACGTTTATTCACCCCTACATCTCATCACTTGCTAAGCTGGATTCATTTCCTTTCCAGATTTTCTCTCGTGTTGGTCTTCACTTCCATTCCCACAGCTATCATCCCAATTCAGGTCCATCCAGTCGCACACTAGTATGTGATCATAGCTACATAAATGACCTTCCTGTCCCATATTCTGTACTTTCCCATCTTTCCTACATGCCTCAACTAAAGGGAAAGAATATGTTCAATGGGAAGGAAAAAACTAGGAGGAGGAAAAGGACAAAAGAAAGAAAGGGAGAAGAGATATTCATGTAATATGCAGGATAGTTTGGATAATTGTACTGCTCATTTCGGATCATCTGTTGAAAGGAGCAGTTCATGCTTAAATTTTTTTTACAATTATTATTTTTTCTTCCTTTTAATTTTCTCATAATCCTTTTTCTTATCAATTTTGCAGGTTTATATCTGGTAACCTGAGCAAGTAATTTGAAGATAACATTATGCAATACAACAACCATTGTTGAATTCCTATTACGTTGCTTAATGAAAATTTGTATCATTGCTAATTTTTGTTTTTTTTACTATTTTGTTGTCTTTAAAAACAAAATATTGGCTGGCAAGAGACTAAATGCCTGCTTGGGTAAGCGTAGGGACTGGGGTTCCATCCCTGGCACCACATACCACGCTGGCCTCACCTCCTGGTGCAAGAGCTGGCCACTGAATCTGGGTGTAGTGGTGCACTCCTGCAATCCCAGCTCTGGGGAGGTTGAAAACAGGAGGATCAATATGAGTCTGAGCTGTGTAGAGAGACCTTGTACCAAATACAGAAAAATAAATAACTAAAAACAAAATGTAATTTTTCAGTGGCTCTATTTAGCAACAACCCTATGACAATGATCAAGTTTATATCTGTAGCAGGAATGGTGCTAGGCACTGAAGGAGCTTATAAATGAACAATACTTGGTTCCTCCATTTAAGCAGCTTTAAAATAAGGAAAACTAGCATGTTTAAGTAATCTATGGACAAGGACACAGACTAAGCCCTTGGGAAAAGTACAATAAGTTTCTATTTATGAGAGAAGGGAGGCACTAATTACTCAGAAAGGAAGAACCATGTGGGATCAGGGCACAGTGAATCATCAGACGTGGAGGAGGTCATTAGTGTGTACTTACTGTCTGAAATGGAGCTCAAATCTCTGGACTTGGGCGAATTCTCATTTCAGGCAGCTAAGAAGTACAATTAAAGTTGCTGTGCAGATGCATAACATTTAGGTAGATATCTGATTTTTTTAAAAAAAGAAGGTAGGAGATTCTATCCATTATAGTCCAGTAAGATTGGCATCTATATCTAGAAAAAGTATAAAATGTATTAGTAAGTAGAGGGGCCTGATGTAGGCTTACTATGAACAAATCATCATTGGTTTCTCCCTTTTAATAGAACCAATAGAATTAAAGACCAGTGAATGACAGAGCCTAATTTATTGGATTCAGCTAGACTTTGGGGCAATTTGAGTTCTTATTGTTAAGTTTGAACTTAATAGCTTGGACACTTGTATAGTTTGATAGATTAGAAAATGTCCTCATATGATTTTTTTTGTATTTAATACGGGGTCTATAGGGTCTCACTACATAGATCTGACTTGTAGAGATTCTCCTATTTTCAGCCTCCCAAGTGCTGGGATTACAGGTGCATGCCACCATGGCTGGTCTCAATCACCATCTCAGCACTACCCAGGAGTGGGGGTGGGGCCAGCACGGCATTCCAGGGATTGAACCCCAGACACTGCTCTCTGCCTAAGCAGATGCTTTAGTCTGCTGAGCTATTTGGTCAGCCCTGTATCCATATGAACTTGGAGGGAGGTGTGGAGAGATGTGTTTTAGAACCCTTCCTTTGTCCTTCCTACTCCTCTCCCTTTTAAAAAATTAATGGTTTAGATGGAAAACTTGCTCCTCAGTTTTATGGCTTAATTGAGTTTGAGAGCTAAGCTAAAGTCTCTAAGGTAGTATACTCTTCTTAAAATTATCTGGGTGATTTTCTAAGCTTGAAGTTAGATATAAAAAGGATGAGGTATTGGCTTGTGTGTGGTTATTTCCTTCCCTATTTGTTTATCTTCTTTCAAAAAAAACAGAAGCCAAGGAATTTCTAATTATATTTTGGCTCAACAGTGATCATATATTAAAAGTTAACTTTGTACAGTCAGCATGATTAAGCCAGGAGGCTGTTCTTGCTTATTAAATTAAAAAAATGTTAAAATAGAAGTTAGACCCTGCATCTATTTCCTGGTTTTCAGGAAGAAACAAGTCATTGAATTTTATTTCCTTCCGTGCCTCCCTACCCTGTACCCTGCTCCCAGCATCTGAAGTAACAGCCTTAGGGAACAGAATCAGTGGGAAGCAGGCTGTGCCCTGATGAACAGAAGTTTGGAAATTCAGCATAAATGTTGTAGCCCTGGGTGTCAACTGGGGGTGCTGTGGTTTACAGTATCAGGAGATGCTTGAAGGCCTGAGTCTATTCCTTTGGATACCACAAAAAGAAAAACTAGGAGATATGCTTGGCTGAACCATGGTGTAGAAGGAGTCATTAAAATCACAGCACCATAAATTAGCACCATCTCAAGGGGAAGGACTCTAGATTGTGAGTATCTTTGCTTTTGGGCTGGGGGTGGGAACACGGGTGGTCGCATGTTCCTTAGTAAGAGGGATTCTTTTCCTCTCTAAGCAATAATGAGTGCTTACTTCAGTTGAGTCCTGCAGAGGTGTTAGTCTGCAAGGAGTCATAGGTGAAAACTTTAAAACAGAAAATATGGAGCCCATGTTGGTGATGTTGGGGAGGGATTCCCAAGCTGAGGAGGATACAGGAAGGCTTTATAAGAAAGAGGAATTTGAATATCCTTTGGGGGAGCCTGGGAGATAACTCAGTGGAATAAGTGCTTGCCTGGCAAGTGTAGGGTCCTGAGTTCAATCCCTGGTACCAAAAAAAAATTAATATCCTTTGGGATACTAAAATGGCCCCAACTCGTGCCTTGTTATTCATAGTCTCTTCTGTCCACTTAAGAGCTTGGACTTCAGTGTCTGAAAGTGCCTAAGCTTTAATCCCAGCTCTGTCTCTTAGAAACATTGAACACATTAGTTCACTTTTATGTACCTCAGTTTTCTCAATGGTAATATGTGGATATAATACTAGTATACTGACAGTGTCTCCTCAAAAATAACTAAAAAGTATTGTTGATCAAACAAAGATATTAGATCTACTACACTAAAGCAATGCTCACCACTTGCCAAAGTCTTTATAGTGAATCAGAAGATGGAATAATGGTATTTATATAATGGTGGTATGATTTATATACTCATTCTTAAACTCTTTCAGAAAATAAAAGAACAGTGTATACTTCTGAAATCTTTTAAGAGGCGAGCGTCACACTTTGATACCAAAGCCAGAAATACACCATAAGAAAAGTACATCTGATGACTATATGTAAAGGTGTTCATTGAAATTTTAGCAAACCAAATTCAGTAGCACATTAAAAGAATGACAGAATAGCATAGAATGTGATTTATTCTAGGGGTCCAAGGATGATTCAGCATATATAATTAAATCAGTTTGATATACCACAAAATAAAGGATAAAATACATAATTATTTTAGTAGATTTAAAAAAAGTCATTTGACAAAACTCAATAGCTTTTCCCAATAAAACGCACAACAAATTAAGTAATGAAAGAACTTACCTCAACAATGAACCCCATATATGAAAAATGTACAACTAACATTATCATACTCAGTGGTGACAATCTGAATTGTTTTCCTGAGAGCTGGAATAAGGAAAGGATGTTCATTTTCACCACTTTGACAAGCACCAGGAGAACTAGTAGGACAGTTAAAAATAAAAGGCATTGAAATCAGAGAAATAGTAAAATTATCTCTATTTTAAAAGAACACGATCTTCTACATAGAAAACCCTGGAAAGAATACTAAATAGTTAATAAGAGAACTAATAAGCAAATTTAGCAATGTACCTTGTAGAAAACCAAGTTATATTTCTGTATGCTAACAACAAGTTATTTACAAGGAAAAATTTTTAAATTCTATTTATAACACCAAAAAGAACAATACACTAAGGTTAATATAACTTAACTAAAGAAGTAAAAGACATGCACACTGAAAACTAGAAAATGTTGATAGAAAAAATTAAAGACACAAATAAATGGAAAGTCATTCTATTTTTAATAATTAGGTAAATTGCCATTGTTAGAATGTCTGTCCTACCCAAAATGATCTACAGGCTCAAATCCCAAAGGCATTCTTTACAGAAAAAGAAAAAAAATATCCTAAAGTTAATATGAAAGCATCCTACCACTTGTGACAATATAGATGGACCAGAGGATGTTATGCTGAGGCAAGTAAGCCAGACACTGAAGAGCAAATTCTATCTGAGGGATATGAAAGAGTCAAACTCATAGAAGCAGAGAGTGCTGCTGATGTAACAGTTCCCAAGGGTCTGGAGAGCATAAAACAGGGCTATTGGTCAAAGAATGCAAAATTTTGGCTGTACAGATTTAATTATCCCTAGAGATCTATTGCAGAGCATAGTGTCTATGACTAATAGTATTACATTGGATACAAAAATTATATGCCAAGAGGCTGGATTTATTGACTTTTTGATACTGAGAATTGTATTCGAGGCCTTCTTTCACACTGAGTTACTTGCTAGCTCTTTTTAATTTTTTTCCCCTTTGTTTTGTTTTTGAGACAGGATCTTGCTGTCTTTAAATTGCCTGATGTTGTGGCCAGAGTTTACAAGGAAAAAGATTTTATACAAGGCATGTAATTTATAGGATTATTTCATAATATTTACCCAAAGAGTCTAACTCAAAAGAGTGCAGGAGATCTATCCACACACTAGAGACCCAAAGGATCCAGCTGAACATCTGGATGCCATGGCAGTCTCCTACATGAGTCCAGGTGAAGACCCAGAGCCTATGACAATGCCTCACAAGTCTACCTGGAGGCCCAGACCCCATGACAAAGTCTCATGCAAGTCTATATCAAGGATCTGTACTGGGAAGGTCCAAAGGTCAGTGGTGGAAACTAGAAAGTCTGCACCAGAGGGATGAAGGATCTGTGCCAGCAGGCTGAGGGATCTGCACCAGAACCAGGAAGCAACATTCAAGACAAAGATCAGAGTCCCTCAAAATGAACCGCAGCCATCCTCAGGGACAGTGAGGACCCGAGCTCCTCTGGTGATAAGAACAGTTGAGTTCATATCAGGAAAACCAGTGCAACACACTTCTCCATGGGAATCAACTACACACCATCTTCCCCTCCAGTTCTTTTCCTGTGCTGTTGGCCACAATCCTCAGGTGGGCCTTCCACACCCAGCACCACATTAATTTAATTTAACTGGGTGCTACAAGTTAACCATTAGTGAATCTATCACACCTGGCCTGGATTCAAATTTACAGTCCTCGTGTGTCAGTTCCCAGAATGCTAGAATTACAGGCATGCACTACCGTGTCTGGCATAGGCTGAATCTTGTGTTAAATGGTTTTATGGAAAAAATGAGTAAGGAAAAAGAGGAAATGGACAGGTTTATGGCCGAGAGTGGTAATGCAGTAATGGTTCACCAGTGTATTTTTACCTCCAAATGTATCAAGTTGTTTACATTAAATATGCACAGCTTTTTATGGGTGAATGGGAGGTTTGGAGGTGGATGGGAAGAGATCATGCAGTTTTGGGGCCAGTGCTATGTGTTTTTACCATGCATTTTCCTAGGATTGGAGGTTAGAGTGGATAGTTCATAATAGCTTTGGATTGGCTGGTGCTGTGAGGCAAGGATATTTAAGTGAGCAATTTTAATTTAGTTATGAGTCTTGTTTTCCACAACTCTGTATTTCCAGGTATGATGTAACATTTTTGGGGGCAGACAGAGGTACTAGTCTTAATGCTATGGAGAACCACTCAGACTGCTTCAAAGCTCAGGGGCATCTAAGCACACCTTAAGATGTGACCCTGCTTGTGTAGCGCAGGGGCACAGTGGGATACAGCTAAGTAACCATGACTTAGCACATGCCTGTCCTGGTTACAGCACTAATGTAATAATGTAACTATGAGGTAACAACCTGTAAAGAATTACACAATGAAGATGCAGGTGGTTCTAACTCTTGTGCTCTTGTGGCTCTCTGTTCTGCTCCATGTTGCCTGCTGATGTCTTACATATGTGTGTTCTTTACCCTTAGGACCTCACCCTCCCTTGAGCCTCCTGAGAAGCCCAACAATTGTTTTCAGGAACATAAAAGAATATATTGGTTTCAATTAATAATTGTGGATTTTTATGGATATTAAAAAATAGCTAGTAGAGTACATAAAGCAATAGGCATACAGCAGGTATTCAGCATATGTTAGGGTCACTATTATCATTCACTCATTTACATTTCCTGTGTTATGTGTGCCCAAAGAAAACCCCACCCATACATCTCAATATCTTTGTGTATATCATTCCCTTGTCCTGAATTTGCCTCTCTTGATGTATACTGCCTTGGAGAAACCCAGCCCAGTGTTGGGATTGCTCAACAGCATTCTCCAGCTGCTCACCTAGGTCTGTCCTAGTAGGAAGAGGTCTCTATGCTCCCATCTGCCTGCCTGTTTGAAGGTCTTTGTGCTACTCTCTGTACTCTGCACCCTACTTGTGCTAGTTTTGTGAGTTAGATAATATTTCTCCTCCTATGTGCTAAGATCACGCTTGTCTATCCAGATAGCTTTCCAGAGTGCTCACCCTTGAGCATGAAGTGGTTCTATGAAGGCTTGCTGACTTCCTAGACTTAACAAAGTATCACCTGGATGTAAAATTAAAGGCCTTAGACAAGAACTGTGGAGTAAGGCAAACCTGGACCTTTTTGCATATTCTAAGCACAGTTGGTCACTCTAAGGGAGATGCTTCCTGGAACTTACACCCAGGTGATATCCTGGAGGAAGACATGCATGTATTTGCAAATAGTAGATAGCCAGGGTATCCTCCTGAAGAAAGTGGGGTAAAAGCATCTAAAGTACTAGTAGTTAAAGGCCTGGCCAGATAGCTCAGTGGACTAAAGCATCTGCTTAGGCAAAGCTCAGGGACCAGGTTTCGATTGGCACCACAGGTCATTGCCTCCCCCAAGCCCCGCAACCTGAGACAGTAATTAAGGCTAGGCATGGTGGCATGTGCCTGTAATCTCAACGCTTGGGAGGCTGAAAACAGGAGGATCACTATGAATCTGATCTATGTAGTGAGATCTTGTAGACCCTGAACTAAGTACATTTTAAAAAAAAGTACTAGTGGTCAAGGTCAGAAATTTGGATAAAGTGACCATTTCAAACATGAATCACTAGATATAATTTATGTCTAAAGATAAAAGAGAAAAGACTAACTAGCAAATTCATAAAATCTCTTGGTTTCTCTTAGGTCCAAGTCATACTCTGTTACCATATTTATCAGTGTTTTGCCTTCTGGGGTCTGACAGCTTCCACATTATTTTTTAAATTAACCTTTGAAATAGAGGCCTAATTTTTTTATGTTAGAAATTATGTTAATGCAATATTCATTAAAGTTCACATACATAATTTATTAAACATTTTAGTAAAACAAACCACATTATTTTATAATAATGGCTATCATTTTATTAATGTGCTGCTCAGTCATACATTATTAACTCATGTCACCCTCACAATAACCCTATATAAGGTGAGTTTGTTTTTAAGTCCTTAGTTTTCCTGGGAGAAAATATAGTTAGTAGGAGGGGTCTGCAACTTGTTGAAGCTCTTTAGCTTCTAAATGGTACAGCAGAAATTTGAACTAGGTTTACTCTAAAGTCATATTTTCCAACCATAAGAATAATTTCATATATATATATATATATATATATATATATATATATATATGAAGGTTTTTAATCTAAAAGTGACACTTTTACTACATGAAATTGGGTCTTGGTCTTCCTGGTGCCAGGGCATCATTTTGTGGCTCTGACCCAGGGAGGGCTAAGCATGCTAGCCCTCAGCTGGGGCACCCCACATTCTGGCCTTTGTACTCACCTTTGACTTGCACAGCACCCTCATAGAGTGAGTCCTTATCTTGGACAGCACTGATAAGTCACCTCTTCTCAGACCAGCCTTGCTTGTAGTCTAAAGTAGGAGTTTTTCTAATGTATTTCAGTGAAGTTGGGCATATTAGTAACACTAATGCTCACCAGCAAGACACCCGCTCTTTTGCTTTGTAATGACTTCCAGGAAGATGGAAGAATGGTGAGCAAAAGAGAAAAAGCCTCTCTGAGAGTTGGTGTCAACAATGGAATACAGCAATGTGAGAAAGAGAAAAAGGAGGGAAGTGGGTCTCTGGGACCCAGGAAAGATCTGAAGTAAGCATTGAAGCTGATGGGGAGAGCGACAAGAGAAACTTCAGTGAAGAAGGAGGTGGTGGACAATGTCTCCTCCCTGAGTTGGGATTCACTGTATTAGAGGAGCAATTCAGACCAGCAGCCAAATGACAACTGCTGACAACCACAGAGGAGCAGTGGATGCCATGGATTGCACTGGCTGGTGAGTGGCCTAGATTAGGCCATCCAGCAGGAAAGGGTGATTGGCAGGGGGATATCTTGGAGAAGGGCCAACTGAGCTCAGAATTCAGATCAGCTTCTGTCTCCACCTAGTGGATCCCAGATGAGTCCAAGCCTGCAGAATGTGTGTCAAGTGCTGCAGGCTGAATAGTTCTGGTTCTAGCCTCATGGCCAGAAACCACGCTGAAGTACTAGGGAAATAAAGATACAGGCTCGGAGAGATTGTCCACTGCCATGTCATAAAGCTTCTGCTGGCTTGCTTGGATAGATTGACACAGATCTGTTCTGTGTGTCCACGTGTTCTCTTCCAGTGACAGCAGAGGCTCACCTTAAGTAGACATGTAGACATTTCTCTCTCTCTCTCTCTCTCTCTCTCTCTCTCTCTCTCTCTCTCTCTCTCATTTGTCTTCATTGTTTGATCTTGTTCTTATATGAGTATAAACATGGTTTCTAGTTTTTTCAGTGGTCATTATCTTCTGTTCTTCCTTTTATTTCTTCCTTTTCTCTTTCCTTCTTGTCTTCTGAACAAGTTTCTCAACACTTGTGATCCTCCTTTGTCCTTGCTTCTAATCTCTTCCTTTTCTTCTATTTCTCTATTTTTTCTACGTACCTCCTCTTAAATTTCCTCCTATGAGTCATATGTTATGTGACTACAAATTTAGTTCATATGGTTAAAGGTGGCAAATTCATGGTTACCTCAGTTTTTCGTTTTCTAGGCTATACTTGATGCTATTGTTATTACTAATTGTACCATGTTAGCCAAAGTGACATGATTGTTCCAATCAGATGTTCTTCTTGGTATACCAAAACTGATATTGCCTAAGGGTTATAGAAATTTCTGTGGGCCAGTGACAAAGAAAGAGGAGCTGAGCCAAGTAGGCAGCAATTTCTCATCCTTGATAAATTGAAGAGGTATAGTCTTGGAATAGACTCAAAACTCAATAGCCAAGATGCCTCTGAGAAATAGTCATTTCATACATGTTCTAAATACTAGCAATAAATCTATTCACTATAGGCAACTTATAAGCATCAACCCAGGAATTAAACTAATAAAATAAAGAAGAAGAGAAGACACTTAAATAAGATGCAACCACAAGCATCTAGTTCATCAAAGAGAAATCCAGAGAGCAGTGAGTTAGGACAACCTGAAAGGTATCCACCTAGCTTATCTGAAGTGGTAACAACAAAATGAATGAATCTCTAGAAAAATTCAAATCAGAAATAGTTTCTCGGATAAATACAGAGGAGGTAACCACAATAAAAACATGCTTAGTGATCCTAGAGTAGATATAAATAATAAATAAGCTTAGGAAAATGATGTAAACCATGAATGCCCAATATAGGAAAGGAATAGAATCCACTAAACAAATTCAAGTAATTGTCCAAGAGATGAAAAATTCCATTGAAAATGTTCTTAGCAGAATATCCAATTTGAGACAAGAATTTCAGATAAAGAAAACAGGTTTAGTGGTTAGTGATCATAAAAAGAAAAATTTCTTAAATATAGTAAGGGACCACAAGAAATCAATCTAGCATCTGCTAGATGATGCAGAGAAGGATAACATAAGATTGATTAGAGTCAAATGAAAAAGCAAGAGATAGAATAAATAATATAAAAAACCCATTCACAGATGTCATGGCAGAAAACTTGCCTGACAGGGAAAAAAGAATTTGACATACAGAAAATTTAACATATAGGACTGTAATTAGCCATGATCAAAAAGAAATCTAAAGCAAAGCATCTAATATTCAAGATTCCAGAAATTCAACACAAGTACAGAATATTAGTTGTACAGAATATTAGAATCTAGGTGTGGTGGCGCATGCCTGTAATCCAAGCACTCAAGAGGCTGAGGAGGGATTGGTGCAAGTTCAGGGTCATCCTGAGGTACAAAGTGAGTTCAAGGACAGACTGAACTGCGTAGTGAAACTCTGTCTTGGAATAGACCAAATAAATAAATAAATAAATAAAAAGAGCTGCTAGAGAAAAGAATCAAATCACCTATAATGGAAAGCCCACCAGAATCACAGCAGACATCTCAAAACAAACCTTCAAGTAAAGGACATCTTGGTGTGAAGTATTTCAACTCCAAGAGGAAAAATGGACCTCTGACCCCGATTGATGTACAAAACTATCTTTCAAAACTGATGGAGAAATAAGATATTTCCAAGATAAAGAGAACCTGAGGAAATACATAAACACCAAACTAGCTGTCTAAAATGTGCTGAAGAACATCTAGAAAGAATTAAAAAGCACTACAACTCCATAAACACCAACAAAATGAATCCATAAGGTAAGGCAAGCAAATAAACAGAGGGAAAAATGGGAAAG